>NC_057807.1:541672710-541999893 GCF_018294505.1 Triticum aestivum | reverse complement strand
GTCGCAGCTAAGCCCCCGAGTGGGGGGATTGCTCTCCACTCAGAATGTTTTTGACTTAGGCAATTACGGGGTCGCAGCTAAGCCCCTGAGTGGGAGGATTGCTCTCCACTCAGAGTGTTTTTTAACTTAGGCGATTACAGGGTCACGGCTAAGCCCTCGAGTGGGAGGATTGCTCTCCACTCGGAATGTTTTTAGCTTAGGCGATTACGGGGTCAGAGCTAAGCCCCCGAGTGGGAGGATTGCTCTCCACTTGGAATGTTTTTAACTTAGGTGATTACGGGGTCGCAGCTAAGCCCCCGAGTGGGAGGATTGCTCTCCACTCGGAGTGTTTTTTAACTTAGGCGATTACAGGATCGCGACTAAGCCCCCAAGTGGGAGGATTGCTCTCCATTCGGAATGTTTTTAACTTAGGCGAACCAGGTTCCCGGCTGAGGGAGTCCAGGATTAGGGGGTCCTCGGACAACCGAACTATATGCTTATGCCGGACTGTTGGACTATGAAGATACAAGATTGAAGACTTCGTCCCGTGTCCGGGTGGGACTCTCCTTTGTGTAGAAGGCAAGCTTGGCAATTCGGATATGTAGATTCCTTTCTCTGTAACCGACTCTGTGTAACCCTAGCCCCCTCCGGTGTCTATATAAACCGGAGGGTTTAGTCCGTAGGACAACAACAATCATAATCATAGGCTAGCTTCTAGGGTTTAGCCTCTCCGATCTCATGCTAGATCGACTCTTGTAATACTCATATCATCAAGATCAATCAAGCAGGAAGTAGGGTATTACCTCCATAGAGAGGGCCCAAACCTGGGTAAAAATTGTGTCCCCCGCATCCTGTTACCATTAGCCTTAGACGCACAATTCGGGACCCCCTACCCGAAATCTGCCAGTTTTGACACTAACAGCGGCTAAGCCACCCACTGGGGGATTTGGACACAAGTGATTATGAGAAACCAATCATTAAGATATTGTAAAAAATCTTATCTTTGGAAAACAAACTGAAGTGCTCTTATCACAAATCGTCGGGTTGATTGATTTTAGGTATAGAAAGGACGAAGCCGCTCTGCATTCCATGCGCGTGGCTTGTCCATCTTCTTGGCAACGTTGTAAATGTGATACACTCCATTGTGAAGCACCTTGGTGATGATGAAGGGACCTTCCCAGGCCGGAGCGAGTTTGTGAGGTCGCTTCTGAACCACTCGGAGCACAAAGTCTCCTTCCTGAAATGCTCGATCTCTGACATTGCGAGCGTGGAATCGACGCAGATTTTGCTGATAGATGGTTGACCAAACCAAAGCCATCTCACGCTCTTCCTCCAGGAGATTGACCGTGTCTTCGCGTGCTTGCTCAGCTTCAGCTTCTGAGAAATTCTGTTTTGTATGCTCGAGCAGCTCATGTTTCTACTAGGACTAGCTATATCTTCCATGCTAGGTGGGTTATTCTCAAGAGGAGTGGACTCCGCTCCTCATTCACGAGAAAGGGCCGGTAACTGATACGTCTCCAATGTATCTATAATTTTTGATTGTTCCATGCTATTATATTACCCGTTTTGGATGTTTATGGGCTTTACTTTACACTTTTATATCATTTTTGGGACTAACCTACTAACCGGAGGTCTAGCCCAAATTGCTGTTTTTTTTGCCTATTTCAGTGTTTCGAAGAAAAGGAATATCAAACAGAGTCCAACCGGAATGAAACCTTCGGGAGCGATCTTTTTGGAACAAACGTGATCCAGAGGACTTGGAGTGGAAGTCAAGAAACGAGGGAGGTGGCCACGAGGGTGCCCGACACGCCCCCTACAGGTGGCACCCCCACCCTCGTGGGCCCCTCGAGCGTCCACCGACCTACTTCTCCCTCCTACATATACCCATGTACCCCAAAAACATCAGAAACAACCACGAAAACCTAATTCCACCACCGTAACCTTATGTATCCGCGAGATCCCATCTTGGAGCCTTCGATGGTGCTTCGCCGGAGGGGGAATCAACCATGGAGGGCCTCCACATCATCTCCAAGTCCCTTCCGATGAGTTGTGAGTAGTTTACCACAGACCTTCGGGTCCATAGTTATTAGCTAGATGGCTTCTTGTCTCTCTTTGAATCTCAATACAAAGTTCTCCTCGACCTTCTTGGGGATCTATTTGATGCAACTCTTTTTGCGGTGTGTTTGTCGAGATCCGATGAATTGTGAGTTTATGATCAAGTTTATCTATGAGAAATATTTGAATCTCCTCTGAATTCTTTTATGTGTGATTAATTTATCTTTGCAAGTCTCTTCGAATGATCAGTTTGGTTTGGCCTACTAGATTGATCTTTCTTGCAATGGGAGAAGTGCTTAGCTTTGGGTTCAATCTTGTGGTGTCCTTTCCTAGTGATAGCAGGGGCAGCAAGGCACGCATTGTATTGTTGCGATCGAGGATAAAAAGATGGGATTTATATCATAATGCATGAGTTTATCCCTCTACATCATGGCATCTTTCTTAATGCGTTACTCTGTTCTTTATGAACTTAATACTCTAGATGCATGTTGGATAGCGGTCGATGTGTGGATAATAGTAGTAGATGCAGGCAGGAGTCGGTCTACTTGTCACGGACGTGATGCCTATATACATGATCATGCCTAGATAATCTCATAATTATTCGCTTTTCTATCAATTGCTCGATAGTAATTTGTTCATCCACCGTAATACTTATGCTATCTTGAGAGAAGACACTAGTGAAACCTATGGCCCCCGGGTCTATCTTTTATCATATAAGCTTTCTATCTACTTTTATTTGCATCTTTACTTTTCCAATCTATATCATAAAATACCAAAAATATATTTATCTTATCATATTATCTCTATCAGATCTCACTTTCGCAAGTGGCCGCGAAGGGATTGACAACCCCTTTAGTGCGTTGGTTGCGAGTTCTTGTTTGTTTGTGTAGGTACGTGGGACTTTTGAGGAGCCTCCTACTAGATTGATACCTTGGTTCTCAAAAACTGAGGGAAATACTTACGCTACTATTGTTGCATCACCCTTTCCTCTTCAAGGAAAACCAACGCAAGCTCAAGACGTAACAAGAAGGATTTTTGGCGTCGTTGCTGGGGAGGTCTTCGCTCAAGTCAAGACATACCAAGTACCCATCACAAACTCATCTCCCTCGCATTTACATTATTTTCCATTTGCCTCTCGTTTTCCTCTCCCCCCACTTCACCCTTGCTGTTTTATTCGCCCTCTCTTTCCCAATCCCCTCTCTTTTTCACTTGTCTTTTGTGTGCTCGTCGCGATGGCTAGTCCTCCTATCCTCGTTATTACTTCCGAACATGAAATTCTTAATTTTAAGCAAAGGGAGGGAGAAAATCTAAAAGATGCTTGGCAGAGAATTTGCAATGCTCAAAATAGATCTACTAGGAAGCTTTCTACTTCCGTTCTTCTTCATAATTTTTATGTGGGCATTACTCCGTGGAATAGATGCATTCTTGATACCATTACCGGAGGGAATTTTTTTGATAGCCATATCTTTGATGCTTACAATGCTATGTTAGATTTGTTTGGTCCACCTCCTCTCTTGGTAAATGGAACTATTTTGACTCTAGAACATGTGATGCAAAGGCTTGAAATTATTGAAAATAAAATTGCCACTGTTGAGTTGATTGAAAATCTAGATAAAAAGATCCATAACCAAATTACCCAATATGGATCTAGGGTTGGAGCTACCCTGAAATTTTTTAAGGAGAAAGAACCTATAGTTAACGAAATAATAAATCTAGATTCTACAATAATAGGTTGAAGATATTATTACTAACTTAGGGTCTGCCTTTTCCTCCGTGAAAAATACTCCAACTCCTACCAAAATTGCCAAATTTATTTATGTTCCTAAAAATAAGGGTGAATCTTCTAATAAGGGAAATGCAGATCTCAAATCAATAAATGTTCATCCCAATTGTCTCTCTATCATTAAGGAACCTTTTGCTACAAATGAATTTCTTGAATTCTTGCCTAAGGGTTTAATCATTGCTAAAAAGGGAGAATCCCCTAAAGATTATAAGTGCTCTATTGAGGAATTAGATGCCAAAGATGGCACTACTTAGATCTATCCTCGCTTTTATGCCTAGATAGGGGCGTTAAACGATAGTGCTAGTTGGGAGGCAACCCAATTTTATTTTTGTTTTTGTTTTTGCTTATGTTTAGTAATAAATTTTGCATCTACATTCTATTTAGATGTGTTTTCATGTTTTAATTAGTGTTTGTGCCAAGTAGAACCTATAGGATAACCTATGATGATAGTCGATTTGATTCTGCTGAAAAACAGAAAATGTGCGCGCACAAAAATAATTTTAGTAATTCACAGAAACGTGATTATGCGTTGATTCTTTTTGCTGTAGATCGATAGACAAATTGATCAGGACTTCCTATTTCGTTAGGATTTTTAGAGTTCCAGAAGTGTTCGATAGTTACAGATTGCTACAGACTGTTCTGTTTTTGACAGCTTCTGTTTTTCGTGTGTTGTTTGCTTATTTTGATGCATCTATGGCTAGTATGTAGGGGTATGAACCATAGAGAAGTTGGAATACAGTAGGTTTAACACCAATGTAAATTAAGAATGAGTTCATTACAGTACCTTATGTGGTGGGTTTTTTTTCTTGCACTAACGAAGCTTATGAGATTTCCTGTTGAGTTTTGTGTTGTGAAGTTTTCAAGTTTTGGGTAAAGATTTAATGGACTATGGAATAAGGAGTGGCAAGAGACTAAGCTTGGGGATGCCCATGGCACCCGAAGATATTCAAGGATAACCAAAAGCCTAAGCTTGGGGATGCCTCGGAAGGCATCCCCTCTTTCGTCTTCGTCTATCGATAACTTTACTTGGAGCTATATTTTTATTCGTCGCATGATATGTGTTTTGCTTGGAGCGTATTGTATGATATTTGTCAGGGATATACCCCGCGGTATGACCCGGCCAGGCTTGGCATTTTCATTGGTAACTCGCCGGAGGACTGGCGACTCACGAGTCTGGCGGCTCACTAGTCTGCCGACTCACGAGCCTGCCGACTCACTAATGGCCCCGACAGTGGGTCAGATAGAAGACTAGGCCCAAGGCCCAGAAGGCCGGCTCATGTTATGGTGGGCCGGTTTACGAGGAAAAGCATAAGGAGTTTTTCCCTTAAGGGGGCAGACTAGGATTCTACTTGTAATAGACTAGTCCAAATACCCCTAAAAAATAGACTAGTCCTAATCCTAATAGGACTCCACATGTAACCCGCCCCTTCAACTTATATAAGGAGGGGCAGGGCACCCCAAGAGGGGAAGACAAGCAAGAAGAAACAATATCTAGGACTAGACACAAGGAGCCAGCTTACCGGCGACTCCCTCATGATCATAATGAGACCTAGCCACAAACAACATGTAGGGTTATTACCGGATGATGTTTCCTGGGGCCCGAAGCTGTCTAAATCCTTGGCTTGTATTGCGTCTCTCGATTTCGCCCAACCCCTCTCAAGCTACCGCATAGATGCGTTGGCCTCGCGACTAAGTCCTCACACTAAGGACATCTGCCATGACAATTCCACTACAGTTGGTGCCCACCGTGGGTCTTGCGCACGATGGTGTTGAGTTCTTGAAGGGATCTTTTCTAAGGTTCGAGAAGTTTGCAATTTTCCGGCTCATCCAGAATCGGCGTGGGGAATTCACATCAACTAGTTACGTGTTGTACAGCCGCCTCACGCGCCGTGGTAACCCGTCGAATCTGAGGCCAAGACAGATTTTGGGGTCTGCTTTGGGCGATTAACCAGATCGCAGGTTAACGGACAAGAAATTTTTGCTACGACACTTCAAGTCCAGAGGAATACTACAACGATGCAGCAGGCAGAACCAAAACGTTTATGGCTGTTATTTCTAATGTGAGGGCAAGGTTGACCCGTCAAATCAAAGAAAAGGCTAGTCCCACATGAAACTATCCAGAGCCAAAGCGGAGTAGTACTACTACATACACATTACTTTCTTCGGTTTGCAATCTGAAGCTGGCCAGGAAGTACACACCCATGTATGGCAAGCGTTCCGTTTCAAAAGAAAAAAAGGGAGGAAAGAGATTTGCTGGAAAACCACTTCCGTCTCTGCTAATGAGTCGCCTCTGCAGGCCTCGAGCCCCCCCTGACCGTGTTCCGCTTCTGCGGTGACTGAACCGACGTAGCGGTCTCTACCTCCATCGCGGCCTCGTGCCTCCGAGCCGCCCCCGCTTGGCCTCGCGCCACAAGCCGCCGTCGTGGCCTCCTCGAGCCCACGTGCGTTGTTTCCTCTGCTGTGCAACGTGCCGAGTCACTGTCGTTTCGTCGACTCACTTCACCGGATCGTCGGGTCGTCTCCGCTTTTGAGCCGCCCTCGCGCAAGCTCGCGCCCCGCGGAGCTGCCAGCCATCACGTCCTTCTCCACCAACTGGATTGAGCCGACGCTGGGTCTACCCGCGCCTTCATTGCCATTTCATCTCAGCGGTGAACCACCGAGCGACCTCTGCTTCTGCTATGGTTCTGCACCAAGCTGTCCACTTCTACTGTGACCCGCCATCTTTGCTGTCCAAGTCGCCTCCGGCGCATGGACTGCTGCAAGCTGCCCGGTTGTTCTGAGCCACCATTCGCGTCAGCTACAGCGGGCTCTTCACATGGTGGGGTTGCAGTAGCAAAAACAGGCTTGTTGCTGGATGCTGGAAAAGTCAAAGAATCAGCCACCCGACCCACGTATTAGTAGGATAACTACTACAAGTATAACTGCTGCTGATTTGCCATCGTATAAAAGAACATGGGATATGGTGCTAGGTCCGCATCGGACATTTGATATGTTTTGATCCCAGTATCCGCATTCATCCGACAAAAAAAACCAGGACTATTGTTTATTACAAAGGTCGCCGACCTTGCTACATCAACACGACATGGTTGACTCGCCCATCCGCGCGGCTTACCGTGCCCGCGATTGATTCGCCCGTCCGCGCTGGCTTACAACGCCACGGCCGGCTCATCTGTCTGCTCCCATAGTCAACTCAACCATGATTGATTTCAACTTCATTGTGGTGATCATCAACTCCGCATGGATAAATTCTGCCCTAACATATCAGGTGAAATCAATCCGATATATTTTTATATATTATATATTGTATTCTTTAAAAAAGAGTAGCTACTCTCGCTTGCGATGTTTTTTTATGCAAGATAATTGTTCACTACATCAACACGATGTGGTTGACTAGCCCGTCCGCGCGGCTCACCACGCCTGTGATTGACTTGCCGTCCACGTGGCTTATCGCGCTGGCAATAAACTCGTCTGTTCACACCGGCTTACAATGTCGTGTCCGTCTCTCGCGACCACGCTGGCTTACAACGAGGAGAATAACTTGCCTGTCCACACCGGCTTACAATGCCATGGCCGGCTCATCTGTCTGTGCTGCCTCTGATGTAGCGGTCATCTTTACCGTCTGTCTCTCGCGGCCTGGTCTACATCAATACACCGGGTCGTGCCTGTTTGCAGGAGCTATTTATTGAGTATGAGCAGGTCACTGCTTGGGAAGCCCGGTTTTCTTCCAACAAATGGAGGCAAATTATCATATATTATCAGCCGCCGTCTGCACTGGATGGCTCAATGGACAGGCACACAAGTCGCCACCACTACAGTTTAGTTAACTTCAAATAGCCAGT
Source organism: Triticum aestivum (assembly GCF_018294505.1). Taxonomy (NCBI): domain Eukaryota; kingdom Viridiplantae; phylum Streptophyta; class Magnoliopsida; order Poales; family Poaceae; genus Triticum; species Triticum aestivum. The sequence goes on along the minus strand of NC_057807.1, from coordinate 541,992,237 downwards.
TGGAATGAACCATTGGCCGAGTTGCTGACACGGCTCATACGAGTTCATTTATAACCCGCCGCAGTCACCTCAACCTTCTCTGGATTCGCATCACGCTATCAACAACAATGATATACGCTTTATGCTATGGTCAAAATATGAAGTCTCAAGCCAATTCTTTGAGTTGTCTTAAGACTCGGGGGCTATGATGACATGACTCAGCAAATATTGCTAGTTTCAGCAAAAATCAAGAATCACGGGTCGTTGAAGGGAAAATAACCCGGCCCCGGAGGCTACTGCTGCATTGATTTAAAGGCCGTCAGAAACTTTCTGGCTTAAAAAGGTGCCTGGCAAACAAAAATTTCTGGCTCAATGGAAGAGTTCCGGGTTATCAAAAGAATATCCGGTTTAAAATCCGGCTCAAGAGACATATCTCTCCTACAAGCTTTGAAACTCTCAATATCCGGTTTAAAAGGCCGGGTTTAAAAGAATCAATCTCTCACAAGTTCGATTTCTCAAGGGACCAAAGAGAGTCGGTTGCAAAGCACAACTCAAACATAGGTACCCCGCTTCAATGACCATTGGGGGCTGATCGTATTCGAATCTAGCTTAACCCCTTTTGGTCCAACCCTGATAGTATTCGAATCGGAGTCGTTAAATATTCTCAAGGTCATTTGGGGGCTTGCTGTTCAAACATAGGTCATATTTGAACCAAAGAGAACATAGCTGTTGGTACCCTCTTGATCGGCGCAACGCCAAAGCCACTAGGGGCTACATGATCGTATTCGAATCCTAGCTTAACCCCTTTGGAACGGTTTATTGATTGTATTCAAATCAGAAGCCTTGATTATTTCTTCTTATTTGGTTTAAGTTTTATTTGAACACAGCCTTTATTTGACTTGAGACTTTTTTGCTCCAAGTTCTAAGTGCAAGTGTGGTTTAAATTTAACCCGGCTTGATTTTGGATGATAAGTCTCCAACACATGACAATCATCATATATTTGCAAAGTGTTGGCTTCTAAGGATTGGGTTATCACCCTTACTGCAAGGTATCATAAGCCGACAGTACGATTCAATGTCACAAGTATGATATTGTTTATACATGATTATGTTTAAGCCGGCCTGGCTTTTGACGTTAAGTTGCCAAGGCATATGTTGTTTAAACTCTGTGCAGGATTTGCAGAACTATGGCTTATATAAATGCTTAAGTCCAAGCTCATCATTAAAATTGATGCTTGAAAATGATTATTCGTTTTGGATTTTCTCAAAGATAAGGTATTCAAAGTCGCTTTAGCGCAATGGCTATTATTTTGTCAATGGATATGATTTATTCTACAATGGAAGGAATAGTCCCGAGTTGCTGCAGACTTATGACCCGGCACTTGGGGGCTATATTATTCAGATTGAGATCATATCAAATATGCAAGTCCCATGTCACTGCCAGCATGCACCATGGCACTTGGGGGCTAATGCAAAGTCATCTTTTGCTCTACTTATTGAAGAACCGACTCATCACATTGTAATGAGCTGGCCCTTGGGGGCTACACATTGTTGTTCAAGTTTACATGGTTATATCTACAAAGTCCCTGCTCATTATTGCATAATGACCCGACCCTTGGGGCTACACTTGTTGAAGTTTTCATGAGCATAAGGCAATTACAAGTCCCAGGTTGCTGCAAGCATGACAGCCCGACACTTGGGGGCTACAGGTGATATGCATATAAGGGACAAAAAATCTTCAAATTCTCAGTTTGGAGTAGTCCAGATTAACCTGGTGTCTACAAGAATCATGACCCGACATCATTTTTTTATAACCCGGTAATTTTGGCAATCATAAATCGGCAAGATCTACATCTTTAAGTTGGCTGAACATCACTTGAATATTTCAAGACCAATATTTTTGTCAAGACAGAGCATTGAAGGCCGACTCAAATGGATTATTTCTTATAATATTTCTCTACAAAAGCCAATGTCAGCAAATTGATTATGAAGCTGGCCTATTGACCCGGATTTTTTAGAAGAAAGTGCCTGGATTTTTTGTATTGGCAAAGTTTGAACATATTTGTTAAAGGAGATTTGCTATAAGATCTTGAGCATGCATCCAGGAGGAAATGACAAGGACTTCAGGATGATCAGGTGCCGGTTTAGGAAAATATTTAACCCGGAGCATAACCTACCAAGTTTGTTCTTGTGTTTATTTTACAGGATCAGTTTAACATGGATAAATCCAAATTAAACTAGGGGCTAATGTCGGGGATATACCCCGCGGTATGACTCGGACGGAAGTATGACCCGGCCAGGCTTGGCATTTTCATTGGTAACTCGTCGGAGGACTGGCGACTCACGAGTTTGGCGGCTCACTGGTCTGACGACTCACGAGCTTGGCGACTCACTAATGGCCCCAACAGCGGGTCAGATAGAAGACTAGGCCCAAGACCCAGAAGGCCGACTCATGTTATGGTGGGCCGATTTATGAGGAAAGGCATAAGGAGTTTTTCCCTTAAGGGGTCAGACTAGGATTCTACTTGTAATAGACTAATCATAATCCTAATAGGACTCCACATGTAACCTGCCCCTTCAACTTATATAAGGAGGGGCAGGGCACCCCAAGAGGGGAAGACAAGCAAGAAGAAACAATCTCTAGGGCTAGACACAAGGAGCCGGCTTACCGGCGACTCCCTCATGATCATAATGAGACCTAGCCACAAACAGCATGCAGGGTTATTACCGGATGATGTTTTCTGGGGCCCAAAGCTGTCTAAATCCTTGTCTTGTGTTGCATCTCTCGATTCCGCCCAACCCCTCTCAAGCTACCGCATAGATGCGTTGGCCTCACGACAAGTCCTCACACTAAGGACATCTGCCGTGACAATTCCACGACAATATTAGTCTTTGCTTTTTAGTTTACCACAAGCATCCTTGCTTTACACACCTTTTTGGAGAAAGCCACATGATTGAAATTTATTAGAATACTCTATGTGCTTCACTTATATCTTTTGAGCTAGATAGTTTTTGCTCTAGTGCTTCACTTATATCTTTTAGAGCACGGTAGTGACTTAATTTTGTAGAAATTGTTAATATGTCATGCTTCACTTATATTATTTTGAGAGTCTCTTATAAAAGCATGGTATTTTCTATGGTTATAAAATTGGTCCTAGAATGATGAGCATCCAAGTTGGGTATAATAAAAACTATCATAGGAAGTGAATTGGATGCTATGATCAATTTGATACTTGATAATTGTTTTGAGATATGGAGGTAGTGATATTAGAGTCATGCTAGTTGGGTGGTTATGAATTTAAAGAATGCTTGTGTTGAAGTTGGCAAGTCCCGTAGCATGCACGTATGGTAAAAGTTGTGTAACAAATTTGAAACATGAGGTGTTCTTATATTGTGCATCCTTATGAGTGGCGGTCGAGCACGAGCGATGGTCTTTTCCTACCAATCTATCCCCCTAGGAGCATGCGCGTAGTGCTTGGTTTTTGATGACTTGTATATTTTTGCAATAAGTATATGAGTTCTTTTTGATTAATGTTGAGTCCATGGATTATACGCACTCTCACCCTTCCATCATTGCTAGCATCTTCGGTACCGTGCATTGCCCTTTCTCACCTTGAGAGTTGTTGCAAACTTCGCCAGTGCATCCAAACCCCGTGATATGATACGCTCTATCACACATAAACCTCCTTATATCTTCCTAAAACAGCCACCATATCTACCTATTATGGCATTTCCATAGCCATTCCGAGATATATTGCCATGCAACTTTCCACCGTTCCGTTCATCATCATGACACACATCATCATTGTCATATTGCCTTGCATGATCATGTAGTTGACATCGTATTTGTGGTAAAGCCACCATGCATAATTTTTCATACATGTCACTCTTGATTCATTGCCCATCCCGGTACACCGTCGGAGGCATTCATATAGAGTCATATCTTGTTCTAGTTTTGAGTTGTAAATAAATAGAAGTGTGATGATCATCATTATTAGAGCATTGTCCCTAAATAAAAAAAAGAAACAAAAAAAGAAAGGCCAAAGAAAAAAAGAAAAAAAAGAAAGGCTAAAAGAAAAAAAAGAAAGGCCCGAAAAAAAGAAAATAAAAAGGGGGCAATGTTACTATCTTTTTCCACACTTGTGCTTCAAAGTAGCACCATGTTCTTCATATAGAGAGTCTCATATGTTGTCACTTTCATATACTAGTGGGAATTTTTCATTATAGAACTTGGCTTGTATATTCCTACGATGGGCTTCCTCAAAATGCCCTAGGTCTTCGTGAGCAAGCAAGTTGGATGCATGCCCACTAGTTTCTTTTGTTGAGCTTTCATACATTTATAGCTCTAGTGCATCCGTTACATGGCAATCCCTACTCCTCATGTTGACATCAATTGATGGGTATCAGTGTCAAAACCGGCGGATCTCGGGTAGGGGGTCCCGAACTGTGCGTCTAGGCGGATGGTAACAGGAGACAAGGGACACGATGTTTTTACCCAGTTTCGGGCCCTCTCGATGGAGGTAAAACCCTACTCTTGCTTGATTAATATTGATGATATGGGTAGTACAAGAGTAGATCTACCACGAGATCAGAGAGGCTAAACCCTAGAAGCTAGCCTATGGTATGATTGTTGTTCGTCCTACGGACTCAAACCCTCCGGTTTATATAGACACCGGAGAGGGCTAGGGTTACATAGGTCGGTTACAATGGGAGGAGATCTACATATCCGTATCGCCAAGCTTGCCTTCCGCGCCAAGGAAATTCCATCCGGGCACGGGACAAAGTCTTCAATCTTGTATCTTCATAGTCCAGGAGTCCGGCCAAAGGTTATAGTCCGGTCATCCGGACACCCCCTATTCCGGGACTCCCTCAGTAGCCCCCGAACCAGGCTTCAATGACGATGAGTCCGGCGCGCAGATTTGTCTTCGGCATTGCAAGGCGGGTTCTTCTCCAAACTCCATGTACCTGTGAAATAGTGTCCGGCTTCTGGTGAATGTTGCGCTCCTTGGCTTCTGTGCCCAATAATGGCCATCTTCCACGTGTCAAACGAATGTGAAAAGCCAGGGTGTTTTTTCATTTACCCCCCCCTAGCTGTGCAAATGAGCTGCCTATAAAAGAGACGGGGATTTAGATCCGAATCACACCATCTTTCCTTCGCGAGCTTTCATCGGAGCGCATTCGACAGAGATCCATTCCATCATGGCCGGTCGATGCATCTCCTCCTCTCATCCCCCCCAGTCCTCAACCTGGAGATTGGGAGAGATGCTCCGTCTCGCACAGCGAGCTAGTGGCGCTCCAAGCCAAGGGATTACTCCCCCGGCCTACATGGTCCCGGTTCGAACCAGGCTCGCCACCTATAATGGTGGAGAGCAAGCAGAGAGCGTTCCCAATCCCTCCAAAGGAGAGCGGGGATGCCTTGTCCCTTATTTGATAAGAGGGCTCGGATTTCCAATTCATCCGTTTCTCCGGGGGCTCCTGGAGTTTTACGGACTCCAGTTGCACAACCTTACGCCTGCCTCCATATTGCATATCGCGGGCTTCATAGCCCTTTGCCAGCTATTTTTGGGTATCGAGGCTCATTTTGTGCTGTGGAAGAAGCTGTTCTGCCTCGTGCCCCGTTCTCAGGAGGGGTCGATATATCAAGTGGGCGGAGCCAAACTATGGTGCATCGCCGGGACCGGATATCTATCCAGAACCCCAAAGAAGGCGTCCGAAGACTGGCCTTCAGAATGGTTTTATATAGAAGACGTTCCCCTGCCGGACCCTGTATGAATCGGCCTCCCTGAGTTCGATAATGCTCCTCTGAAGAAGCGCCTAAGCTGGCGTCCACGGAGCCCTCGAAAGGAAAATGAGAGGGACGTCCTTTACCTGATGAGCCGGATAAGGTTGTTGGATCATTCCGGACTGACCATGATCGAGGTCATGGCCACATGCATTACACGGGCGGTGCAGCCGCTTCAGTATAGAGGCCACCCCATGTGGGATTTCAACGGGGAGGACGATGCCACCCGGTGCGGCCATAAGGGGCCGGATTCGTCTATCGCTCTAATAAAGATCTTGTCCGCTTTGTACAAGGGCGAAGATGAGGAATTCCTCCGCGTCAACCCACGGGGCGGATTTTCTATGTACAATCCTCCAAGCTGGGTAAGCGAATACTTTCACTTGTCCATCCGTTTCATATTCCCATAGTTAAGTATTTAGTCTAGCAATTTCAACGCAGGAGCTACGCCAGGCTATAAAGGAGATAAACATCCCTCCTCGACAACCCGAGGAACCAGAACGGTCCTTCGATCCGGACTCCCAAGAGGACCCGGACTTAGGCGTGGAGCTGATCGATGGGGTGTTTCATCAATTGAGCAAGGACAACGCCTTGGTGGCCATTATGGCCGATTATCCCGGACTACTCCCAGCCTCTCAAGTAACCGAGACCGAAGTCCCATCATTTTTAAAATGATCCATCCGTGCTTATTTCGGGTCACCGTATACCAATGATGTTTTCGCAGGGGAAGTCCTTGACGCGGAAGGCCGAGCCTGCGGTGGCTAGCCAACAAGGGGCATCAAGGCCCGGTAGGCTGAAAAGAAGTGCGGTCCGGATTGAGACGCCGGCGCAACGGTATGGCGTGCCTTTTTATTCCCAGGTTTTATTCCCTCGAGGCGTACCAACGCTCGTGCTTTCTTCAGGAAAAAGAGCGCTCGCCGGACTATATCTGGAGAGGTTGCCAATCGCGCCTCCACCGGCCAGGCTCCAAGGCCGGGTCCAGAAGCGGAGGCGAGTACGAGGCGCGCACCGGACACTCCTCTGACAGAGGATGCGGACGGGCTGTCTGCCACCAATTCAGAGGTGGAGAGTGCCATGAACCATAGGCGTCGCCGGACAATTCTTCGTGACGCTTGTTTCTCCCAAGAGGCGTTAGATGCCTTCAATACGGGAGATGCGTATCTCCGTGCCGCTCAAAATGGTCTAGCCAGAGCCACAGAGCAGCATTAAAAGACATACGGGTGAGAAAATTTGATGGTTATATATGTCAGTAACCCTGAGACTTGAAACAGTTAGAATAACTGATTTAAGGATCATTTGTTATGCAGGATCTTACAGAAAAGAATACCCAATTGTCCCAGGAGCTGGAAGAGTGCAAAGCCCAACTTGAGGCCGCACTAGCCGCGGCAGGGGAGGCCAAGGAGACCCCCTCTGGTACTATATGCTTTGAAAGATAAGTATGTTGCAAAGCGCGTCATGTGTAAAAATCTGACAATAACATTGCAGATGGCGCCGGAGTGAATCCGGACCAACAACAACTCTTGCGCCGGTTAAAGGCTGGTGAGAGCATGCTTACAAGGGTGAGGCAAGAGAAAAATAAGCTCCAAGATGCCAACACCCAGCTGGGCGAGGAACTAAAGGATGTTCGTGCTCAGCTGTCGGACTCCGTGAAGGAGAATCGGCGGCTTCGACTCGGCATTTTTAGTAAGTGCTTTGAACGAACTTCGGAAAAAGAGTTCAGCGAGGAAGTCGATTGACAGAGTTATGTTTCTAGGTATGCTGACAGGTAGGCCTGCGGAGGAAATGCCCGGATCTACGGGTGACCTTCTTCCCGAGCTCTTACAATTGCATGAACGAGTTCGGCAGGTGATGCAAGGTGTCGCCCAGGCTTTGTGGCCATCCGTCTCCATGCCCGAAGGCCTTGGAGAGCTTGCGGAGAAGCTGACGGGAGCGCGGCGGCGCTTCCGATTTTGAAAGATATCGGCCTGCCGTCAAGGCGCCAGGGAGGCCTGGGCCATGGTGAAGACACGGTACACGAAGGCTGACCCAAACCACATGGCCGAGGTCGGACCGGTAGGGCCCGATGGGAAGGAGATCAATGTGAGCTTAGTGTACGACCAGGTAGAGCTGGCCGCCAAATATTCTCAACAGGACTGTAAACTAGACAGACTGTTGGATGGTATTGAAGAGGAATATACCCAGTCAAATTGACTATGTATTTTAAGATGACATGTAAAATGCCTTCTAGCCGGATTGTAGATCGTTTGTCATGGCGGACCTTTTTGCTTCAACCTCAGGACCTGATAGTCCGGAGTGTGTCCGAATACCCTCTCGGTTATGTAAGAACCGGGGCATGTGTGGAGACCAGGCGTAGGGGTCATTAGTGCTTGAATAGACAAGTGCCCAACTAGTTATGTTATATTACATGGTTAGTAAGAAACATCTTCCAGGGAGAATAGTTCCGTTAGGGGTTCCTTTCCCTCGGAGGCATGCCCTAAAGTGCATGTCCGGACTGCGAAAAAAGCAGAAAAACATCTGGGGGCAGATAAATAAACGAGGGAGAAATCATCTTTTAGTTCACCGACCAAATATTCCCTTAAGAACTCTAGCTTTCGGCTTCACCCAGTCTGAGGTACACATCCGGCTGACCTGGCAGTAACAATCGCAGAGGTGCTCCCTTTACCACCTAGCCGAACAATCGGGAACGTAGAGGTAAGCACAGGAGCCAGGCAACCCAGCTTGGCCAAAACTTAAGTCATATCGATGCATATAATGGTGAATAAAGGTACATGCGGAAGTGTGACACATGTGTTGGGCATGAGGCCCGTATAAACAAGCTTCTATTAAAGAAGCCCCCAGGTATAATGAGCGCGAATGGCGCGTCAATTGTTTGCGAACAAGACGCAAACGAGCCCTCAAAGGCTATAAGAGAGAAGGAGGGAGAAGGAGAGAAATATAAGACAGCTAATATGTAAAAAATAGACAGAGGAAGGAGACGAACATAGAATCCGGCGCTAGGCGTAGAATCTTCGTAGATGGGCTGCGTTCCATGGGTTCGGCTCGAGTCGGTTATCCGATGCATCTCGTAGACGGTACGCTCCACCAGTCAGGACTTGGTCAGTTATGAAGGGACCTTCCCATTTGGGTTTGAGTTTGTCCTTTTTCTTGTCCGGCAGGCGTAGAACTAATTCGTCAACGTTGTAAGTTTTGGCCCGTACTTCTCTTCTTTGATATCTTCTAGCCTGCTGTTGATAGAATGCGGAACGGACTTTTGCTACGTCGCGCTCCTCCTCCAAGGCGTCCAAACTGTCCTGCCGGTCGAGTTCGGCCTGTCTTTCTTCATACATGCGCATGCGAGGTGAGTCATGAATTATGTCGCAGGGCAGAACTGCCTCGGCGCCGTATACCATAAAGAATGGTGTGAATCCGATAGTGCGATTCGGCGTGGTCCGCAGCCCCCAGAGTACAGAGTCGAGGTCCTCTACCCAGTGCATATTAGATTCCTTGAGGGATCGCACTAACCTGGGTTTGATGCCTCTCATGATTAGACCATTTGCTCGCTCGACTTGACCGTTAGTTGGTGGGTGATAGACTGAAGCGTAGTCGAGCTTGATGCCCATGTTTTTCCACCAGAGTTTGACCTCGTCGGCCGTAAAGTTCGCGCTGTTATCAGTGATGATGCTGTGGGGGACACCATAACGGTGTACGACCCCTGATATGAAGTCTATCACCGGTCCGGATTCGGCCGTCTTAACAGGCTTGGCCTCTATCCATTTGGTGAATTTGTCCACCATGACCAGTAAGTATTTTTGCTTGTGGGTTCCCCCTTTAAGGGGTCCAACCATGTCAAGCCCCCAGACCGCAAAGGGCCAGGTGATGGGTATAGTTTGGAGGGCGGTGGGTGGCATGTGGCTTTGATTAGCAAAGAGTTGGCAACTGACGCATCGTTAGACTAAATCCTGAGCATCTGCCCGGGCCGTCGGCCAATGAAATCCTGTACGGAAGGCCTTGCTTACAAGGGCCCAGGCTGCGGCGTGGTGCCCGCCGAGTCCGGCATGAATTTCAGCCAGGAGATTTCGCCCTTCCTCTTTGGAGATACACCTTTGAAGGACTCCGGTGGTGCTTTTCTTATAAAGCTCTCCCTCATGGACTTTGTAGGCTTTAGATCGCCGCACTATGTAGCGTGCCTCGTTTTGGTCCTCTGGAAGTTCCTGCCTGGTCAGGTAGGCTAGGAATGGTTTTGTCCACAGGGCAATGACTGCCATTATCTCGTTGGCTGAGGATGTTACTATGTTGGCCAAGCCTTCCGCTGTGTTAGAATGTTCGGTGTCGGTCAGTGCGGTTGGATCCGGGCTGTTATTTCTGGATTCCCCTTCCCATGATACAGATGGCTTGAACAGCCTTTCCAAGAAAATGTTGGGCGGGGGGACTGCATCGCGCTTTGCGCCGATGCGTGCCAAGATGTCTGTTACCTGATTGTTTTCCCGGGCTATACGGTGAAATTCGAGCCCTTCGAACCGAGCTGACATTTTTAGGATGGTGTTGCGATAAGCTGCCATTTACGGATCCTTTGCATCAAAGTCTCCATTTATTTGGGATATCGCAAGGTTCGAATCCCCACGCACCTCTAGGCGTTGAATGCCCATGGAGACTGCCATCCGGAGGTCATGTAGAAGGGCCTCGTAGTCGGCTGCGTTATTGGAGTCTATATACATTATCTGGAGTACGTATTGAACTGTATCTCCTGTTGGAGACGTCAAAACGACGCCAGCCCCCAGACCAGGTAACATTTTGGAGCCGTCAAAGTGCATGATCCAATTGGAATATGTGTCGTACTCTTTAGGGAGTTCGGCTTCAGTCCATTCGGTGACGAAGTCGGCCAAAACTTGCGACTTGATAGCTCGTCGTGGCTTGTAGGTTATGTCGAACGGGAGGAGCTCAATGGCCCATTTAGCAATCCGGCCCGTCGCGTCGCGGTTGTTTATAATGTCGTTAAGAGGTACTTCGGAGGCTACTGTTATTGAACACTCTTGAAAGTAGTGTCGCAGCTTCCGGGATGCCATAAACACCGTGTACGCTATCTTTTGATAATGCGGGTACCATGACTTGCATGGAGTGAGGACAGTGGACACGTAGTAAACTGGTTTTTGAAGGGGAAATTTGTGTCCGTCCGTTTCTCGTTCGACGACGAGCACTGCGCTTACAACTTGATGAGTTGCCGCAATGTATAATAGCATTGGTTCGCCGGTGTTAGGCGCGGCCAGGACTGGGTTTGTTTCCAATATGGCTTTTATGTCCTCGAGTCCGGCCGTGGCGGCATCCGTCCACTCAAAGTGTTCGGTGCGCCGGAGGAGGCGATAAAGGGGTAATGCCTTTTCTCCCAAACGGGAGATAAAGCGGCTTAGAGCCGCCACGCATCCCGTCAATTTTTGTATTTGTTTGAGGTCTCTTGGAATATCCAATTGTGACAGAGCTCGGATCTTGGCTGGGTTTGCTTCAATTCCTCTACTGGATACAATGAAGCCCAAGAGCTTTCCGGCTGGTACGCCGAAAACGCATTTTTCTGGGTTAAGCTTGATATCGTATGTCCAGAGGTTATCGAATGTGAGCCTCAAATCGTCTACTAAAGTTTCGACATGCTTGGTTTTGACGACCACGTCATCTACGTATGCCTCCACTGTTTTGCCGATCTGGTTTGCCACACATGTCTGAATCATGCGCTGATATGTTGCGCCGGCGTTTTTGAGCCCGAAGGGCATTGTGTTGAAGCAGAATGGGCCCTATGGGGTGATGAAAGCCGTTGCGGCTTGGTCTGGCTCTGCCATCTTAATTTGATGGTAGCCGGAGTATGTGTCGAGGAAACACAATGAATCGTGTCCTACGGTAGCATCAATAATTTGATCGATGCGGGAGAGGGGTAGGGATCCTTTGGGAAAGCCTTGTTGAGGTCCTTGAAATCGACGCATAGGCGCCAGGATTTGTCCTTCTTTGGTACCATCACCAGGTTCGCTAGCCAGTCCAGATGTTTTATGTCTCTGATGAATCCAGCCTCCATTAGTTTGGCTAGCTCTTCTCCCATGGCTTGTCTCTTTGGTTCGGAGAATCGCCGAAGAGCCTGCTTGACAGGCTTGAATCCTTTTAGGATGTTGAGGCTGTGTTCGGCCAGCCTGCATGGGATTCCTGGCATGTCTGAAGGGTGCCAGGCAAAAATGTCCCAATTTTCGCGTAGGAATTCTCGTAGTGCGGCATCTACATCAGGGTTTAATTGCACCCCGATGGAGGCCGTTTTTGTAGGGTCCGTTGGGTGGACTTGGAATTTGACTATTTTGTCCGCCGGTTTAAAGGAGGTGGACTTGGATCTTTTATCGAGTATCACATCATCCCTGTTCACCGTGGAGCGCAGCGCGGTTAGTTCTTTGGCTGCTAGGGCTTCGGAAAGTGCCTCAAGGGCCAGTGCGGATGTTTTGTTTTCGGCGCGGAGTGCTATGTCCGGGTCACTAGCAAGAGTGATGATCCCGTTGGGTCCGGGCATTTTGAGCTTCATGTACCCGTAATGGGGTATAGCTTGAAAAATTGTGAACGCCTCTCGCCCTAATAAAGCGTGGTATCCGCTGCTGAACGGGGCCACTTGAAACGTGACCTCCTCAGATCTGTAATTATCCAGCGTGCCGAACACCACGTCCAGTGTGATTTTTCCTGTACAACACGCTTCCCGACTGGGGATTATTCCTCTAAAGGTTGTGTTGCTTTGCTCAATGCGGCTCCAGTCTATTTCCATTTTTCGAAGGGTTGCCTCATAAATGAGGTTCAATCCTCTGCTACCATCCATGAGTACCTTGGTAAGTCGAAAGCCATCCACTATTGGACTGAGGACCAATGCGGCTGGTGCTCAGGCTGTTCGGAATTTAGGTTCGTCACTAGCATTAAAGGTAATGGCCGTGTCGCTCCATGGGTTTATTGTTTCTACTTGGTAGACTTCGGCAAGGTTGCGGAGTGTCCGTTTCCACATATTGTTTGATGCGAAGGTCTTGAAGACTGTTAATACCGTACTGGTATCTCTGGGGTGGTGCTCTGTGAATTCTGGAGTTAGAAGCTCCTCGCCCTTCTGGCCACCTGCCGGAGTATCCAACATGCTCTAAGGCTATGAGTTGGTGTGGCGCCCTCTGTACTATGAATTTTACAAGGTCCATTGAGCCATCCCTCCAGTACGGTTCCATGCCCTGTAGAGGGTTTTTGCTTTTCGGTGTTTAACCTAGGTGCCTTGCGATGATGCACCATTTTATTTTGGACTGGGGTTGTATTCAAGGTTGGATTGTCCCAAATTTTATTTCGGTTTTCCATGCGCTTTCCATAGCACAGTACTTTCGTACTATGGATGCCAAGTCAGCGAAGCGTGTACTTTCACGGTGACTTATGGTGTTGAGGATCCCCTTGTCCATGCAATTATTGCAGAAGGATGAAATTGCATCCTCCTCGTGGCAGTCCTCTATTCTGTTCATAACCAGGAGGAATCTGGCCCAGGAATGGTGTACTGTTTCTACGGGCTCTTGCCGAATTTGGGATAAATCCCTTATATTTGGGTGGGCGGGTGGAATTAAATCCGAAACCTCGCCCCATCTGAGGCTCAAGGGCCAAGGAGTTTCCGGACTCGGAATCTTATGTTCTTGGATATCGTCCAATGAATCTAGCCCGCTGCCTGACTTTAGGTTCGGGGCTTGAATGACGTCCTGCCCTCCGCGGGTATCCGGCTTGGAGGGATCGGGAATCCGGACATAACTACTCTTTAAGATAGATGAAGGCTTGCCGCATTGTTCCTCCACCACTGCAACGTGGTGGGTGACCTGGGGAGAGTTGATCTCTCTCAGATCGGGTTTAAGCCCAATCTAATCGTGGTCTATAGCGACTCCTAGGGCGGCGATGCGATCCAAGAGCTTGTTTAAGGAAGAGAGCTCCATCAGATCTAGCTGCTCGGTGAGTTCCGAGTTGACATGAAGATTGCTTTCGATGACCCGAGAAGTCATCGTCAGCGCGGAGGCCGAACAAGCGGTCATAAGGAACCCGCCTAGCCGGAGAGTTTGGCCGATAGCCAAAGCTCCTTTAGCAATAGTGCCGTCTTTAAAGACGGGATGAGGCATCCTTCCTGATGGCGACGGCACAGTGGAACTCTCAACGAAAGCACCAATGTCGGTGTCAAAACCGGCGGATCTCGGGTAGGGGGTCCCGAACTGTGCGTCTAGGCGGATGGTAACAGGAGACAAGGGAGACGATGTTTTTACCCAGGTTCGGGCCCTCTTGATGGAGGTAAAACCCTACTCCTGCTTGATTAATATTGATGATATGGGTAGTACAAGAGTAGATCTACCACGAGATCAGAGAGGCTAAACCCTAGAAGCTAGCCTATGGTATGATTGTTGTTCGTCCTACGGACTAAAACCCTCCAGTTTATATAGACACCGTAGAGGGCTAGGGTTACATAAAGTCGGTTACAATGGGAGGAGATCTACATATCCGTATCGCCAAGCTTGCCTTCCACGCCAAGGAAAGTCCCATCCGGACACGGGACGAAGTCTTCAATCTTGTATCTTCATAGTCCAGGAGTCCGGCCAAAGGTTATAGTCCGGTCATCTGGACACCCCCTAATTCGGGACTCCCTCAATGGGCATCTCCATAGCTCGTTGATTATCCTCGTCAATGTGAGACTTTCTCCTTTTTTTCTTCTCCACACAATCTCCCTCATCATATTCTATTCCACCCATAGTGTTATATCCATGGATCATGCTCATGTATTGCGTGAAAGTTGAAAAAGTTTGAGATTATTTAAGTATGAAACAATTTCTTGGCTTGTCATCGGGGGTGTGCAAGATGGGAGCATTTTTGTGCGACGAAAATGAAGCATGACCTAACTATAAGATTTTGTAGGGATGAACTTTCTTTAGCCATGTTATTTTGAGAAGACATGATTGCTTTGATTAGTATGCTTGAAGTATTACTATTTGTTATGTCAATATGAACTTTTTTGAATCATTTGGATCTGAACATTCATGCCACAATAAAGAAAATTACATTGAGAATTATGCTAGGTAGCATTCCACATCAAAAATTGTGTTTTTATCATTTACCTACTCGAGGACGAGCAGGAATTAAGCTTGGGGATGCTTGATACGTCTCCAATGTATCTATAATTTTTTATTGTTCCATGCTATTATATTACCCGTTTTTGGATGTTTATGGGCTTTACTTTACACTTTTATATCATTTTTGGGACTAACCTACTAACCGGGGGCCCAGCCCGAATTGCTGTTTTTTTGCCTATTTCAGTGTTCCGAAGAAAAGGAATATCAAACGGAGTCCAAACGGAATGACACCTTCGAGAGCGATCTTTTTGGAACAAACGTGATCCAGAGGACTTGGAGTGGAAGTCAAGAAACGAGGGGGCGGCCACGAGGGTGCCCGGCGCCCCCTACAGGTGGGTGCGCCCCACCCTCGTGGGCCCCTCAAGCATCCACCGACCTACTTCTTCCTCCTACATATACCCATGTACCGCGAAAACATCAGAAGCGACCACGAAAACCTAATTCCACCGCCATAACCTTCTGTATCTGCAAGATACCATCTTGGAGCCTTCATTGGCGCTCCGCCGGAGGGGGAATCGACCATGGAGGGCCTCTACATCATCTCCAAGGCCCTTCTGATGAAATGTGAGTAGTTTACCATAGACCTTCGGGTCCATAGTTATTAGCTAGATGGCTTCTTCTCTCTCTTTGAATCTCAATATAAAGTTCTCCTCGATCTTCTTGGAAATCTATTCGATGTAACTCTTTTTGCGGTGTGTTTGTCGAGATCCAATGAATTGTGGGTTTATGATCAAAGTTTATCTACGAGAAATATTTGAATCTCCTCTGAATTCTTTTATGTGTGATTAAGTTATCTTTGCAAGTCTCTTCGAATTATCAGTTTGGTTTGGCCTACTAGATTGATCTTTCTTGCAATGGGAGAAGTGCTTAGCTTTGGGATTAATCTTGCGGTGTCCTTTCCCAGTGACAGCAGGGGTAGCAAGGCACGTATTGTATTGTTGCCATTGAGGATAAAATTATGGGGTTTATATCATATTGCATGAGTTTATCCCTCTACATCATGTCATCTTGCTTAATGCGTTACTCTGTTCTTTATGAACTTAATACTCTAGATGCATGCTGGATAGCGGTTGATGTGTGGAGTAATAGTAGTAGCTGCAGGAAGGAGTGAGTCTACTTGTCACGGAAGTGATGCCTATATACATGATCATGCCTAGATAATCTCATAATTATTCGCTTTTCTATCAATTGCTCGACAGTAATTTGTTCACCCACCATAATACTTATGCTATCTTGAGAGAAGCCACTATTGAAACCTATGGCCCCCGGGTCTATCTTTTATCATATAAGCGTTCAATCTACTTTTATTTGCATCTTTACTTTTCCAATCTATATCATAAAATACCAAAAATATATTTATCTTATCATATTATCTCTATCAGATCTCACTTTCGCAAGTGGCCGTGAAGGGATTGACAACCCCTTTATTGCGTTGGTTGCGAGTTCTTGTTTGTTTGTGTAGGTGTGTGGGACTTTTGAGGAGCCTCCTACTGGATTGATACCTTGGTTCTCAAAAACTAAGGGAAATACTTACGCTACTATTGCTGCATCACCCTTTCCTCTTCAAGGAAAACCAACACAAGCTCAAGACATAGCACGGACGCATAATTGACCCGAGTAACCTTTGAAGCGCAAAATCCCTTGAACTCATCAGAATCAAAGTTGGAGCCGTTATCTGTGATGATGCTGTGAGGAACTCCATATCTGAATATCACCTCTCTGATGAAACTGGCGGTAGTGCTTGCTCCAAGGTTTTTGATGGGCTTGGCTTCAATCCACTTGGTTAACTTGTCGACTGCCATGAGTAAATGGGTGAAATCACTCGCGCCGGTCTTGAAGGGCCCAACCATATCCAATCCCCAGACTGCAAACGGCCAGACGAGTGGTATAGTCTTCAGGGCAGATGCAGGCTTGTGAGACATGTTGGAGTAGAATTGGCAACCTGCGCACTTGTCGACTATATCTTTCGCCATCTCATTTGCTCGAGGCCAATAGAATCTCGCTCGGTATGCTTTGGCCATGATGGTCCAAGAGGATGCATGGTGACCACAGGTCCCCTAGTGGATATCGTTTAGGATCATTCAACCTTCTTCCGGGGTGATGCAGCATTGGGCCACTCCTGTGACACTTTCTTTGTAAAGTTGTCCTTTCATCACGGTGAAAGCCTTCGATCGATGAACTATCTGGCGAGCCTCATCTTCATCCTCTGGGAGCTCTTTTTTGAGGATGTACGCGATGTACGATACTATCCAATCGGGCGTGACCACCAAGACTTCCATGATCAGGTCGACCACGGCTGGAACCTCGATCTCAGTCGGGTTGGTTGAACTTATTGGCTGTGGGGGCTCTTCCTTGAAGGGATCTTCTTGTACCGACGGGGTATGGACATGCCCCAAGAACACATTGTTGGGAATAGGCTTCCGAGTGGAACCTATCTTCGCCAGATCATCAACAGCTTAATTCTTGATTCATGGGATGTGGTGGAGCTCTAACCCCTCAAACTTCTTTTCTAGCTTTCTCACTACATTACAGTAACCTGTCATTGCAGGACTCCTGACGTCCCATTCCTTCATTACTTGGTTAACCACTAAGTCTGAGTCGCCATAAACCATAAAGCGCCGGACACCGAGTGAAATGGCCATACGCAACCCATACAATAGTGCCTCATACTCAGCTTCATTGTTTGAAGAATCAAAGTGAATCTGGAGGAAATAACTGAGCTTGTCTCCTCGTGGGGACACTAAGACCACTCCTGCACCAGAGCCATTTAACATCTTGGATCCATCAAAGAACATGGTCCAATGTTCCGACTGAATTTGAATCGGCTGTTGCTATTTTGTCCACTCTGTGAGGAAATCTGCAATTGCTTGAGACTTAATGGCCTTCTTTGCCTCAAACTTGATATCCAAAGGAAGAAGTTCAATCGCCCACTTTGCCACTCGACCAGTTGCATCTCTATTATTCAGAATCTCTGACAATTGAGCATCGCTGACGACTGAAATTGAGTGATCAGAGAAATAATGTGCAACCTTCTTCGTAGTCAGGTAAATCCCATAAACAAGCTTCTGATAATGAGGATATCTCTGCTTGGATGGGGTTAAGACTTCTGAAATGTAATACACAGGGCGCTGAACTTTGAAGGCCTTGCCTTCTTCTTCCCGCTCGACCATGAGCACTGTGCTAACAACTTGTCTTGTGGCTGCGATGTAAAGAAGTAGAGGCTCCTTGCTAACCGGAGCAGCAAGCACCGGCTGGGTGGAAAGCAGGGCTTTGAGCTCCTCGAACGTTGCTTCAGCTTCGTCATTCCACTCGAACTTGTTAGATTTCTTCATCAGTCGGTAAAGAGGCAGTGCCTTTTCACTAAGGCGTGAGATGAATCGGCTCAAAGCAGCCAAACAACTAGTAAGCTTCTGAACATCGTGCACACGCACTGGGCATTTCATTCGGAGGGTTGTGCCAATATTCTCTGGGTTTGCGTCGATCCCTCGTTCGGAAATGAGAAAACTGAGTAACTTTCCGCCTGGGACTCCAAATGTGCACTTTGATGGATTAAGCTTGATATCATACCTTCTCAGGTTGGCAAAGGTTTTAGCAGGGTTAGTCAGCAGGTCCGAACCTTTGCGTGACTTAACCACTATGTCATCCATGTATGCTTCCACATTCCGACTGATTTGAGTGAGTAGGCACTTCTGAATCATGCGCATGAATGTGACACCAGCATTCTTGAGGCCGAAGGGCATAGTAACATAGCAAAAACACCCAAATGAGGTGATGAAAGCCGTTTTTATCTCATCGGGTCCATGCAGTCGGATCTGATGGTACCCGGAATAAGCGTCCAGGAAGGACATTTGCTCACATCCCGCAGTTGAATTGACAATCTGGTCGATGCGGGGTAGAGGAAAATGATCTTTCAGGCAGGCCCGATTGATGTGCTTGAAGTCAATACACATGCGAAGTGATTTGTCTTTCTTGGGAACCATAACAACATTGCCGAGCCACTCGGAGTGGTATATCTCGTGGATGAACTCAGCAGCCAGGAGCCGAGCCACTTCCTCGTCAATATCTTTTCTCTTATTCGTGGCAGACTGATGGAGGTGCTCTTTGACGGGTTTTACTTTTGGATTGACTCGCAAATGGTGCTCAGCCAGCTCCCTGGGTACACGTGGCATGTTAGATGGTTTCCATGCAAAGATGTCCCAGTTCTCACGGAGGAACTGGATGAGCCCT
Organism: Triticum aestivum; assembly: GCF_018294505.1. Lineage (NCBI taxonomy): Eukaryota > Viridiplantae > Streptophyta > Magnoliopsida > Poales > Poaceae > Triticum > Triticum aestivum. The sequence goes on along the minus strand of NC_057807.1, from coordinate 541,973,139 downwards.
TCTTCCTATTTGCTGTCGAGTGTCGTCGAGATATGGGTAAGAGCGGCATTGGGATCGGTGGGGTGAACATGGACTGGCTTGGTCTCGTCGGCCGACTGAAATGCGGACTCTGAGGCAGGCCTCTTAGCACCCAGCAAATCAGTCGGATCTGCAGTCTTCTGGTATTCTTGAAACTCTACTGCTACCATCTGCTCATCTGTTATCTTCGGCCCATCTTGCAGACAATCTTATGCTCTCTGACGGTTACCGGAAACCATTATTACGCCTCTTGGGCCAGGCATCTTCATCTTGAGATAAACATAGCATGGTCGAGCCATAAAGCTAGCATAAGCAGGTCTGCCCAGAATGGCATGATATGCACTCTAGAAATCCACTACCTCAAACGTCAACTTCTCCTTGCAGAAATTATTCTCATCGCCGAAAACCACGCCGAGAGTGATCTGGTCGAGTGATTCGGCTTTCTTTCCTGGGATGATTCCATGGAACCACATGTTGCTCTCGCTGAGTTTGGACATCGGAATGCCCATTCCTTTGAGGGCCTCAGCATACAGAATATTCAGGCCACTGCCACCATCCATCGAGACTTTAGTCAGTCGGGTGCCCCCCACGACTGGGTCGACCACCAGTGCCTGCCGCCCAGGGGTAGCTATGCATGCCGGGTGGTCGGACTGGTCGAATGTAATGGGGTTTTTTTGACCACTTCAGATACCTTGATGTTGCCGGAGCAACCATGTTCACCTCTCTATTAATGACCTTCAGTCGACTTTTGCTCTCAATATCTGCAAAAATCACCAAGGTGGCATTGACATTGGGGTAACCGTCGTCATCATTCTTATCCTCTTCTTCCTTCTCTGGCTCTTTGTCCTTATCATTGGGTTTACTTTCTTGGAAGCTCTGGATTACGAGTCGACATTGTTGAGTGGTATGCTTGGGGAGAATCAGGTTCCCCTCCTCATCCTTCTTGGTGTGAATGTGACACGGCAAATCCATCACATCATTTCCTTCCTGGTCTTCACCTTCTTGGGGGTCCAGGGCCATTTAGGTTTCCCTTTGAACACTAATTCAACACTGCTTGATTCAACACTGCTGCCTCGGCAGGACCCGCTGCCTCAGCCTTTCGCTTCTGCTTATGACTGGAATTTCCTCCTCCGGTGTCCTGGGCGACTGTTTTGTGCTTGCCACTCCTGAGTCGGTCTTCCTCTTCGCCGTTAGCGTATTTGGTGGCAATCTCCATCATCCGAGTCAAAGACATATCTCTAGTCCGACCGAACTTCAGATTGAGCTCTCTGTAGCAAACGCCTTCCTTGAAGGCACAGATTGCTTGGTGATGTGACACATTCTCCACTGTGTGGTGCAGAGTGATCCATCTCTGGATATATTCTCTCAGGTTTCATTCAGTTTTTGCACGCAATGCTGCAGCTCCGGTAGACCAGCAGGTGATACGTCCATTTTGCATCATGCTTTTATATCGATATTTATTGCATTATGGGCTGTTATTACACATTGTCACAATACTTATGGCTATTCTCTCTTATTTTACAAGGTTTATCATGAAGAGGTAGAATGTCGGCAGCTGGAATTCTGGCTGGAAAAGGAGCAAATATTGGAAACCTATTCTGCATAGCTCCAAAAAACCTGAAACTCCACGAAAGTCACTTTTGGAATTAATAAGAATTATTGAGCGAAGAAAATACCAGATGGGGCCCACACCCTGGCCAGGAGGGTGGGGGCGCCCCCCTACTAGGCATGCCCCACTGTCTCCTGGGCCCCCTGGTGCCCATCTTCTGCTATATGAAGGCTTTTACCCTAGAAAAATTCAGAAGCAAGCTTACGGGACGAAACTCCGCCGCCATGAGGCAGAACCAATCTAGGGCTCCGGTGGAGCTGTTTTGCCAGGGAAACTTCCCTCCGGGAGGGGGGAATCATCACCAACGATCCTCTCATGGGGAGGGGGTCAATCTCCATCAACATCTTCACCAGCACCATCTCCTCTCAAAACCCTAGTTCATCTCTTGTATCCAATCTTGTATCAAAACCACAAATTGGTACCTGTGGGTTGCTAGTAGTGTTGATTACTCCTTGTAGTTGATGCTAATTGGTTTACTTGGTGGAAGATCATATGTTCAGATCCTTAATGCATATTAATAGTCCTCTGATCATGAACATGAATATGCTTTGTGAGTAGTTACGTTTGTTCCTGAGGACATGGGTGAAGTCTTGCTATTAGTAGTCATGTGAATTTGGTATTCGTTTGATATTTTGATGAGATGTATGTTGTCTCTCCTCTAGTGGTGTTATGTGAACATTGACTACATGACACTTCACTATTATTTGGGCCTAGAGGAAGTCATTGGGAAGTAATAAGTAGATGATGGGTTGCTAGAGTGACAGAGGCTTAAACCCTAGTTTATGTGTTGCTTCATAAGGGGCTGATTTGGATCCACTAGTTTCATGCTATGGTTAGGTTTACCTTAATACTTCTTTTGTAGTTGCGGATGCTTGCAATAGGGGTTAATCATAAGTGGAATGCTGATAACCCACAAGTGTCGGGGATCGCAACAGCTTTCGAGGGTAAAGTATTCAACCCAAATTTATTGATTCGACACAAGGGGAGCCAAAGAATATTCTTAAGTATTAGCAGTTGAGTTGTCAATTCAACCACACCTGGATAACTTAGTTACTACAGCAAAGTATTTAGTAGCAAAGTAGTATGATAATAAAGGTAACAGTGGCAAGAGTAAAGATAATAGTTTTGTAGGAATTGTAACAATAGCAACGGAAAAGTAAATAAGCAAAACACAAGATGTGAAAAGCTCGCAGGCATTGGATCAGTGATGGATAATTATGTCGGATGCGATTCCTCGTGTAATAGATATAACATAGGGTGACACGGAACTAGCTCCAGTTCATCAATGTAATGTAGGCATGTATTCCGAATATAGTCATATGTGCTTGTGGAAAAGAACTTGCATGCCATCTTTTGTCCTACCCTCCCGTGGCAGCGGGGTCCTAGTGGAAACTAAGGGATATTAAGGCCTCCTTTTAATAGAGAACCAGAACAAAGCATTATCACATAATGAATACATGAACTCCTCAAACTACGGTCATGACCGAGAAGTATCCCGATTATTGTCACTTCGGGGTTGTTGGATCATAACACATATTAGGTGACTATAGACTTGCCAGATAGGATCAATAACACACATATATTCATGAAAACATAATAGGTTCAGATCTGAAATCATGGCACTCGGGCCCTAGTGACAAGCATTAAGCATAACAAAGTCATAGCAACATCAATCTCAGAACATAGTGGATACTAGGGATCAAACCCTAACAAAACTAACTTGATTACATGGTAAATCTCATCCAACCCATCACCGTCCAGCAAGCCTACGATGGAATTACTCACGCACGGCGGTGAGCATCATGAAATTGGTGATGGAGGATGGTTGATGATGACGACGGCGATGAATCCCCCTCTCCGGAGCCCCGAATGGACTCCGGATCAGCCCTCCCGAGAGAGATTAGGGCTTGGCGGCGGCTCCGTATCGTAAAACGCGATGAAACTTTCTTTCTGATTTTTTTCTCCGCGAAACGGAATATGGAGTTGGAGTTGAGGTCGGTGGAGCCTTAGGGGGCCCACGAGACAGGGGGGCGTGCCCCCCACCCTCGTGGACAGGGTGTGGGCCCCTGGTCTTGATTCTTTTGCCAGTATTTTTTATATTTTCCAAAACTTGTCTCCGTGAATTTTCAGGTCATTCCGAGAACTTTTGTTTTCTACACATAAAACAACATCATGGCAGTTCTGCTGAAAACAGCATTAGTCCGGGTTAGTTTCATTCAAATCATGCAAGTTAGAGTCCAAAACAAGGGCAAAAGTGTTTGGAAAAGTAGATACGTTGGAGACGTATCAACTCCCCCAAGCTTAAACCTTTGCTTGTCCTCAAGCAATTCAGTTGATAAACTGAAAGTGATAAAGAAAAACTTTTACAAACTCTGTTTGCTCTTGTTGTTGTAAACATGCAAAGCCATCATTCAGGTTTCAGCAAATATTATGAACTAACCATACTCACAATAACACGTCGGTCTCACAATTACTCATATCAATGGCATAATCAGCTAGCGAGCCATAATAGTAAAACTCGGATGACAACACTTTCTCAAAACAATCATAATATGATATAACAAAATGGTATCTCGCTAGCCCTTTGTGAGACCGCAAAACATAAATGCGGAGCACCTTTAAAGATCAAGGACTGACTAAACATTGTAATTCATGGTAAAAGAGATCCAGTCAAGTCATACCCAATATAAACCAATAGTAATGAATGCAAATGATAGTGTGCTCTCCAGCGGGTGATTTTTAATAAGAGGGATGATGACTCAACATAAAAGTAAATAGATAGGCCCTTCGCAGAGGGAAGCAGGGATTTATAGAGGTGCCAGAGATCAATTTTAAAATAGAGATTGAATAACATTTTGAGCGGCATACTTTCATCGTCAACGCAACAACTATGAGATGGGTGTATCTTCCATACTGCATGCATTATAGGCAGTTCCCAAACAGAATGGTAAAAGTTTATACTCCCCCACCACCAACAAGCATCAATCCATGGCTTGCTCGAAACAATGAGTGCCTCCAACTAACAACAGCCCTGGGGGAGTTTTGTTTAATTATATTGATTTGCTTTGATCTTTTTGGATCATGGGACTGGGCATCCCAGTTACTGCTAAGTCTTGATCTTGCATTGGTTTTCCTTGAAGAGGAAAGGGTGATGCAACAATAGTTGCGTAAGTATTTCCCTCAGTTTTTGAGAACCAAGGTATCAATCCAGTAGGAGGCTCCTCAAAAGTCCCATGCACCTACACAAACAAACAAAGAACTCGCAACCAACGCAATAAAGGGGTTGTCAATCCCTTCACGGTCACTTGCGAAAGTGAGATCTCATAGAGATAGTATGATAAGATCAATATATTTTTGGTATTTTATAATATAGATGCAAAAAGTAAAGAGGCAAAGAAAAGTAGATTGAAAGCTTATATGATAAAAGATAGACCCGGGGGCCATAGGTTTCACTAGAGGCTTCTCTCAAGATAGCATAAGTATTAAGGTGGGTGAACAAATTACTGTCAAGCAATTGATAGAAAAGCGAATAATTATGAGATTATCTATGCATGATCATGTATATAGGCATCACATCCGTGACAAGTAGACCGACTCCTGCCTGCATCTACTACTATTAGTCCACACATCGACCGCTATCCAGCATGCATCTAGAGTATGAAGTTCATAAAAACAGAGTAACGCATTAAGAAAGATGACATGATGTAGATGGATAAACTCAAGCAATATGATAAAACCCCCATCTTTTTATCCTCGATGGCAACAATACAATACGTGCCTTGCAATCCTTTTTGTCACTGGGTAAGGACACCGCAAGATTGAACCCAAAGCTAAGCACTTCTCCCATGGCAAGAATGATCAATCTAGTAGGCCAAACCAAACTGATAATTCGAAGAGACTTGCAAAGATAACTCAATCATACATAAAAGAATTCAGAGAAGATTCAAATATTTCTCATAGATAAACTTGATCATAAACCCACAATTCATCGGATCTCGACAAACACACCGCAAAAAGAGTTTACATCGAATAGATCTCCACAAGAGAGGGGGAGAACATTGTATTGAGATCCAAAAAGAGAGAAGAAGCCAACTAGCTAATAACTATGGACCCGAAGGTCTATGGTAAACTACTCACAACTCATCGGAGGGGCTATGGTGTTGATGTAGAATCCCTCCATGGTCGATTCCCCCTCCGGCGGAGCACCGGCGAAGGCTCCAAGATGGGATCTCGCGGATACAGAAGGTTACGGTGATGGAAATTGTGTTTCGGTGGCTCCCTGGATGTTTTCGGGGTACGTAGGTATATATAGGAGGAAGAAGTACGTCGGTGGCCGCTCGAGGGGCCCAGGAGACAGGGGCGCGCCCAGGAGGGGTGGGCGCGCCCTCCTATCTCCTGGCCGCCTCGATTGCTTCTTGACTTGCACTCCAAGTCCTCTGGATCATGTTCGCTCCAAAAATCACGCTCCCGAAGGTTTCATTCCGTTTGGACTCCGTTTGATATTCCTTTTCTTTGAAATACTGAAATAGGCAAAAAAATAGCAATACGGGCTGGGCCTCCGGTTAGTAGGTTAGTCCCAAAAATGATATAAATGTGTAAAATAAAGCCCGTAAACATCCAAAAGGGGTAATATAATAGCATGGAACAATCAAAAATTATAGATACGTTGGAGACGTATCAGTTACTGGCCCTTTCTCATGAATGAGGAGCGGAGTCCACTCCTCTTGAGAATAACCCACCTAGCAGGAAGATATAGGCAGCCCTAGTTGAAACATGAGCTGCTCGAGCATACAAAACAGAATTTCATTTGAAGGTTTGGAGTTTGGCACATACAAATTTACTTGGAACGGCAGGTAGATACCGCATATAGGAAGGTATGGTGGACTCATTGGAATAACTTTGGGGTTTAAGGAGTTTGGATGCACAAGCAGTATTCCCGCTTAGTACAGGTGAAGGCTAGCAAAAGACTGGGAAACGACCAACTGAGAGAGCGACAACAGTCATGAACATGCATTAAAATTAATTCACACCGAGTACAAGCATGAGTAGGATATAATCCACCATGAACATAAATATCGTGAAGGCTATGTTGATTTGTTCAACTACATGCGCGAACATGTGCCAAGTCGAGTCACTCAATTTATTCAAGGGAGGATACCATCCCATCATACCACATCATAATCATTCTAATAGCATGTTGGCACGCAAGGTAAACCATTATAACTCATAGCTAATCAAGCATGGCACAAGCAACTATAATCTCTAAATGTCATTGCAAATATGTTTACTTCATATTAAGCTGAATCAGGAACGATGAACTCATCATATTTACAAAAACAAAAGAGGTCGAGTTCATACCAGTTTCTCCCATCTCAATCAGTCCATCATATATCGTCATTATTGTCTTTCACTTGCACGACCGAACGATGTGTATAATAATAATAGTGCACGTGCATTGGACTAAGCTGGTATCTGCAAGCATTCAACTCAAGAGAGAAGACAAAGTAATATGGGCTCTAAGTTAAATAAACAATCATGCATATGAGAGCCACTAAACATTTTCAATATGGTCTTCTACTCTCGACCCCCAAAGGAAAGAAAATAAAATAAAACTATTTACACGGGAAAGCTCCCAACAAGTAAGAAGAAGAACGAGAAATCTTTTTGGGTTTTCATTTTAATTCTATTACAAACATGGAAATTAAACTAACTATTTTTTCTGTTTTTCTTAAGGTTTATCAAACACACAAGAAGAAAACTAGAAAAAGAAAATTAAACTAGCATGGATAATACAATGAAAGAGTATGAGCACCGACGACTAGAATAGTGTGTGAACATGAATGTAAAGTCGGTGAGAAATATGTACTCCCCCAAGCTTAGGCTTTTGGCCTAAGTTGGTCTAATGACATGGACTGCGGCTACTCTCCCCGATGTACTGAGGGGTGTAATCAGGATACCACTGGCTGGCCGTCTCCTCCGGATCCCACTAGTAAGATGATGCTCGATAAGGGTCCAGTGCAGGTTACGGCTTAGGCTCAGGTTCTGGAGTGGATGCTTGGCCTCGATGAGCGTACACTGCTTCCGGCGTGACAAGAAAATTATCTACAATCAAATCAAACAACAGAGGCGCAGGCAAAATAATAGTCTCATTGTGTTTCTTACTAAATCTTAGGTTATACAAGAGCATCTTTTCTTCGTTGTCAACAATGAACTCATGTGCTACCATGCTCTTGTAATCTAAAATGTAAGGAGACAATTTTGTCTCCTCTTTCTCATGGTGCCTAATAGGTATCTCAAAATGTCTAGCAAGACGTGCAGCATAGATACCTCCAAAGATGGGGCCTTTTGTACGATTCAGGCTTAGCCGTTTAGCAATAACGACACCCATACTAAAACTATTATATCCAAACAAGGCATGGTGAAGAATAATAATATCAGGAACATTGAAGTTTCCACTATTTCCATGACCAATCAAGCATCTACTAGCTAATATGGCAAAGTAGCATAAAACAGGGAAGTGTATGCTAGAGATTATCGCATCAGAACCCTTCTTAGGATCCCCTACAGTGATAGTGTTAACAAAGCCATCCACATCCCTACGATGTGGTTCCTCTAATTTCCCCTCAAAGTGTATCCTACATACCGCGCAAAAATTACATAAAGACATTTCCCTGAATTCATCATATAAATGAAATGATACTGAAGGCGGTGACTTCTTAGGATAATAATAAAAGTTTTGCATGAAAGTATTGGTGAGTAAGAGATATTGATCGATCTGGTCGTGGAGGAAATCGGTGAGGCCTGCATTCTCGATCAAAGAATAAAAATCTTCATAAATTCCAGCTTCTCTCAAGAAATTATCGCATGGCCATTCACACGGCCGTACTTCCGCTATGTGAGGAAGATTATACTTGGCATTTTCCTTCTCTTTAGCTTGTTTTTCCTGGGAGCCTTGGCTAGAAGAGCCCCTCAAAATCTCCTTAAGATTTTCTGAAAATTTCTGAAATTTTAGTAACTTCAAAATAAAAGTGAACAAACTAAACAAGATTGATAGCAACTACTCCTACAAGTGCCTAGAGCCTATATCATGCATTCGAATTACTTGAGACCTCATAAATTTAACATGCAAGCTCAAAAACACAGTCACCTATGCAGTAAAAATTTGCAATGAATAAAGCACTAGAACAAAAACTAATTGGACCAATGGAGGAGTCACATACCAAGCAACAATCTCCCAAAGTAGTTTTGTGAATGGAGCTTTGAGCAAGGAGATCGAAAATCGCAGCAAAATGAGCTAGAACTCGTGCTTGAGCTGGATGGGGATTTTTTTGGGAAGAAGATGGAGTGTGTGGGTGTTGGCATAAGTGGAGGGGGTCCACCAGGGACCCACGAGACAGGGGGCACGCCCAGGGAGTGTGGGCGCGCCCTCCACCCTCGTGGCCAGGTGCTTGCCCCTCCTGCAGTGATTTCAGTGCCTAAAATCCTCAAATATTCCACAAAAAATTATACTAAATTTGCAGGGCATTTGGAGCACTTTTATTTTTGGGATATTTTTTTATTGCACGGATAATTCAGAAAACAGACAGATAATACTATTTTTGCTCTATTTATTCTAAATAACAGAAAGTAAAAAGAGGGTACAGAAGGTTGTGCCTTCTAGTTTCATCCATCTCATGATCATCAAAATGAATCCACTAACAAGGTTGATCAAGTCTTGTTAACAAACTCATTTCGAATAACACGGAACCGGAGAAATTTCGAATAACACTAAGTTACCTCAATGGGGATATGAACATCCCCAACAATAAGAATATCATACTTTTTCTTGATAGTAGGGAGAGGAAATTCCAAACCTCCAATAATAATAGTTGGAAATTTTCCAATAGAATTGATGCTATGGACTTGAGATTGTTTCCTCGGAAAGTGTACCGTATGCTCAATACCATTAACATGAAAAGTGACTTGCCTTTGTTGCAATCAATAACAGCCCCTGCAGTTCAAAAAGGGTCTACCAAGGATAATCGACATACTATCGTCCTCGGGAATATCAAGAATAACAAAGTCCGTTAAGATAGTGACATTTGCAACCACAACAGGCACTTCCTCACAAATACTGACAGGTATAGCATTTGATTTATCAGCCATTTGCAAAGATATTTTAGTAGGTGTCAACTTATTCAATTCAAGTCTACGATATAAAGAGAGAGGCATAACACTAACACCGGCTCCAAGATCACATAAAGCAGTTTTAACATAGTTTCTTTTAATGGAGCATGGTATGGTTGGTACCCCGGGGTCTCCAAGTTTCTTTGGTATTCCACCCTTAAAAGTGTAATTAGCAAGCATGGTGGAAATTTCAGCTTCCGGTATCTTTCTTTTATTTGTAATGATATCCTTCATATATTTAGCATAAGGGTTTACTTTAAGCATATCAGTTAAGCGCATACGTAAGAAGATAGGTCTAATCATTTCAGCAAAGCGCTCGAAATCCTCATCATCCTTTGTCTTGGATGGTTTAGGAGGAAAGGGCATGGGTTTCTGAACCCATGGTTCTCTTTCTCTACCGTGATTCCTAGAAACAAAGTCTCTCTTATCATAACGTTGATTCTTTGATTGTGGGTTATCAAGATCAACAGCAGGTTCAATCTCTACTTCATTATTTTTGCTAGGTTGAGCATCAACATGAACATTATCATTATCACTAGGTTCATGTTCATCACCTGATTGTGCTTCAGCATCAAAAATAGAAATATCATTGGGATTCTCAGGTGTGTCTACAACAGATTCACCAGAAGCATGCAAAGTCCTATCGTTTTTCTTTTTCTTCTTTTTGGAAGAACTAGGTGCCTCTAAGTTATTTCTCTGAGAATCTTGCTCGATCCTCTTAGGGTGGCCTTCGGGATACAAAGGTTCCTGAGTCATTCTACCAGTTCTAGTAGCCACTCTAACAACAAAGTCAGGTTTATTATTTAATTCATCGAGCAAATCATTTTAAGCTTTAAGTACTTGCTCAGCTTGAGTAGCAACCATAGAAGCATATTTGCTAATGAGTTTAAGTTCACCTTTAACTCTAGCCATATAATCACTCAAGCGTCCTATCTCGAAAGCATTATTCTTTAATTCTCTACCAACATAAGCATTAAAACTTTCTTGTCTAGCCATAAAGTCATCAAATTCATCTAAGCATGGGCTATGAAATTTAGTAGAGGGGATTTCAACTTTATCGTATCTATAGAGAGAATTTACCTTTACTACCTGTGTCGGGTTATCAAGACAATGTGGTTCTTCGACAGGCGGTATATTAAGGCCATGTATTTCTTCTGTAGGAGGTAAATTCTTAACATCTTCAGCTTTTATACCTTTTTCTTTCATTGATTTCTTTGCCTCTTGCATATCTTCAGGACTGAGAAATAGAACACCTCTCTTCTTCGGAGTGGGTTTAGGAATAGGCTCAGGAGTTGGCTCAATTGGTTCAGGAATTGGCTCAGGAAGAGTCCAATTATTTTCATTAGTCAACATATTATTCAATAGTAATTGAGCTTCGTCGACTGTTCTTTCCCTGAAAACACAACCAGCACAACTATCCAAGTAGTCCTTGGAAGCATCGGTTAGTCCATTATAAAAGATATCAAGTATTTCATTTTTCTTAAGAGGGTGATCAGGCAAAGCATTAAGTAATCAGAGAAGCCTCCCCCAAGCTTGTGGGAGACTCTCTTCTTTGATTTGCACAAAATTATATATTTCCCGCAAGGCAGCTTGTTTTTTATGAGCAGGGAAATATTTAGCAGAGAAGTAATAAATCATATCCTGGGGACTATGCACACAGTTAGGATCAAGAGAATTAAACCAAGTCTTAGCATCACCCTTTAATGAGATCGGAAATATCTTAAGGATATAATAATAGCGAGACTTCTCATCATTAGTAAACAGGGTGGCTATATCATTCAACTTGGTAAGATGTGCCACAACAATTTCAGATTCAAGGCCATAAAAAGGATCAGATTCAACCAAAGTAATAATCTCAGGATCAACAGAGAATTCATAATCCTTATCAGTAACATAGATAGGTGAAGTAGCAAAAGCGGGGTCAGGTTTCATTCTAGCATTAAGAGATTGCTGCTTCCATTGAGCTAATAACTTTTTAAGATCATATCTATCTTTACAAGCAAAGATAGCTCTAGCAGCTCCCTCTTCCATAACATAACCCTCAGGAACAACAGGTAATTCATAATTAGGGGGAGAACTTTCATCATCACTATCAATAATAGCATCTTCAATAATTTCATTCTCTCTAACCCTAGCAAGTTGTTCATCAAGAAATTCACCTAATGGCAAAGTGGTATCACGCACAGAAGTAGTTTCATCATAAGTATCATGCATAGCAGAAGTGGCATCATCAATAACATGCGACATATCATAATTCATAGCAGCAGCAGGTTTAGGTGTCGCAAGTTTACTAATAACCCACAAGTGCAGAGCTAGATGGCAGTTCCTTACCTCCCCTCGTAGTTGAGGGCAAAATCTTGGTTCTTTCGTCTTTCAAGTTCCTCATAGTGATCAACAGATATAAATCCCAAGTGACTCAAATAATAGAGCTGTGCTCCCCGGCAATGGCGCCAGAAATTAGTCTTGATAACCCACAAGTGTAAGGGATCGCAACAGCTTTCGAGGGTAAAGTATTCAACCCAAATTTATTGATTCAACGCAAGGGGAGCCAAAGAATATTCTTAAGTATTAGCAGTTGAGTTGTCAATTCAACCACACCTGGATAACTTAGTATCTACAGCAAAGTATTTAGTAGCAAAGTAGTATGATAATAAAGGTAACAGTGGCAAAAGTAAAGATAATAGTTTTGTAGGAATTGTAATAATAGCAATGGAAAACTAAATAAGCGAAACACAAGATGTGAAAACCTCGTAGGCATTGGATCAGTGATGGATAATTATGTCGGATGCGATTCCTCATGTAATAGATATAACATAGGGTGACACAGAACTAGCTCCAGTTCATCAATGTAATGTAGGCATGTATTCTGAATATAGTCATATGTGCTTATGGAAAAGAACTTGCATGCCATCTTTTGTCCTACCCTCCCGTGGCAGCGGGGTCCTAGTGGAAACTAAGGGATATTAAGGCCTCCTTTTAATAGAGAACCGGAACAAAGCATTAGCACATAATGAATACATGAACTCCTCAAACTACGGTCATCACCAAGAAGTATCCCGATTATTGTCACTTCGGGGTTGTCGGATCATAACACATAATAGGTGACTATAGACTTGCAATATAGGATCAACAACACACATATATTCATGAAAACATAATAGGTTCAAATCTGAAATCATGGCACTCAGGCCCTAGTGACAAGCATTAAGCATAGCAAAGTCATAGCAACATCAATCTCAGAACATAGTGGATACTAGGGATCAAACCCTAACAAAACTAACTTGATTACATGGTAAATCTCATCCAACCCATCACCGTCCAGCAAGCCTACGATGGAATTACTCACGCACGGCGGTGAGCATCATGAAATTGGTGATGGAGGATGGTCGATGATGACGGCGATGACGAATCCCCCTCTCCGGAGCCCAAAACGGACTCCAGATCAGCCCTCCCGAGAGAGATTAGGGCTTGGCGGTGGCTCCGTATCGTAAAACACGATGAAACTTTCTCTCTGATTTTTTTCTCCGCAAAACGGAATATATGGAGTTGGAGTTGAGGTCGGTGGAGCCTCAGGGGGCCCACGAGATAGGGGGCGCGCCCAGGGGGGTGGGCGCCCCCCACCCTCATGGGCAGGGTGTGGGCCCCCTGGTCTTGATTCTTTCGCCAGTATTTTTTATATTTTCCAAAACTTGTCTCCGTGGATTTTCAAGTCATTCCGAGAACTTTTGTTTTCTACACATAAAACAACATCATGGCAGTTCTGCTGAAAATAGTGTCAGTCCGGGTTAGTTTCATTCAAATTATGCAAGTTAGAGTCCAAAACAAGGGCAAAACTGTTTGGAAAAGTAGATACGTTGGAGACGTATCAGATGCTTGTCCAAGAAAGGGCAATACCCAAGCACCGGTCCACCCACATATCAAATTATCAAAGTACTGAACACGAATCATATCAGCGTGATGAAAACTAGCTTGACGATAATTCCCATGTGTCCTCGGGAGCGCTTTTCTCATTATAAGAAATTATCCAGGCTTGTCCTTTGCTACAAAAAGGATTGGGCCACCTTGCTGCACTTTATTTACTTTCATTGCTTGTTACCCGTTACAAATTATCTTATCACAAAACTATCTGTTACCTACAATTTTAGTGCTTGCAGAGAATACCTTACTGAAAACCGCTTGTCATTTCCTTCTACTCCTCGTTGGGTTCGACACTCTTACTTATCAAAAGGACTATGATAGATCCCATGTACTTGTGGGTCATCAAGACTCTTTTCTGGCACCGTTGCCGGGGAGTGAAGCGCCCTTGGTGAGTGGAACTTGGTAAGGAAACATCTATATAGTGTGCTGAATTTCTGTCACTTGTTACTATGGAAACTAATCCTTTGAGGGGCTTGTTCGGGGTATCTTCGCCCCGACCAGTAGAGCAAATAGTTGCTCCTCAACCTACTAAACCTACTGAAAATGTTTACTTTGAGATTCCTTCCGTTATGATAGAGAAACTGCTAGCTAATCCCTTTGCAAGAGATGTAACATTGCATCACGATTTACACCTTATCTTTATGGATGAAGTTTGTGGATTATTTCAGCTTGGAGGTATTCCCGATGATGTTGTTAAGAGGAAGGTCTTCCCTTTATCTTTGAAGGGAGAAGCATTGACATGGTATAGGCTATGTGATGATACGGGATCTTGGAACTATAAACGATTGAAGTTGGAATTTCACCAGAAGTTCTATCCTATGCATCTTGTTCATCGTGATCGTAATTACATATATAATTTCTTGCCTCGTGAAGGAGAAAGCATCGCTCAAGCTTGGGGGAGTCTTAAGTCAATGTTATATTCATGCCCCAATCATGAGCTCTCCAGAGATATGATTATTCAAAAAAATTATGCTCGGCTTTCTCTCAATGATCGCACCATGATCGATACTTCCTATGCTGGTTCTTATATGCTGAAGACTACTGAATTCAAGTGGGATTTATTGGAAAGAATTAAACACAACTCTGAAGATTGGGGTTCCGACGATGGTAAGGAGTCAGGTATAACACCTAAGTTTGATTGTGTTAAATCTTTTATGATACCGATGTTTTTCGTGGATTTAGTGCTAAATATGGACTTGACTCTCAGATAGTAGCTGCTTTTTGTGAATCTTTTGCTACTCACGTTGATCTCCCTAAGGAGAAGTGGTTTAAATATAATCCTCCCACTGAAGTAAAGGTAGTTGCACCTACAGTTGAAGAAAAGACTATCACTTATAATGATCCTATTGTTCCCACTACTTATGTTGAGAAACCACCTTTTCCTGTTAGGATAAAGGATCATGCTAAAGCTTCAACTGTTGTTTGTAAGAGTAATACTAGAACTTATATGCCCCCTGAGCAAATCAAAGTTGAACCTAGTATTGCTATGGTTAAAGATCTCTTGGATGATAATTTAGATGGGCATGTTATTTACTTCTGTGGTGAAACTGCTAATATTGCTAGACCCGATGCTATGATACATAGACCCGTCGTAGGCATGCCTGTTATTTCTGTTAAAATAGGAGATCATTGTTATCATGGCTTATGTGATATGGGTGCTAGTGCTAGTGCAATACCCTTTTCCTTATATAAAGAAATTATGCATGACATCGCACCCGCTGAGTTAAAAGATATTGATGTTACAATTAAGCTTGCCAATAGAGATACTATTAAGCCATTTGGGATTGTTAGAGATGTTGAAGTCTTGTGTGGGAAAGTTAAATATCCCGCGGATTTTCTTGTTCTTGGTTCCCCATAAATGACTTTTGTCCCATTATATTTGGTAGACCCTTCTTGAATACTGTTAATGCTAGGATTGATTGTGAAAAGGATATTGTTACAATTGGCTTGGGGGATATGTCTCATGAGTTTAAATTTGCTAAGTTCCATAGACAACCCCGTGATAAAGAATCACCTAGTAAGGATGATATTATTGGTCTTGCTTCTATTGCCGTGCCTCCTACTAATCCGTTAGAACAATATTTGCTAGACCATGAAAATGATATGTTCATGGATGAAAGAAGGGAAATAGATAAAGTATTCCTTCAACAGGGTACTATTCTAAAAGACAACTTACCTATTGAAATCCTAGGGGATCCCCCTCCACCCAAGGGTGATCCCGTGTTTGAGCTCAAACCATTACCTGATAATCTTAAATATGCTTATCTTGATGAAAAGAAGATATATCTTGTTATTATTAGTGCTAACCTTTCAGAGCAAGAAGAGGAAAGATTATTGAAAACTCTGAAGAAGCATCGTGATGCTATTGGATATATTCTGGATGATCTTAAGGGCATTAGTTCCACTCTATGCCAACACAAAATAAAAGTGGAAAAGATGCCAAACCAGTTAGAGATCCTCAACGATGTTTAAATCCTAAGATGAAAGAAGTGGTAAGAAAAGAGATACTAAAGCTCCTTGAGGCAGGTATAATTTATCTCGTTGCTGATAGTGATTGGGTAAGTCCTGTCCATTGAGTACCTAAGAAGGGAGGTATTACTGTCATTCCTAATGACAAAGATGAATTGATCCCGCAAAGAATTATTACAGGTTATAGGATGGTAATTGATTTTCTTAAATTAAATAAAGCTACTAAGAAAGATCATTACCCTTTACTTTTATTGATCAAATGCTAGAACGATTGTCCAAACATACACATTTCTACTTTCTAGATGGTTATTCTGGTTTCTCTCAAATACCCGTGTCAGCGGAGGATCAATCAAAAACTACTTTTACCTGCCCTTTTGGTACCTTTGCTTATAGACGTATGCCTTTTGGTTTATGTAATGCACCTGCTACCTTTCAAAGATGCATGATGGCTATATTCTCTGACTTTTGTGAAAAGATTTGTGAGGTGTTCATGGATGACTTCTTCGTTTATGGATCCTCTTTTGATGATTGCTTGAGCAATCTTGATCAAGTTTTGCAGAGATGTGAAGACACTAGTCTCCTCTTGAATTGGGAAAACTGCCACTTTATGGTTAATGAAGGCATTGTCTTGGGGCACAAGTTCTCTGAGAGAGGTGTTGAGCTGGATAGAGCTAAAGTTGATGCTATTGGAAAGATGCCATGTCCCAAGGACATAAAAAAGGTATAAGAAGTTTCCTTGGTCATGTTGGTTTTTATAGGAGGTTCATTAAGGACTTTTCTAAAATCTCTAGGCCTCTGACTAATTTATTGCCAAAAGATATTCCTTTTGTCTTTGATGATGATTGTGTAGAAGCATTTGAAATACTTAAGAAAGCTTTGATCACTGCACCTATTATTCAGCCACTTGATTGGAATTTACCCTTTGAAATTATGTGTGGTGCTAGTGATTATGATGTAGGTGATGTTCTAGGGCAAAGAGTTGATAAGAAATTGAATGTTATCCAGTATGCTAGTAAAACTCTTGACACTGCCCAAAGAAATTATGCTACTACTGAAAAAGAATTCTTAGCAGTTGTATTTGCATGTGATAAGTTCAGACCTTATATTGTTGATTCCAAAGTTACTATTCACACTGATCATGCTGCTATTAAATATCTTATGGAAAAGAAAGATGCTAAGCCTAGACTTATTAGATGGGTTCTCTTGCTCCAAGAATTTGATTTGCATATTATTGATAGAAAGGGAGCTGAGAACCCCGTTGCAGACAACTTGTCTAGGTTAGAGAATGTTCTTGATGACCCACTACCTATTGATGATAGCTTTCCTGATGAAAATTAGTGGTCATTAATGCTTCTCATACTGCTCCATGGTATGCTGATTATGCTAATTACATTGTTGCTAAATTTGTACCACCTAGTTTCACATACCAGCAAAAGAAAAAGTTATTTTATGATTTAAGACATTACTTCTGGGTTGACCCACACCTTTACAAAGGAGGAGTAGATGGTGTTATTAGACGTTGTGTACGTGAGCATGAACAGGAACAGATCCTACGCAAGTTTCACTCCGAATCATATGGAGGACACCACGCTGGAGACAGAACTGCACATAAGGTATTGCAATCCGGTTTTTATGGGCGTACTCTCTTCAAAGATGCCTGTATGTTTGTCTTGTCTTGTGATGAATGTCAAGGAATTGGTAATATTATTAGACGTCAAGAAATGCCTATGAACTATTCTCTTGTTATTGAACCATTTGATGTTTGGGGCTGTGATTATATGGGACCTTTTCCTGCCTCTAATGGTTACACACATTTTTTAATTGTTGTTGATTATGTTACTAAGTGGGTAGAAGCTATTCCAACTAGTAGTGCTGATCATAACACCTCTATTAAGATGCTTAAAGAAGTTATTTTTCCGAGGTTTGGAGTCCCTAGATATCTTATGACTGATGGTGGTTCACATTTTATTCATGGTGCTTTCCATAAGATGCTTGCTAAGTATGATGTTAATCATAGAATTGCATCTCCTTATCACCCACAGTCTAGTGGTCAAGTAGAGTTGAGCAATAGAGAGCTCAAATTAATATTGCAAAAGACTGTGAATAGATCTAGAAAGAATTGGTCCAAGAAACTTGATGATGCATTATGGGCCTATAGAACTGCATATAAAAATCCTATGGGTTTGTCTCCGTATAAGATGGTTTATGGAAAAGCATGTCACTTACCTCTTGAACTTGAACATAAAGCATATTGGGCTATTAAAGAGATCAATTATGACTTCAAACTTGCCGGAGAGAAGATGTTATTTGATATTAGCTCTCTTGATGAATGGATAACCCAAGCCTATGAAAATGCCAAACCGTTCAAAGAAAAAGTTAAAAGATGGCATGACAAAAGGATACAAAAGCGTGCGTTTAACGTAGGTGATTATGTGTTGCTATTCAACTCTCGTTTAAGATTTTTTGCAGGAAAACTTCTCTCTAAATGGGAAGGTCCTTACATTATCTAGGAGGTCTATCATTCAGGTGCCATAAAAATCAACAATTTCGAAGGCACAAGTCCGAGGGTGGTGAATGGTCAAAGAATCAAACATTATATCTCAGGTAATCCTATCAATGTTGAAACTAATATTACTGAGACCGTAACCCTGGAGGAATACATAAGGGATACTTTCCAGAATGTTTCAGACTCCGAAAAGGAATAGGTATGTGGTACGGTAAGTAAACCGACTCCAAAACAATTATAATGGCAATTTTCCTCCGTTTTGGAATATTTAATAATTTTAGGAAGCAAGAAGTAATCCGGGAAGGACACGAGGCCTCCACGAGAGTGGAGGGCGTCCCCCCCCCCTACTGGGAGCGCCCCCCTGTCTCGTGGGCACCTCGTGTGCCTCCCGGACTCCGTTTTCTTGCATGTTACTTCTTTGGGTCGGTAAAAATTCATTATATAATCTCCCGAAGGTTTTGACCATCGTATCATGCAAATATCTCCTGTTTTCGTTTCGAGCTATTTTTCTGACAGATCTAGAGCATCATGACCTCGCCCTCCTCCAAGAATGAAGACATTGATGCTTGGCTATTGAAGATAGAGCTGAAAAGAGAAGAACTGGAGGAGATCAACAAGGATGAAGGGATCAAGAAGGCAATGGAGGATCAAGCTCCGGCGGCAGAAGAAGAAAACATCCCTCAACCTCTACCTAACCTCTTTACTCCGACTGAGATTGAAGCTTTCAAGATGATTGAGTTAGCTCGCATACAAAACAAGTATCTCACACATGAAAATATTTTGTTGAAGGATCATATTGTCGGACTCAAGGGCATTATCCGCAAGTTGGAGGAGCTTTTACGCTCGATGTGCGATTATCCACCATCATCATCACCACCTCCATCACCTCCGAGGACATAATCACATGGGTATGGGCACTCCCCTTGGCAACTGCCAAGCTTGGGGGAGGTGCCCCGGTATCGTATCACCATCACACTCCTATCTTTACCGTTTTTCTTAGTTCGATCCTTTTTAGTAGTATCTTGATCTAGTAGATTAAAGCTTTGGTATGAATTAGTTTTGAGTTTTGCTTTGTGATCTCTCTACGTAATCAAGTCCGTGAGCTATCTATAATAAACATTAGTGTTGGGTCAAGGGCTTTGCTATCTTGCTATGATCTTGAGAAAGTAGAAAGAATAAAAAGAAATAAAAAAGTTCATATTGGTCTTATGGATAGTAATGACTTCACATATAAAGAGTATGAGGCATAAAAGTTGTTGAGAGTTGACAAACGTAGTTTTGGTCATTGTTGCAATTAATAGGAAGTAATAAGGAAGGAGAGGTTTTCACATATAAATATACTATCTTGGACATCTTTTATGATTGTGAGCACTCATTAAGTATGACATGCTAAAGAGTTGATATTGGACAAGGAAGACAACGTAATGGTTTATGTTTTTTCACATCTCAGTTAAAGTATATTGTTACGGATCTTCCCAACATGTTGAGCTTGTCTTTCCCCCTCATTCTAGCCAAAATTCCTTGCACCAAGTAGAAATACTACTTGTGCTTCCAAATATCCTTAAACCCAGTTTTGCCATGAGAGTCCACAATACCTACCTATGGATTGAGTGAGATCCTTCAAGTAAGTTGTCATGTTGCAAGCAATAAAAATTGCTCTCTAAATATGTATGACTTATTAGTGCGGAGAAAATAAGCTTTATACGATCGTGTGATACGGAAGTAATAAAAGCAACGGACTGCATAATAAAGGTTCATATCACAAGTGGCAATATAAAGTGACGTTCTTTTGCATTAAGATTTTGTGCATCCAACCTTAAAAGCACATGACAACCTCTGCTTCCCTCTACGAAGGGCCTATCTTTTACTTTATGTCTTTACTTTATGCAAGAGTCAAGGTGATCTTCACCTTTCCCTTTTTCATTTTATCTGTTGGCAAGCACCTCGTGTTGGAAAGATCCTGATACATATATCCAATTGGATGTAAGTTAGCATGAATTATTATTGTTGACATCACCCAAAGGTGAATATGTTGGGAGGCGAAACTATAAGCCCCTATCTTTCTCAGTGTCCGATTAAAACTCCATAACCATAAGTATTGCGTGAGTGTTAGCAATTGTAGAAGACTATATGATAGTTGAGTATGTGGACTTGCTGAAAAGCTCTATTCTTGACTCTTTCCGATGTTACAATAAATTGCGATTGCTTCAATGACTGAGATTATAGTTTGTTAGTTCCTAATGAAGTTTCTGAACCATACTTGACATTGTGAATTGATTGTTACTTGAGCATAAGAAATCATATGACAAAATCCTTATATGTTGCTGTTACAAGAATGATCATGATGCCCTCATGTCCATATTTTATTTTTATCGACACCTCTATCTCTAAACATGTGGACATATTTTTCGATTTCGGCTTCCGCTTGAGGACAAGCGAGGTCTAAGCTTGGGGGAGTTGATACGTCCATTTTGCATCATGCTTTTATATTGATATTTATTGCATTATGGGTTGTTATTACACATTTTTTCACAATACTTATGGCTATTCTCTCTTATTTTACAAGGTTTATCATGAAGAGGGAGAATGCCGACAGCTGGAATTCTGGCTGGAAAAGGAGCAAATGTTGGAAACCTATTCTGCATAGCTCCAAAAATCCTGAAACTCCACGGAAGTCACTTTTGGAATTAATAAGAATTATTGAGCGAAGAAAATACCAGATGGGGCCCACACCTGGCTAGGAGGGTGGGGGCGCCCCCCCTATTGGGATCGCCCCCTAGCTCCTGGGCCCCCTGGTGGCCCTCCGGTGCCCATCTTTTGCTATATGAAGGCTTTTACCCTGAAAAAAAAATTAGAAGCAAGCTTACAGGACGAAACTCCGCCGCCACGAGGAGGAACCTTGGCGGAACCAATCTAGGGCTCCAACGGAGCTGTTCTGCTGGGGAAACTTCCCTCCGGGAGGGGGAAATCATCACCAACAATCCTCTCATCGGGAGGGGGTCAATCTCCATCAACATCTTCACCAGCACCATCTCCTCTCAAAACCCTAGTTCATCTCTTCTATCCAATCTTGTATCAAAACCACAAATTGGTACCTGTGGGTTGCTAGTAGTGTTGATTACTCCTTGCAGTTGATGCTAATTGGTTTACTTGGTGGAAGATCATATGTTCAGATCCTTAATGCATATTAATACTCCTCTGATCATGAACATGAATATGCTCTGTGAGTAGTTACGTTTGTTCCTGAGGACATGGGTGAAGTCTTGCTATTAGTAGCGCTACAAAAAAAAGACACATCCGTGACATTTTGGTCCGAACGAAATTCTTTTCTGTCATACATATGACACTTCTATGATGATAAGTGTGACAAAACCCGGTATCATCATAGATGTGGTGGGCTCCTACTTCTATGACAAAAAATCATGACAGAAAATGGGCTTTTCGTCCTTGGCGGGCCAGAGACGCAGCTGCATGACATTCTTTGGGCCGTCCATGACGGAAAAAATTGTGGTAGAAGCGAGGGGGAGGAAAATTTTGGGGAGTTGCCGGTTACGGTGGGAGGTCGGGGGCCGAGTGATGCGCGTTTCTCTCGTACACATGCGAGGCGTTGGCTCTAACTGAACCCGAGCGAGGCGTTGGGCTCTAACTGAACCCGAGCGATTGCACTGCAGGCTACGCGTTACTGAACCCGAGTGATCAATCGATGGCTGTTAACTGAACCCGATGGAGCGATTCCTTCACTACTGCTGCTAACTGAAGCCGATCGATTGGATGAACAGTGAGCGTTGTGGGGAGGGGGGGTTTGGATGAACAGTGAGCGGTGGTGTTGCCTCTGGATGAACAGGACCCCGTGGTGTGGAGGGCTGGATGAACAGTAGACGGTGGAGGGGTGGCCCTGGAGGGGTTATTGAACAGGACCCCGTGGTGTGGAGGGCTGGATGAACAGTAGATGGTGGAGGGCTGGATGAACAGTAGATGGTAGAGGGGTGGTTGAATAGTAGCCGATGGAGTAGCGCGCGGTGGAGACTGGATGAACAGGAGCCCATGGAGGCTGGAGGAGGTCGACAGTAGCCCGTGGATGAGGGAGTCCTGGATAAGGGGGTGTCCAGACAGGCGGACTATATTCATCGTCTGGACTATAGAAGCGTCAAGATACAAGACTCAAGACTTCAGCTCATGTCTGGATGGGACTCTCCTTTGCGTGGTAGACAAGCTTGGCGATCCGGATATTATGTTTCCTTCCTTGTGACCGACTCCATGTAAACCCTAGCTCTCCGGTGTCTATATAAACCGAAGAGCATGGTCCTTACAAGGCCGATCACATTTACAATCATACCATCATAGGCTAGCTCTTAGGGTTTAGCCTCTACGATCTCATGGTAGGTCTACTCTTGTATTCCACATATCTTCAATATTAATCAAGCAGGAAGTAGGGTTTTACCTCCATCGAGAGGGCCCAAACCTGGGTAAACATTGTCTCCCTTGCTTCCTGTTACCATCAGCCTAAGACGCACAGATCGGGACCCCTACCCGAGATCCGCCGGTTTTGAGACCGACATCGGTGCTTTCACTGAGAGTTCCTCTGTGTCGCCACTGCAAAGGCTCGATGGCTTGTCTCGATGTCGGGGATGACATCACCAGTGGGGGAGCACTGGCTATAGGCCAGACTCTCTGACTTGGCGGCTTTGTTATGACCGCCCCATCGGCTGTCGCACCAACGATGGCCTCTCGGGTCATCATGCATAACCTTCGCATTGATTCGGAGCTTGCCGAACAGATGGATCTGATGACCCACAAGTATAGGGGATATATCATAGTCCTTTCGATAAGTAAGAGTGTCAAACCCAACGAGGAGCAGAAGGAAATGATAAGCGGTTTTCAGCAAGGTATTCTCTGCAGGTACTGAAATAAGTGGTAACAGATAGTTTTGTGATAAGATAAAGTGTAGCGAGCAACAAGTAACAAAAGTAAATAAAGTGCAGCAAGGTGGCCCAATCCTTTTTGTAGCAAAGGACAAGCCTGAACAAACTCTTATAATAGGAAAAGCGCTCCCGAGGACACATGGGAATATCGTCAAGCTAGTTTTCATCACGCTCATATGATTCGCGTTCGGTACTTTGATAATTTGATATGTGGGTGGACCGGTGCTTGGGTGTTGTTCTTACTTGAAAAAGCATCCCACTTATGATTAACCTCTATTGCAAGCATCCGCAACTACAGCAAAAGTATTAAGATAAACCTAACCATAGCATGAGACATATGGATCCAAATCAACCCCTTACGAAGCAACGCATAAACTAGGGTTTAAGCTTCTGTCACTCTAGAACTCATCATCTACTTATTACTTCCCAATGCCTTCCTCTAGGCCCAAATAATGGTGAAGTGTTATGTAGTCGACATTCACATAACACCACTAGAGGTTAGACAACATACATCTTATCAAAATATCGAACGAATACCAAATTCACATCACTACTAATAGCAAGACTTCTCCCTTGTCCTCAGGAACAAACGTAACTACTCACAAAGCATATTCATGTTCATAATCAGAGGGGTAATAATGTGCATATAGGATCTGAACATATGATCTTCCACCAAATAAACCAACTAGCATCAACTACAAGGAGTAATCAACACTACTAGCAACCTACTAGCACCAATCCCGGACTTGGAGACAAGAATTGGATACAAGAGATGAACTAGGGTTTGGAGATGAGATGGTGCTGGTGAAGATGTTGATGGAGATTGCCCTCTCCCGATGAGAGGAGCGTTGGTGATGACAATGGTGATGATTTCCCCCTCCCGGAGGGAAGTGTCCCCCGCAGAACAGCTCTGCCGGAGCCCTAGATTGGTTCCGCCAAGGTTCCGCCTCGTGGCGGTGGAGACTCGTCCCTAAAGGTTGCCTGCGATTTTCTTGTCATCGAAAGACTTCATGTAGGAGAAGACGGGCATCATAGAGCCACGAGGGGGCCCACGAGGTAGGGGGCGCGCCCAGGGGGGCGCGCCCCCCACCCTCGCGAGCAGGGTGTGGGCCCCCTAGCCTTCATCTTTGGCGATGATTTTTCTTTATTTATTTTAAGACATTCCGTGGAGTTTCAGGACTTTTGGAGTTGCGCAGAATAGGCCTCCAATATTTGCTCCTTTTCCAGCCCAGAATTCCAGCTGCCGGCATTCTCCCTCTTCATGTAAACCTTGTAAAATAAGAGAGAATATCCATAAATATTGTGACATAACGTGAAGTAACAGCCCATAATGCAATAAATATCGATATAGAAGCATGATGCAAAATGGACGTATCAACTCCCCCAAGCTTAGACCTTGCTTGTCCTCAAGCGAAAGGCCGATAACAATAATTATGTCCTCATGTTTAGAGGTAGAGGCGTCGATAAAAATAAAATACGGACATGAAGGCATCATGATTATTTTCATAACAACAACATATAAAGATTTTGTCATATGATTACTTATGTTCAAGTGATGATCAGTTCACAAAGAAAAAAAGCATGAATCAGAAGCCTTGTTGAGCACCAACAAATTATGACCTCAGTCATTGAAGCAATTGCAATTTATCATAACATCGTAAAGAGTCTATGTCAGAGCTTAAAAAGCAAGTCCACATACTCAACTATCACTTAGTCCTTCATAATTGCTAGCACTCACGTGATACTTGTGGTTACGGAGTTTTAATCAGACACAGAGAAAGATAGGGGCTTATAGTTTTGCCCCACAACCTTTTACCTCAAGGGTAATGTCAACAGTAATAATTCATGCTCCCCCACATCCAATTAGATATATATATCATGTTCTTTCCAACGTGCTGAGATTGCCAAAGGATAAAATGAAAAAGGAGAGGTGAAGATCACCGTGACTCTTGCATAAGGTAGAAGATAATACTAAAAGATAGGCCCTTCGCAGAGGGAAGCAGAGGTTGTCATGCGCGTTTAGGGTTGATGCACAAAATCTTAATGCAAAAGAACGTCACTTTATATTGCCCCTTGTATGTGAACCTTTATTATGCAGTCTGTCGCTTTTATTGCGTCCACAACAAGTTCGTACAAAGCTTATTTCTCTGCATTAATAAATCATGCATATTTAGAGAGCAATTTTTATTGCTTGCACCAATGACAACTTACTTGAAGGATCTTACTCAATCAATAGGTAGATATGGTGGACTCTCATGGCAAAACTGGTTTAAGGGTATTTGGAAGCACAAGTAGTATTTCTACTTGGTGCTGAGAATTTGGCTAGCATGAGGGGAAAGGCAAGCTCAACACTTTAGAGGATCCATGACAACATACTTTATCTCAGATGTAAGAAAACATAACTCATTATGTTGTCTTCCTTGTCCAACATCAACTCTTTAGCATGTCATATTTTATTGAGTGCTCCCAATCATAAAAGATGTCAATGATAATATATCTATATGTGAAACCTCTCTTTCCTTATTACTTCCTATTAATTGCAACGATGACCAAAGCTATATATGCTGACTCCCAACAACTTTTAATTATCATACTCTTTCTATGTGAAGTCATTACTTTCACTAAGATCAATATGAACTCTTTGATTCTTTTTATTCTTTTTCTTCTAATCACCCAAGATCATGGCAAAACACTCAAGCCCTTAACTCAACACTAATCTTTATTATATAGCTCATGGACTCGATTACAAAGAAGGATCATAAAGCAAAACTCAAAACTAGATCATGCCATAACTTTATTCTACTAAATCAAGATACTACTAAATAGATCGAACTAAGAAAAACGGTAAAGATAGGAGTTGTGATGGTGATACGATACCAGGGCACCTCCCCCAAGCTTGGCAGTTGCCAAGGGGAGTGCCCATACCCCTGTGATTATATCTTCGGAGGTGGTGAAGGTGTTGTTGATGATGCAAGCTTGTCGTCCACCTTCCATGGCATAGGCTCACCATCATAGAAGGATGATCGAGTCTCCGGGATCCTCAAATCTGTAGCCAAACTCATCCTTTTGAATCTATATTCATACTCACAGTTTTGGTTTTGCAGATCATAGATTTGGGCTTGGAGGTGCTCGATCTTCTCATGTAGCTTGAAGATGGCTTCCTCGGTCTTCTTGGCATCCGGCTCATAGTTGTTGGTGAACTCCACGAGCATCTTGTGGGTAGCGTTGATTCCACGCTCCACCATCCCCTGGCACTTGAAAACTTGTTGCTCCATTGCTTCGAACCTTGACTCCACGCTTCCGATTCCCTTTGGTCCCTCAACATCACGGATGTGCAGCAACCCATCATGCATCTCAATGGTTTGAGGGTGTCGCAGCACCTCCGCGAGGTAAGGGTTGATCACCTTCTCGAGGAACTTGTCCTTGGAAGCACTTAGGGTCGTCATGATGATCTAGACCTGTCAGAAAAACAGCTCGAAACAAGAACATGGGATATTTGCGTGATACGAGAGTCAAAACCTTCGGGAGTATATATAATGAATTTTTACCGATCAAAATACGTATCGTTCAAGGAAACGGAGTCCGGAGGGCACACGAGTTGCTCACGAGGTAGGGGGGCACGCCCAGGGGGGTAGGGCACGCCCTCCACCCTCGTGGAGGCCTCGTGTCCTCCACGGACTGCTACTTATTTTTCTATTTTTCTAAATATTCCAAAACAGAGAAATATTGCCTTAAAAAATTGTTTTGGAATCGGTTTACTTACCGTAACACATACCTATTCCTTTTTGGAGTCTGAAACAAGCTGGAAAGTGTCCTTTATGTATTCCTCTGGGGTTACGGTTTCAATAATATTAATTTCAACATTTATGGGATTACCTGAAATATAGTGTTTAATCCTTTGACCGTTTACCACCTTCGGATTTGTGCATGCGAAGTTGTTGATTTTTATGGCACCGGAACGATAGACCTCCTCCATAACGTAGGGACCTTCCCATTTGGGGAGAAGTTTTCTTGCAAAAAATCTTAAACGAGAGTTGTATAGCAATACATAATCACCTACATTAAACTCACGCTTTTGCATCCTTTTGCCATCTTTTGCAAAAATCAACAAGTATAGGGGTTCTATCATAGTCATTTCGATAAGTAAGAGTGTCGAACCCAACGAGGAGCAGAAGGAAATGATAAGCGGTTTTCAGCAAGGTATTCTCTGCGAGTACTGAAATAAGTGGTAACAGATAGTTTTGTGATAAGATAAAGTGTAGCGAGCAACAAGTAACAAAAGTAAATAAAGTGCAGCAAGATGGCCCAATCCTTTCTGTAGCAAAGGACAAGCCTGAACAAACTCTTATAATAGGAAAAGCGCTCCCGAGGACACATGGTAATATCGTCAAGCTAGTTTTCATCACGCTCATATGATTCGCGTTCGGTACTTTGATAATTTGATATGTGGGTGGACCGGTGCTTGGGTGTTGTTCTTACTTGAACAAGCATCCCACTTATGATTAACCTCTATTGCAAGCATCCGCAACTACAACAAAAGTATTAAGGTAAACCTAACCATAGCATGAGACATATGGATCCAAATCAGCCCCTTACGAAGCAATGCATAAACTAGGGTTTAAGCTTCTGTCACTCTAGCAACACATCATCTACTTATTACTTCCCAATGCCTTCCTATAGGACCAAATAATGGTGAAGTGTTATGTAGTCGACGTTCACATAACGCCACTAGAGGTTAGACAACATACATCTTATCAAAATATCGAACGAATACCAAATTCACATGACTACTAATAGCAAGACTTCTCCCTTGTCCTCAGGAACAAACGTAACTACTCACAAAGCATATTCATGTTCATAATCAGAGGGGTAATAATGTGCATATAGGATCTGAACATATGATCTTCCACCAAATAAACCAACTAGCATCAACTACAAGGAGTAATCAACACTACTAGCAACCTACTAGCACCAATCTCGGACTTGGAGACAAGAATTGGATACAAGAGATGAACTAGGGTTTGGAGATGAGATGGTGTTGGTGAAGATGTTGATGGAGATTGCCCTCTCCCGATGAGAGGAGCGTTGGTGATGACGATGGTGATGATTTCCCCCTCTCGGAGGGAAGTGTCCCCGGCAGAACAGCTCTGCTGGAGCCCTAGATTGGTTCCGCCAAGGTTCCGCCTCGTGGCGGCAGAGTCTCGTCCCGAAAGGTTGCCTGCGATTTTTTTCTCATCGAAAGACTTCATATAGGAGAAGACAGGCATCGGAGAGCCACCAGGGGGGCCCACGAGGTAGGGGGCGCGCCCCCCACCCTCGTGAGCAGGGTGTGGGCCCCCTGGCCTTCTTCTTTGGCGCTGATTTTTCTTTTTTTATTTTAAGACATTCCATGGAGTTTTGGGACTTTTGGAGTTGCGCAAAATAGGCCTCCAATATTTGCTCCTTTTCCAGCCCAGAGTTCCAGCTGCCGGCATTCTCCCTCTTCATGTAAACCTTGTAAAATAAGAAAGAATAGCCATAAATATTGTGACATAACGTGAAGTAACAGCCCATAATGCAATAAATATCTATATAGAAGCATGATGCAAAATGGACGTATCAGGATCCAATGGAGCTCTCCTCTCTTAATGAGCTCTTGGATCGCATCGCCGCTTTGGGAGTCGCTATGAACTACGACCGGATTGGGCTTAAACCCGACCAGAGGGACATTAGATCCCCGTCGGCCACCCATGAGATAGCGGTAGTGGAGGAACCACACGTGGGTTGCGCCTCAACTTTGAGGACGAATTATGTCCGGATCACCGAACTCAGTGAGCCAAACACCCACCCAAAGGAATACGTGTCCCAGGTCCCGGACTTAGAATCGGGCGTTGGGCCAAGGGGATTAGGTAATACTCCAGATCCCGAACTGTCAGGCTCGGCACTTCCTGTGCCCCCGAGCGTCAGGTCGGATCAAAATCCGGATTCAGCCAACGACGCCCGCTCGGACTTGATCCGTCTCTCCCGTGTCCGGCAGGAACCCCAGGAGACGGTACATCGTTGCTGGGCCAGATTCCTCCTTGCTCTTAATAAAGTCAAGGACTGCCCCGAGGAGGACGTAGTCTCTCTTTTCTTCAGGAACTGCGCGAACAAAGGACTCCTTAATGCTATAAGTCGCCATGACATAGTGCATTTTACAGACTTAGCAACCATAGTACAAAAGTACTATGCAATGGAAAGTGCCTGGAAAACCCAAACAGAATTTTGGGATAGTGCGGCCCTCACCGGAACCTTTGTCCGAACTAAACGGTCGAACTCTCGTAAGTCCACCAACTCAATTCCCAAGAAACCAAAACCCGCCCCAGGGCGTGGAACCGTACTAGAGGAATGGCTCAACGGGTCGTGTAAGCTTCACAGCACGCCGGATGCAACACCGACCCATAGCCTCAGAGCATATTGGATACTTCGGCAGGTAGCTAAGAGTGGCGAGGATCTCCTCGAGAGCCATGAAGCAGAACCACATCCCGCCAAGGAACACAATACGGTGCTGACGGACTTCGAGACCTTCGCCTCAAACAATAGGCGCAAGCGAGCGCATCGAAGCTCCACTGAAATTTGCCATGTGGCAAAGGTAAACCCGTGGAACGACACTACTATAACCTTCAATGCCAGTGACGAACCCCAATTCCAGTCCTTCCGGGTGCCAGCCGCCCTGGTCCTCAGCCCAATAGTGAATGGCTTTCGGCTCACTAAAGTACTCATGGACGGCGGAAGCGGATTAAACCTAATCTATGAAGAAACACTCAAGAAGATGGAGGTTGACAAAAGCCGCATTGAACAAAGTGGCACGACCTTCAGGGGAATCATCCCTAGTCGGGAGGCACGGTGAGCGGGAAAAATCACACACGATGTGGTATTCGGTACCCCAGAGAAATAAAAGGTCCGAAGAAATTTCATTCCAAGTGGCTCCTTTCAACAGCGGATACCACGCTCTTCTAGGGCGGGACGCGTTTGCGATCTTTCAAGCCATACCCCACTACGGGTACATGAAGCTTAAAATGCCCGGACCCAATGGAATCATCACTCTAGCTAGTGATCTGGATGTCGCACTCCGCGCCAAAAACAAAACCGCGGCGTTGGCCTTGGAAGCATTATCCGAAGCCCTAGCGGCAGAAGAATTAACCATGCTACGCGCCACCATGGACAGGGACGACGTGATACTCGACAAGTGACCCAAGTCCACCTCATTCAAACCTGCAGATGAGATAGTCAAATTCCAAGTCCACCCAACGGACCCCACAAAGACAGCTTCCATCAAGACAAATTTGAACCCCGCTATGGACGCCGCATTGCGCGACTTCTTGCGCGAGAATTGGTATATCTTCGCCTAGCATCCATCGGACATGCCGGGCATCCCACGTGGATTGGCCGAACACAGCCTCAACATATTGAAGGGATACAAACCTGTTAAACAGAGCCTGAGGTGATTTTCGGAGCCTAGACGGCAAGCCATGGGGGAGGAGCTAGCCAATCTACTTGAGGCTGGATTCATCAGAGATATCAAACATCCAGATTGGCTGGCGAACCTGGTAATGGTACCAAAGAAGGACAAATCCTGGCGCCTGTGCGTCGTTCAAAGACCTTAACAAGGCTTGCCCCAAGGATCCCTTTCCCCTCCCTCGCATCGATCAAATCATCGATGCCACAGCCGGACACGACTCGCTGTGTTTCCTCGACGCATACTCTAGATACCATCAAATAAAGATGGCAGAATCCGACCAAGCTGCAACAGCTTTCATAACGCTGTATGGCCCTTTCTGCTTCAACACTATGCCGTTCGGGCTTAAGAATGCCGGAGCAACCTATTAACGCATGATTGAAACATGCCTGGAAAAGCAAATCGGCAAAACAGTGGAGGCATACATGGACAACGTAGTCGTAAAAACAAGACACGTCGAAACCCTAATTGATGACTTGAGGCTTACGTTCGACAACTTACGAACATACGACATCAAGTTGAACCCGGAGAAATGCTTTTTCGGCGTACCCTCTGGAAAACTGCTAGGCTTCATCATTTCCAATAGAGGAATTGAAGCTAATCTGGCAAAAATCCGAGCTTTGTCACAGTTGGCTATACCAATAGACCTCAAACACATCCAGAAACTAGCTGGATGCGTGGCTGCTTTAAGCCGCTTTATCTCCAGATTAGGAGAAAAGGCATTGCCTCTTTATCGCCTTCTTCGGCGCACCGAACACTTCGTGTGGACGGACGCAGCCGCGGTCGGACTAGATGAAATAAAGACCTTATTTGCCAGTAATCCAGTCCTAACAGCACCAACTATCGGCGAACCTATGCTGCTGTACATAGCTGCAACACATCAAGTTGTAAGCCCAGTACTCGTTGTCGAACGAGAGGTTGACGGATATAAATTCCCGCTACAGAAGCTGGTTTATTACGTATCCACAGTCCTCACCCCATTCAAAGCCCGGTACCCACACTATCAAAAAATAGCATACGCGGTCTTCATGTCATCTTGGAAGCTACGGCACTACTTTCAAGAGTGTTCGATTACGGTGGCCTCCGAAGTACCGCTAAATGACATAATAAATAACCACGATGCCACGGGCCGGATTGCCAAATGGGCCATAGAGCTCCTTCCGTTTGACATAACATACAAGCCTCGGCGGGCTATCAAATCGCAAGTATTAGCTGACTTTGTCGCCGAATGGACGGAAGCCGAACTCCCTAAAGAGTACGGCGCGTACTCTAACTGGATCATGCACTTCGACGGCTCTAAAATGCTGGACGGATTGGGAGCAGGCGTCGTCCTAACCTCTCCCACCGGAGACACGGTCCAGTACGTCCTCCAAATATTATACACAGACTCCAACAATGCAGATGAATACGAGGCTCTGTTGCATGGTCTTCGGATGGCAGTCTCTATGGGCATTCAACACCTAGAAGTGTGCGGAGACTCAAACCTCGCAATATCACAAATAAATGGAGACTTTGATGCCAAGGATCCGAAAATGGTGTCCTATCGCAATGCCGTCCTTAAAATGTCAGCTCGGTTCGAGGGGCTCGAATTCCACCATGTGGCTCGAGAAAACAATCAAGCGGCAGACGTCCTTTCCCGCATCGGCGCTAAACGTGACCCCGTCCCACCAAACATATTCCTG
This sequence comes from Triticum aestivum, assembly GCF_018294505.1. Taxonomy (NCBI): domain Eukaryota; kingdom Viridiplantae; phylum Streptophyta; class Magnoliopsida; order Poales; family Poaceae; genus Triticum; species Triticum aestivum. The sequence continues at coordinate 541,940,372 of NC_057807.1, read as the reverse complement.
GAAAGACTGTTCAAGCCATCCGTGGTATGGGAAGGGGAATCCAGCAATACCAGCACGGATCCGAATACATCCCCAGATTCCGAACTATCAGACATAGTCGGAGGTTCTACCACCGAAAAAACATCGTCAGCCCATGAAATAATGGCTGTCATCACCCCGTGGACTGAGCCTTTCTTGGCCTACCTAAATAGGCAGGAGCTCCCTGAAGACCAAAACGAAGCACGCTGCATTGTCTGGCGTTCTAAAGCTTACAAAGTCCTTTAAGGAGAGCTCTATAAGAAAAGTGCTACCGGAGTGCTCCAAAGGTGCATCTCCGAAGAGGAAGGGCGTCAGCTCTTGGCTGAGATCCATGCCGAACTAGGCGGGCACCACGCTGCGGCTCGAGCACTAGTCAGCAAGGCCTTCCGTACAGGTTTCTATTGGCCGACGGCCCGAGCAAACACACATGACCTTGTCCAACACTGTGTCGGTTGCCAACTCTTCGCCAATCAGAGTCATATGCCCCCTACAGCTCTCCAAACAATCCCCATAACTTGGCCCTTCGCGGTCTGGGGGCTGGATATGGTCGGACCCCTTAAAGGGGGAAGCCATAAGAAAAAATACCTCTTGGTCATGGTTGACAAGTTCACCAAATGGATAGAAGCCAAACCAGTGAAAACGGCCGAATCCGGACCAGTCATAGACTTTATATTCGGGGTCGTACACCGATACGGTGCCCCCCACAACATCATCACCGATAATGGGTCAAATTTTACAGCCGATGAAGTGAAAGCTTGGTGCAGCAAACTGGGCATTAAGCTCGACTATGCTTCCGTCTACCACCCTCAAACAAATGGTCAGGTTGAAAGGGCAAATGGTCTCATCATGAGCGGCATCAAACCCAGACTAGTGCGATCCTTGACAGAGTCGGATACTCATTGGGTCGAGGAGCTCGACTCCGTACTCTGGGGGCTGCGAACTACACCGAATCGCACCACCGGATACACACCATTTTTTATGGTGTACGGAGCGGAAGCAGTACTACCATGCGACATAATACATGATTCGCCACGCGTACGCATGTACGAAGAGAAGGAAGCCGAGTTAGATCGGTAGGATAATTTGGATGCCCTGGAGGAGGAGCGTGATGTCGCGAAGGCTCGTTCCGCATTCTATCAGCAACAGGCTCGACGATACCAAAGCAGAGAAGTGCGGGCCAAAACTTATAATATTGGCGAACTCGTTCTACGCTTACCGGAGAAGAAGAAGGACAAGCTCAAACCCAAGTGGGAAGGCCCCTTCATCATCGACAAAGTTCTCACCGGAGGAGCGTACCGCTTACGTAATGCGTTCGATAACAGACTCGAGCCGAACCCATGGAACGCGGCCAGACTCCAAAGATTCTACGCCTAGCGCCGAACTCAGTGTTCATCTCCTTAACCCTCCTTTTTCAATTGTGCTCCCCCCCCCTTTTTCCTTTTTTTTCCTTTCTCGATCCCTTCCCTTTCACACATAGTATTCAATACAGTGCGGATTCCTGGACTATTCCGGCCACACTATGTGTGTAAACTTTACCTGGGGGCTTCCTATATGGAAGCTTAATATAAATTACTTTCAGGGCTCTTTGCCCATCACACATGCATTTCTCTTTCCATGTGCGCCTTTTCTTCACCATTATATGCATCGATATGACTTAAGACGTGGCCAAGCTGGGTTGCCTGGCTCCTGTGTTTATGCCCTACATTCCCGTTAATTCGGCTAGGGCATAAGGGGAGCACCTCTGCGATTGTTATTGCCGGTTGAGTCGGATGTGTACCTCAGACTGGGTGAAGCCGAAAGCTAGTTTCCTTAAGAGAATATTCGGTCGGTGAACAAAAGATGTCTTCGTTTATTATAACATTAATCCCCAGAAGTTTCGTATCATGCCCTTTGGTTCGCAGTCCGGACATGTGCCTTGACACATGGTTACCCAGGGAAAGGAACCCTTAACGGAACTATTCTCCCTGGAAGATGTTTCTTGCTAACCATGCAATATAACATAACTAGTTGGGTACTTGTCTATTCAAGCACTTATGACCCCTATGCCTGGTCTCCACGCATACTCCAGTTTTATATAACCAAGCGGGTATTCGGACACACCCCGGACTTTAGGATCCGGGGGCTGAAGCGAAAAGGTCCGCCACGACAAATGATTTTAATCCGGCTAGGGGCTACTTATGTCCATCGAATTACATAGTGATTTGGACTGATTATATTCATCCTCTATACCATCCAACAGGCTATCTAACCTACAATCCTGTTGAGAATACTTTGCAGCCAGCGCCACCTGGTCATATACCAGACTCACGGGGATTTCTTGCCCATCTGGCCCGGCCAGTCCAACTTCGGCCATATGGTTTGGGTCCAGCTTGGTGTAGCGCGTCTTCACCATCGCCCATGCTTCTCTTGCACCTTGCCGGCAGGCGGATATCTTCCACAAATAGAAGCGCTACCGTGCTCCCTGAAGCATGTCCACAAGCCCCCCATGCCTTTTGGCAGGGAGCTTGATGGTCACAAAGACCGCGCAATGCCCTGCATCACCTGCCGAGCTCGCTCGTGCAGTTGTGAGAGGTCCTGCAGTAAATCACCTGCGGAAGCGGGCATCTCCTCCTCAGGGCAACCCGTCAGCATTCCTGCAAACATAAATTTTTCACTATGCTTCCTCACCGAACTATACTACAGTTCGTTTAGGCACTTACGATAAATGTCGCGGTGAAGCCTTTTGTTCTCCTTCACGGAGTCCGCCAGCTGTGCGCGGATGTCTTTCAATTCCACGTCCAGCCGAACATTGGCATCTTGGAGCATATTCTTCTCATGCTTCACTTGCGTCAGAATGCGCTCACCGGTCTTTAGTTGCCTCTGGAGATGCGACTCGTCATCCCCGCCGCCCTCCAGATTTACTCCGGGGTTGTCTACAGAAATTTCTGTTAAATTAGTCATACTAGCTAGTTGCCAACTGGTGCATTTTCATAAAATTCGGATAAATATTACCACATGAGGCCTTCTGGGATTCCTCTAGCTTGGCAACTGTGGCCCTCAGTTGGGTCTTGCACTCCTCTATCTCCCGAGACAATTGCTCATTCTTATCTACAAGAACCTGCGCATGAATTGATACTTAAAACTGTTGCTTCAACCATTTCAAGTCTCAGGGGCTACTGCTATATATATGCTAATCAAGCTTTCTTACCCGTATATCTTTGGTATACTGGACTGTCGCCCGAGCAAGTCTGCTTCGACCAGCTCGGATGTATGAGTCTCCCAAATTGAAGGCATTAAATGCCTCTTCGGAAAAGATGTTGTTGCGAAGCACGACCCGTCGATGCTGATGATGCATGGCGCTCTCTACCTCCGAATTTGTGGCAGAGAGCATGTCTGCGTCCTCTGCCGGAGGACTAAATGGCGTCGGCCCTACGTCCGCCTCCTCTCTCGGAGTTGGTCCTAGAGCCCGACTGGTGGAGGCGTGGTTGGCAGGATCTCCGGATACTGTCCGGATATTCCTCTTCCTGCCAAGGGCACTGTTATACTTCAAACGACAACAAATTACATGACAAGTGGTTTTCTTACCTCTGTAAAGGCGTGTCGGTTCTGATCGCCTTCCTCTTGAGCCTACCCAATCTGGACGCCTGTGGCTGACGGGTCCCTAGGGGCTCAGCCCTGCGCTCCAAACGTCGCTTCTGCAAAAGCGTGACATGTCAGGGATAAGGTGTGACACCAGGAAAGAATCCTCTTCGGAGGATCGAGTTTTTGGCTTGGCTTACGCGCGATGAAGGTCACAGTCCGGGATAATCAGCTATGATAGCTACCGGGGCACCGTCACGGCTCGCCCGATAAAATATCCCGTCGACAAGCTCCACGGCCGCATCTGGGTCTTCTTCGAGTCCCGGATCCAGGGCCCTTTCGGGGTCCTCTGGCTGCGGGGAAGGGCTGGAGATTCCTTCCACGTCCCTCCTCAGTTCCTGCTCAGAAAATGCAGGTAACTTTACAAAGTACACCACAATAAGTGAAGCGAGGAAATAAATGATGACTTACCCTGTTTGGGGGGTTGTACATGGAGAATCCATCTCGCGGTTTGTTACGAAGGAATTCTTCCTCTTCTCCTTTGTACAGGTCGGACAGTATCCTTGCCAGTGCGGCAGGGGAGTCCGGACCCTTACGGCCACAGCGGGTGGCATCGTTTGTCCCGTTGTAGTGCCACATGGGATTGCTCCGGTATTGAAGCGGTTGCACTCCCCGCATTATGCATATTGTCATCACCTCGACTATCGTCAGTCCGGATTTGGCCAGTAACTTTATCCTACTCATCAGGAAATGTACTTCCCTGGAATCCTCTTCTCGGGGGCCGTGGGGGCGCCAGCTTAGACATGCCCTTGGCGGGGTGTTACTGAATTTGGGGAGTCCTGTCCGGACTGGATCCGGAAGGGGAGCGTCGTCGATGTAGAACCACTCTGAAGTCCAGTTATCTGGTGCCTTCTTGGGAGTACCGAATAGGTATCCGGTCTCAGCGATACGCCATATTTCGGCCCCGCCCACTTGACATAGGGATTCTCCCTGGTTGCGGGGGACAAGGCAGAGCAGCTTCTTCCACAGTCTGAAATGAGCCTCGCAACGTAGAAATAGCTTGCAAAGGGTGACGTACCCTGCTATATGTACTAAGGAGGCTGGGGTAAAGTTGTGCAACTGGAGGCCGTAGAACTCCAGAAGGCCACGAAGGAACGGGTAAATAGGAAACCCGACGCCCCTTAACACATGCGGAATTAAGCATACCCGCTCCTCTGGAGATGGATTGGGGGATCTCTCCGCTTGTTCTTTTGCCGTTATAGGTGGCCACTCCGGCTCGGACAGGGACCATGAACGCTGGGGGAGGAGCCCTTGGGTTTGTAACTTTACCAAATGGCTATGGGAAACTGAACACTCTCCCAGTGCCCCAGCTTGGGGCAAGGGGAGCGAGCAGAAGAGCTGCGATGACCGGCCATGTTAGGGTTGTTTTTTCTGGGCGCTCTATTGGATACTCGAGGAGGGAGAGTGAGGTTTGGATCTGGGAATCCCCGTCTCTTCAAATAGACAGTTAGCCCGAAGGACTGAGGGTGGCAAATGCAAAAACGCCTTGACTCCTTGCATTCGCTCCACACGTGGAAATGGTCATTATTGAAGCACTAAAGCTGAGGAGTACAACGTTGATGAAGATGTCGGACACTGTTCGTCATGATGGGAACATTGGAGTATTCGGAGAAGGAACCCGCCTTGCAATGCCAAAGACAAGACTGCATGCTAGACTCATCGTCATTGAAGCCTGGTTCAGGGGCTATTGAGGGAGTCCTGGATAAGGGGGTATCCGGACAGCCGGACTATATTCATCGTCTGGACTACAGAAGCGTCAAGATACAAGACTCAAGACTTCGGCTCGTGTCCGGATGGGACTCTCCTTTGCGTGGTAGACAAGCTTGGTGATCCGGATATTATGTTTCCTTCCTTGTAACTGACTCCATGTAAACCCTAGCTCTCTGGTGTCTATATAAACCGGAGAGCATGGTCCTTAGAAGGCTGATCACATTTACAATCATACCATCATAGGCTAGCTCTTAGGGTTTAGCCTCTACGATCTCGTGGTAGATCTACTCTTGTATTCCACATATCTTCAATGTTAATCAAGCAGGAAGTGGGGTTTTACCTCCATCGAGAGGGCCCGAACCTGGGTAAACATTGTGTCCTTTGCTTCCTGTTACCATCAGCCTAAGACGCACAGATCGGGACCCCCTACTCGAGATCCGCCGGTTTTGACACTGACAGTGGAGGTTGGAGGAGGTCCACGGTGGAGATGAACAGTATTTTGTGGAGTCCCGTTTTGCGGTACGCCACACCCCTCCCAGTGAACAGGACCCCCGTTTCGATCGTAGCGCTCCAACACAAGTCCGTTTCGTTCATTTTTTGGTACGCCACACCCCTCCCGATCAACAGGACCCCCGTTTCGACCGTAGGAGGTCTGTTTCCTCCGTTTTGCGGTATGCCACACCCCTCCCGATCAACAGGACCCCCGTTTTGACTGTAGGAGGTCCGTTTCCTCCATTTTGCGGTACGCCACACCCCTCCCGATCAACAGGACCCCGCTCCAAACGTAGGAGGTCTGTTTCCTCTGTTGTGCGGTACGCCAGGCCTCGTTTCCATCGCTTGTTCCGTCCAAGCCCTCCCGATGAACACGACCAGGCATTCCGTTCCGACCCAGCCGGTTGGCTCCCCATGAACACGACGATGACACTGTTTCTCTGTTCCGACCCAGCCATGTACGTATGCGCGAGTAGGCGTTCGAGACCCTGCCTGTATGTACGTATGTGGCCGTATTTTCTTTCTTGCACCCTCGCCGCTATACATACGTGTACATGCTACGTGCGCGCCTCTACTACGACACGTGCGCGCCTCTACATCGACCAGTATGTATGTACATGTTCGCGACCAGAATGACAACGCTATGTACTCTTCGACCAGGTGGGTCCTGACTGTCAAGCACTTCCTTGCCTGCGAAGATGTAGCTGGTGGGTCCCAGCAGTCAGGGGGGTGAATCGTTTTGTTTTTTTGCCCGGACACACTTCCTTGCGTGCGAAGATGTAGCTGGTGGGTCCCAGCAGTCAAGGGGGCGAATCATTTTTTTTTGCCCGGACGCACTTCCTTGCATGCGAAGATGTAGCTGGTGGGTCCCAGCAGTCAGGGGGCGAATCATTTGTTTTTCGAACGCACTTCCTTGCGTGCGAAGATGTAGCTGGTGGGTCCCAGTAGACAGGGGGGACGTTTTTTCGCGAAATACGGTGGCCCGTCCGGTGGGTCCCCGCTGTCAAGTGGAGGAATAATTATTTTGCGCGTAATAAGGAGGCACTTCCTTGCTGCGGCCGTGGACCCAGTTGTCAGCCTCTCCATGTATAGTCCACGTCTGATGGAAGCCATTCCTTGACCACGTTGACCACGCCGCGCCGAGAGCACCAGGGCGGTGGACGATGGCGAGCCCTAGGAAGGGGACGACGCGGAGCCGGGGAAGACGCGACAGTGGATGCCGACGGGTAGAGGAGTATGAGGGTTCACTCGTTCAGCTGCGGTGTGAGGCTGTCGTCACCGCAGAATAACAGGGGGTGTGGGTGCATAGAGGGATGGCCTGGCCAGCGGTGGGAGTAGTAGGGGCGGTGAGGCCTCTGCGGCATCACAGCCGGCCACGAGAGGCAGGAGCAGGCGGCACGACCGGCGCTGCTTTGGGCGGCTGGAGCAAGAAGACCAGAGGTTGAAGAAGCACAACGGCCATTGGATGGACATCGTACGGTCACTGGACCTAGAATCGTTCATATATTAACTAAAGTTGACAAAGGCCTCCGTCCCAGTCAACTTAGTAGGCCCACAAGTCAGCCTCCCACCAAGGTTTGTCCCAGCTAGCAGGGGGTATTCATTTTTTTTGTAATAAGGAGGCACTTCCGGTGGGTCTGAGCTGACAGCGAGGGGAACATTTTTTTGCAAAATACGATGGCCCGTCCTGTGGGTCCCAGCAGTCAGGGGGAAACATTTTTTCACGAAATACTGATGGCCTGTCCGATGGGTCCCTGCTGTCTGGTGGAGGAATATTTATTTTCCGTGTAATAAGGAGGCACTTCCTTGTGGCTGCCGTGGACCCAGCTGTCAGCCTCTCCACGTATAGTACTCTTCCGATGGAAGTCGGTCGTTGACCACATTGACCACGCCGCGCCGAGAGCACCACGGCGGTGGACGACGACGAGGCCTAGGAAGGGGACAACGCGGAGCCGGGGAAGACGCGGCAGTGGAAGCCCGCGCGGAGAGGAGTACGAGGGTTCACCGGTTCGACTGCGATGTGAGGCTGCCCTCGCCGCAGAATAACAGGGGGTGTGGGTGAGTAGAGGGATGCCCTGGCCAGCGGTGGGAGTAGTGGGGGGCGCTCAGGCCTGCGCGGCAGCACAGCAGGCCACGGGAGGCGGGAGGCGGTCCCGCTGGCGCTGCTTTGGCGGCTGGAGCAAGAAGATCAGAGATTGAAGAAACACGATGGCCGTTGGATTGACATCCAACGGTTACGTCTGCTAGAATCGTTTGTTGATGTAGTATATAATAACTAAAAAAATCTTGCATATGCGTCAACTAAACAGGCCCACAAGTCAGACCACTCCCTCTTTTTTTAATAATTTATATATAGCTCATGGCAACTTCTTATGCAATTTATTGCAGTCGTTTTTTTTTGGTTGGCCAGGGCCAATTTCTCATATTTCTGTGGGTTCCAAACTATTTTTAATACCGAAATTTCGAGCCAGATTTAAAGTACTTTGAAGATATATTTAAATTAGTTTAATGCCCAGTGAAATAGGAATCTAAAAATGTGAAAAAAATCATCAATTATAAAGTAATTGTCAATTTGTCATCTGTTTTTATATTTACAACCCATTTCATATTACTTTCAAGATTTGCAGGCGTCTTGAAAGAGTTGCAGCCCATCAGGGCGTAGAAAAATAAGTAGGCCTGGATTGGGTATTCTTCAGAAAAAATAAACTGGGCTCATTTTTACAAAGAAAAAATAGCTGGGCTGGTCACATGGTGAACATAAAATATAAGCCTGGGCTAGACGGGCCACAGCCCAGTTCAAACCCTGCTCCGTCTCAACAATACCAAACAAAAAAAATACTGCTCGAGTAGCTACGTCCTAGGTGTCAGCTAATCTTGTGTTGTTCTCTTGTCTATTGACTATATACACTCACAATGTCGTGGGCCCCAGATGTTAGGAAAACACTGGGAGGAAGCATTTTATTTTTCCATACGCTGATGTGGTGGGCCCCTACTGTCATCCTCTCGACGTACTTCTGCCGATTCCTCTTGTTTGTTGACCATGTTGACAATGCGAGAGGGCGGCGCCGTGGCGAGCACACCAAAGCGCGCGGAGGACGTCGGCGTTAACGATTTAGGAGACGGTGGGGCGGTGATGCGTGCACTGAGGCGCAGCCAGCCATGGGAGGTGGAAGCAGGCGGCCCCGCCGGCGCTTGTTTGGTTTTGGCGGATGGAGGAAGACGGGACTGAAGAAATACGACAGACTGTAAAAGCAGCAGGAGTACTTAAAACCCTTAATTGAAACCAGCAGGGGCACTTAACAACCAAAGCTGAAAGCAGTATGAGTACTTATACAGGTTCAACCATACGAAGCACACCTTGAACAGTGCTACTTTACCTACAGTTAACCAAGGGTGAGGCCGCCAAGCCCCAGGACAAGGCCCAGGCGCCACCCCCGCATCCACAACCTTCTGAAAGCGGCTTCATCTCGCAACGTGGTCAATAAACAGGATATTCGCTTTAGAGCCATGGAAAAGCATGAACATAATCTTTTGTCCTATTCTCCAAGATGGATGGGCCTTCATTATTTGAGACCACCCACGAATAAGTATCTTTTCACCTCCAAGGGGAATTGATTAGGTCGACATAAACATCATGTTGTGACCAAGCGCAAGTCTGACCTGACCATGGTCAGGCATCTGTATAGGAACAATAGAACTCGGCAGTTCCTGTTTCAAGAAGATCACAACTGTAAAATTGTGTATAAGCAATAGGTTATGAACAACATATATAATAGAAAACAGCTCGTACCATAAGTTTCTCGACACAGTTGGACCTGTTCAACGAGTGCAGCAGTGGCACACATATCCCACGTGGCCTTCCACCATTGAAAAGCCCCACAAGGACCTCAAGACGATCAATAAAGTGTAGGAACTTGTGGATGTCGATCCAGTCAACTTCAGTGCCATTAGTAACAACTGAGTTATTACAGAGTAACAAACGAGCAGACTGCTTAACTCTGAAAAAACCTACACGTGCCACCAGTTATATGAAAATATTAGTTAGAAGTAGCATCTTCGTGAGAGATTCGTTGCTACTTCTAAAGTTAAATTGTGATTAGTTAGACAGAATAGGTGGATTAAGAAGTAATCGAGGCAACAAGCAAGAACCAGATACAAAACTAACATGGATGAACAATTGGAACGACGTCGGGGTGGAAGATCGCATTGAAGATGAGACCAAGTTCTGCTATTTCCATCAACATTCGTGCGCCAACTTTCAGTCTGTAACACTTGAGAAAGTTTATCCAAGTTCGGCCATAAAAAAAGCAGCGATCTTCTTGGTTCATGAACCCAACTCGGAAGTAATATCCATGGATTGTCTTCACTGTGACCATTAAACTAGTGTATTCAGTTATGGCAAGGCCGAGCATCTTGAGTACATGTGTTCTGGCAGAGCAAATAATACACTGCAGGAAAAATAATATGAGAACATAGCATGTTCAAAAAAAAACCACCCTCCCGGATAGAGAAGAGGATTCTAGGAACATATTGTGTGTGTTTCAAAATGATGTGGTAGGATGAGAAGGAACAAGTGTGGCGTCTCGCCGAGGGCACAGAAATCTATAGGGTACTCGCACTTTGGGCACTGCAACTAAAATACACTAGATTCGGTACGAAGAAAAATGCATCAACGGCTGTAGCTGCCATCCTAGGATTACCTGCGACCAAGGGACTTGGATTTATCGGGGATGGATGAAGAATTCCTACCTGGTTCTCCATGAGAAAACCCTATGCAATCGCCGAGCGGGGGTTTTCTCTGAACAAGCAGACGAGGGGGAAGGGGGTTCAGGCCTAGTGAAATATTGCCGCTTCGTCCATCCAGCTTACTGCTAAAGCTGGAAAGGGGGGGTTGTGATTTGACGGCTCATTGAGCATTACTGCAGCGCTACAACCGGGGTGTGTCTACCGTGAAGTTGTGCACTCTAATTTGTGCATATGGCACGTGGACCCCGTTGCCGGTTGCCCCACATATCAGCGAAAGGAAGTAGAAAGACAGGAGTAACATGTTACACATAAATATATTTTTTAACAGAGAGATACTCCCTCTGTAAAGAAATATACAAATCTTTTATATCACAGGCTCACCTTGCCGAGAAATATACTTCCTCTGCAACGCACGGGCATTATGGGGGTTCAGCTTTTTTTATGGGGGTTCATCTGAGAATATAATACTCAGATAGGCTCACGGTTCTGGAGTTTGGGCCGTAGGCCGACCCTGCATGTTTGGGGGGCCATATGTTCTACCTCAGCGCTTTTCATATTGCAAGCGATCGGTACTGCGCTGGTTTTAGATGTTGTCGCAAGGCGAATACACAAAATTGAATAAAGCACGGCAGCTATTGGAATGAAATCAAACGACAGTTTCTAACCAGCAATCAGAGTTGCAATTCTATCAATGATATATCATGTGATAAATAATACGGTCGTACTACTTATACACACAGGACACTTGTTTCACCATGCCAGATTATTACATCAAAATCTCTCGGAGGATAGATCAGTTTGGCAGTTGCGTGCTGCTATTGAAGAATTTCAAAGTTGATTTGGACCAACTCTCCTTGCCGAGAAAGTTCGATTTTGACATCACCCTCTACCGCACGATATGATTTAGATTTGAACCTTGACCATCCTTTAGCATCAATCATCATGCGACCATCCTTTGTACTTACGGTATATTGAGCAGGTTCATTCACACCAAGGCTGCGCATGGTAAGAGAAACTTGGCCGCGGTCGCCCAGATTGTTGAACGACTCCCTCGTTGCTCTAGGAATTCTCTGTTTGCAAACAAGAAGACATACCCAAACAGTTAGATCAACATAGTGAATCATGTGAAACAACATGGAAAGAAAAAAGAACAAAGCACTTGGGCGGCCAATGCTTACCAAGAAGGTGGACATGTCGGTTTTTGTAAGGACTTTGGTATATGAAGTTTGAACTGTAGACCAGTCTGTTGCCGGTGCAACTGCACGGGCCGGACCAAATGCAAGTGCAAGTCTTGGTGCAGGTGCCGAAGCCGCTGCTGCTGCCGGAGATGGTGCTCCTTGTAGAGCTGGTGCCGGTGTCGATGCCCGATCCTCCGGTAGATCAGACTGATCCGCTGACGCGGTTGGTGCCCAATCATCAGCTGGATCAGACTGAGCTGCAGCCGCTGTTAGTGCTAGAGCAACTACCGATGCTTGATATGTGCGAGACAGCGGCGATCATGTCTGGTCTGCTATGATCAGCTTTCTAACTTGACTAGGATCCGTGACCGTGATCCAATTTTTTTCTTCATTTCTTTTAAATGTGAGAAGGACTAATTGTGGCGTTTTTGTTAAACCAAACTGCAGTTCATCATAGGGATTCCGCTTGTACTCAGACAACAGACAGATCCAATTTTTTCCAGTAATATAAGTGATGGACAGTGCCTTCATTACTGACACGACATAAGAAGTGAAACCTGCAAAAATAGCCATCGTAGAGCAAACCAAACAGTTTATTATGTGATGAATGTCACATGGCAAAACCTGCGTCGTAAAATTGCAGAAAAAGAAAGAAAACATGACATTAAATCAATAAGATTTAGACAGTAAATCAATAAGATTTACTTGATGTGACACGAGTGAATCCTTACCAGGAAATCACTATGTTGAAGTACTAAACAAAAGATTGATCGTCCAACTACGCGTGGCATGCAGGGGCCCTGCCTACTCCCACAAGCAGGACAGTCCAAAGGTCGTGACAAATCGTATGGACCGAACATCCATGGGACTGGAAATCCTGGTGGGTGCGATAAACCCTGCAATGCATAGAGTTATTGGAGTGTAACCATAATTGATAAATTGTCCTCACAAAAAATATGATCTGGATACTTCAAAATGTACAGGCTGAATTGAGTGGACAGACATTAACATTGACCGTTCTCAGGACTGACCACACACCAAAAGTGGCAGTACTAATAAATAATACAGGGTTCACAAACACAAATCAAGTAGTGAACAATAGTACTTACTACAGACAAGCAAAGTTGCACTAACTAAACTCTGCAGACTATTTCTTGCCACCGACCTACGGGATGAACCCCGCATAACTGACTAGGCCATGGACTTCGTGTGAGATGTCTACATGCACCATCACCATCTTGGCAACCTTGGAGAACCTAACAGAGTGGTCTTTCCACTCATAAACATGATGATGAAGACAGGCCGCATCAGATTTGTTGGGAAGCTTTAGAAGAACCACACCCTTCGTAATCGAAGGCACGGCCAGGAAATTGTTGTGGTCAAGTACAGCCTCGAGAACACGCCTGACAACAATGCTGCAGGAAAACACTAGTTCAGGACACGTGGCAACAAGGACACAGCAGCTGGATAGTTCAGCAGTAGAACTCATCATCAGGTCTTCCAGTTCACATGGCATGACTTTGAGAACTTCATATCCACCGCGGACCTGGTTCTAATTCAAACAGAAACCATATTTTATTACTACCTCCGTTCAGAAATATAAGATGATTTTTGATATTATACTCCATATATGACTACATATACGCACAGAAATGAGTGAACAAAGACATTAGAACATGTCTTTAAAGGCATGAGAGCATAGGGATTACATGCAATATCCATAACACAAGTTACTGAGGCAAATATACCCTCTTAAAAGGTAGCATTGATGTTCATAAAGTACTCCCTCCGTCCCAAAATTCTTGTCTTAGATTTGTCTAGATACGGATGTATCAAGTCACATTTTAGTATTAGATACATCCGTATCTAGACAAATCTAAGACAAGAAATTTGGGACAGAGGGAGTAGTTGAAAGTAATCTATAAGAAATCAGTGTCAACCTCTCGCATATTTTGGTCAAAAGAGGAATTTAGAACCATCATTTGGCACACTAAAATCACATGCAAGATCACCCAGAAAGTTGTACTACCAGTACTAGTACTGCATGTTAGATGAAAAAACACGATCAAGATCGAGAAAAAGATCGTCAACAAGAGACATTACCTGGACTTGCTTAATGAGGGATCCCGGAGAGGGGGGCTTGGACAGGGCGATGGCTTTGAGCTTGTCTGCAGTAGTCTCGGCGGGGTGCTTGCGCTTCTTCGTACCATGAGCCTCGACGGTTTTGGCCAGAGCCATAGACATCACGTCGGCCGGTGCTCCGGCATCCATCCACGAGAGGAAGCTGAGAGAGAAGAGTGAAAGGAGGAACAAAATGAGGGAGAAGCGAAGCGAGTGAGGGTTTTCTTCAAGAAAGGAAGCTGAGAGAGAAGAGTGAAATGATGGTTGCTTCATCCGTCCAACTTATTGCTGGAACGGAGGGGTTTGTGATTTGACGGCTCATTGGGCATTACTGCGGCGGTTCGATCGGGGTAGTCTACCTTCACTCTACTACGGAGTAATTTAGTGCATGGCTGGAGGACCCAGGTGCTGGCTGTCCCACACGTCGGCGAAAGTGAGTAATTTAGTGCATGGCTGGAGGAGGATCCGCACGGTAGAGCGTGTCCACTGTTTTTTCATTCTGAAGAAAAAAATGATTACAGCAAGTGTTCCCACTCTTATGACGAAGGAGTGCGAAACACGGCAGCCACTTGAACATACACAGTGCTCCTACTACTAGGCATGTGCAGTGGTTCATACGTCAGTACTACACAATCTTGTTGCTAGTGTAGTAAGATATGACGATAACAAATGATGTTGTGCGCATGTCAACTACTCCTATATGTAACATAGTACCGCTTTTTCGACTGTCCGGTCGAGAATGAACGGTGAGATCAATGTTAACAGAACTAGGTCGACAGCGCACAGAGAGTACGGTGCTACAGTACTCCACGAAACATGAACCATATGAAGCACATCCTATAGTGTTAGACAGGGTGTATGAAGGGTGCACGGGATGGGAGCAAAATTTCCCTTCTCGACCCACTTTTGGGTGTTTGGCAGAGTGCATGAACCATGAAGGGTGCGTGAGTCCACACTAGTAGGTTGACAAAAATACACGAAGAGGAAACAACTATATTGAGATGAGAATGCAACCAAACACACCCACATGCTTTGTTCTATAGTGACTGATCTGCACCGTCTGAGTTTGATCCAACGGTCATGTTGCGCTGAGACATGGACATGCCCATGCAGAGGGTGCCTAAACACCACCGAAGTCCCTCTGCTTATCGAGGTGCACGATGTTGGTGATGCAGGGTGCAACCGCCCGCAGAGCCCGCTCCCGGTCGACGGGAGCCAGATCGTCAAAGATGGCGTCCAATAGCATGAATGGATTCCGGTGACGGAGCCCTGAAAGGATTCACTCGGCAATGGCGACGGCAGCCTGCAACCCCTCCTTGTCCAGCTCAGCCCCCACCATCGCGCGGAGACGGCTCAGCTCCTCGGAGATATAGGTGAAGAAGGAGACCAGGTCAAGAAGCCGCAGCTTATTGAAGTCGACCGGGTGGTCGAACGGGTTTAGCCCGACGGCCGGCATCGTCGCGCTGGCACGACGGTAGGCATCACGCAGCCGCAACACGTGTGTGGCAACTTGGTTCACCAAGTGGCTGAGGCGATCCTGGACCTCGTCACGATCGGCCCGCCCGCGCTCCAGCCGGCTCCCCTGACGCCTATCGTATCTCCCGCTTTCTGCAGCAATGCCGCTGACGCCTCGAGCATCTTTGTGGTGGACGCCTGCCGCTTTTGAAGATCCGTGAACTCCCGCACATAACGGAGGAGCATGGCACTCCTCTCCTCCTTGAGCTCATGGAGCTCCACGTCCTTGGCCCAGAGCTCCGCATCCTTGGCATGGAGCTCCTGTGTCAGGTGCCTCACCTCGGACTCTGTGATCTGCTGCGCCGCCATGGCATCAGGTAGAAGCAATGGGGAGAGGAATCAAAGGGGGCGAAACGGCTGAAAGGCAATGCAATCTACGGGAAGGCGGAGAGAGCCAGCCGAGGAGCGGGGAATCTTTTGGTTTTCACCATGGTAAAACACCAGTCGACGACTTCTCACATCAGGGAGCAGTGGGTTTTTACAGGCGGAGTCATCGTGACTAATTGCTGCCGCACCTGCTCCCGTCAATCAAAAACTTAAAAATCCTGCCGTGCCTACTCCCGTCAATCAAACAATTAAAAATCCTGCCGCACCCAACCACCAGAGCAACGCCGCGGTGGATATTTAAATTTATCTGCCGGCAAGTAGATAAAAAAGGGGTGAAAAAAGAATGTGGCGGCGGCCTAGCTAATCGGTCGAACTAGCCCAACTAGCTAGCCACCGTGCTTCAGTGATGTACTCGGCAGGAAAGGTGGTCTTTCGTGATTTGACGACTCGTTTACTTGCTTTGGCGCTACGACCGAGGAGGACCCAGAAAACGCGCGGTAGGGCATCCCACGTCAGGAAGAATATATGCGTGCACCACCCGGGAGGACCCCGAAACCGCGCGGTAGGGTGTGCCACGTCTCGGCACGGAGGAAAAATGTGCGTGTAAAAATATACTGTATCAGACATAGTACCTATGGTTCGACGTCGGGACCCAGCCAGTCGGTTGAAAACACCCCACTAGCCACACAGCTTCATCATGCAAACGTGGCATGGTTAGCTCCGTCTCGACCAGCCACAACGTCTCTTGTTCTAGGCGATTCTTCTATTTTCCAAGTTTTTTTTAGTTGTAATAACACCACGGCAAGCTAGCGCCGCTCTTCGTGTGTGCCCGTGCAAAGGTTAGATGATGGAGAGAAGAGAGATTGAGATCGCAGACCTGGGACCCACCAATAAGTGAGACAATGGTCATGCACGTGTTGACGAGGCACTCCCTCTACTCTACTGAACGCAAGTACTGTATAAAATCAAGTTATGGGACAAAGCCAACAACCATTTGTTTTTTCAGGCTATCGACTTACGCTTTGTAGTCCAGGTTGCCAGTTCGAATCTTGTCTTTCAGATTGTTAGTTTTAGGTCCAAATTTGATTAATGACAAGTGGGACCCCCGTGTGTTGTTCCGATATTTCAGTGTAGGATGGTTTTTCGAACAAACACTTTGCGCGGTTAGACAAGTAACGGCACGAGTTACACGTATTTTGCAAGTTTACGAACAAGAATGATAGCGGCATAGAATATCACATCCACCCTGCAGCTTAGATACTATGGTGATACGAGTTTTTACACTGTTGGAAGTGAGATCCAATGGCTTGGGAGTAGTCTTTGTGATTATGCGCAATTTCCAAACTCTCCAAAGGTTTTTTTTGCAAATAAAACATTCAGGCCTCGTGTGTGCCGCTGCATCTTTGATCCAACGGCTCCCCGGTGCTCATATTAGGTGCTCCCTGTAGCTTAATTACCCGCTACGGTGATATGAGCATCTAGGTCGTATGATCAGTGATCAGATGGCACATGCATAGTACTTGTACTTTCTGTGCATTTCCCAAACTCTATCAATCGTATATTGCAAAAACATTCAAACCTCCTAATGTGGGTCATTAGATCTCAGTGAACTCGTATCACCATAGAATCTACGATGCGGCAGCACCTCATACTCTCCCGTGCAAGAAAACATAAGGTGCTATCGCGGCTTGGATGCTACGGTGATACGAGCTTGGAGGTCATTTGATCTGAGATCCAATGGCATCCGAGCAGTCTTTGTGCTTGTAAGCAGTGGCCGAACTCTTTTGGGGCTTTGCTGCAAAAAAACATTCGAACCACCGAGGAGGTGTTGGGTCACAAATCCAACGCCTCCGAAGAGCTTCTATCACCAAAGCATCTAAGGTGTGGTAGCACATGATATTCTTACATACAGGAGAATATGATGTCCTCCTTCATCTTAGATGCTATGGTGATACGAGCTTCGAGGTCGTTGGATATGGGATCAAAGGGCATCTATGTAGTTTTTGTACAAATTGTGTGCAATTCTCAAACTCATCAAGGTTTCCTACAAAAAAAATAAGACACGTCATGTGAGCTGCTATATCTCAGATCTACAAGCTCCAAGCAACTCGTATCGGCATATAGCATCTAAGGTATAGGGGCACATGATATTCTCCCGGGGAGGAGGGGTGGAGCGTGCACAACCAATCGGTGGTTGGGAGGGTGGGGACAAATATAATCTAAACAACCCTAAACAGAGCTCCACAATTTTATCTAAGGTCGAGGGGTTGACCCCCGACAATCATAGCTCCTCCTAAACACAGCATTTGCATGTACTATAGTACTAGACTTAATATTCATGTTTCAGTTTCATGTTCATTTTAAATATTGAACTGAGGACCATGGATGTCTTACATGTTACTCTCATCGTTCCTAAATATTAGTCTTTTTAGAGGCTTCAAATGGACTGGCACATACCGATGTATATAGACATATTTTAGAGTCTAGATTCACTCATTTTGCTCCGTATGTAGTCACTTGTTGAACTCTCTAAAAGACTAATATTTAGGAATAGAAGGAGTATTTTTGAATTCGTGTCATACATGCATGGGTTGGAAAATAGATGCACTATACTTATTGGATTGTTGTTGTGTTCGTGCGTCTCTCTCTCTCTCTCTCTCTCTCTCTCTCTCTCTCTCTCTCTATGTGTGTGTGTGTGTGTGTGTGGTCATATGCTTGATACATACAAAGTTTTCTCACCTACATATTGTTCATCTTTTAAATTTGAATTTGCATTGGAAAACTTACTAGGGATACCATGAAATGTGAAATCCACGCTGAGATCACTATATCACAAACTCACTCTAATTCAACAACTCGTCATAAATCAATTACCACGTTGAGATTAGTATTTGCAAGGAAAATACGGGTATTGTAATACACATAGATTCGTTCGGCAATTTAAAAGGTTCCTTTCATATTCTCGAATGGCAGGACCCAACGGCGTACTAGCCAGACCTTGGCTCGTGTTGATCCTAAAAAAACAGGCTCGTGTCCTTCGGTGGCGTGCGTGGTACGCACATTAGGCAACCCCAACCAGTCGAGCCTCATCATTTCAAGTCAAAATATCTGGCGGTCGGAATTGCAGCCCTAGGAAATTCCCCTCATGTCCCCGGTCCATAATGACTACCGATGAACAACGGAGGGATGCTTTAGTAACTAGACAACGTTACCTACCGTGCCGATCACAGTTCAATTCCCTTAGTCACTGCTCGTCAAGGTCACCCGTCAACTGCATTGCCTAGTACTACTACTACTACACCAGGATGAGCACAGAATTGAGCCCGTTTGTTCGTGCCTAGTACTTGAGTTAATATATCAGGCAATGCACTGGTACGCAGGATTATCCTTTTACTCCCTCCTTCACGGTTTATAGGGCTTATCTCAAAATTTTAGTTTTCCCATTTTATAAGTCTCAATTTGGTTGTTCCCCATCACATGTTCCGATTTCAAGGTGTAATAAATCATTACATGCAAGAATTAAGAGAAAATTGACCAATGCATGTACTTTATGCATGCATGCATTGCAATTAATGCATTCGTAAACACAATTTTTGAGGAAAACAAGCGCATTAATTTAGTGGTTTCGCAAACTACAACAATTGTTCCACCACTCACCATCTACCTTGGTTGGTGAGATTTTTGAATTGAGCCCTATAAACCGGAAAGGAGGTTTAACTAAGCAAAATGTTTGACCAAATCCATTCTTAAGAAATACAACAGGACAAATGTACGGCTTGAAAATTTATTGCATGATGCAGGTTATGATATTGTTTCGAATCCTGGATCTTAAATTTCAGAAAATCCAAAAGTGAGCATAAATTCTTGAAATTGAGCATGGTCATGTGATATGGCACAAATATTACTTCGTAAGTTTTTTCTTCAATTCGAGACAAGCTGCTTATGACAAGTTGCACAAATGAAGAGCCAAGGTATTTTGGAACAAAGACCTGTCACGTTAAGGCGAACGCTTTCACTATTGAAACCGTGGGCGTTTACGTGCCGCCACGAGTCCCCGCTTCTCATCGGCAGGTGCCGTCCCAGCAAGCGTGTGAGTCGACGGGAGGCGTGCGAGCAGACCGCTGCGCCGGCTGTCAGGGAGGCGTGCGAGCAGACCGCTGTGCAGACTCACCGGGAGGCGAGCCCTTTGACCAGGCTCCGCCGCCCACCGTCGTCCCAACTGCTCCCACTTTTAATGTCGCCGGCGCCGCAGTTTAAAATCAACCCCGCACTACCCGGTATCGCTACAATCCTCTCTCTTCCTCTCCGATTCTCCTGTCGTCTACCTCCAACTAGCCTGACCTAAACGTACGCCATGCCGCATCACGATGGTCTGCCCTTAGTGTTCCAGTTTCATGAGGAAGACACCCAGCCGGAGTCTCAAGAACATAAGGCGCTTTGGGACGAGCTTGAACTGGCCTTGCGGGAAGACGCCGCGCCTGTCCCCGCTCCCGTTCCGGCTCCCGTCGCCCCGACTGCGCCAGCGCCCATCCCCGTGGCATTGATGGGCTGGGAGCCGCACATTGTCGCCGAGCTTGATGCCACGGGGTTCCACGAGGTCCCCGCCGACTTTCACGCGCCCGTGCACCTGCCAGCGCATGCGCCTGCGCGTGCACTGACGCGCACGCCCGTGCCGGTGCCCGTGCACCTGCCAGCGCATGCGCCTGCGCGTGCACTGACGTGCGCGCCCGTGCCGGTGCCCGTGCACACGAATGTCTCCGCCGCGCCGTTGACAGCGCCTGTCCCCGCGCGGGTGCCAGTGCCCCCCTCAGCGGCATGGATGGCCGCCGTCGACCGCTTCCTTGCACCAACGCCAGTCGCCTCCTCCCGCCAGTTGACTCGCTCCGAAGTCCAGAACATTTTGGCCTTCCTTGAAGCTAGGCCAACGTCCAGGAGTACGCCAACAACGGCGCAAGACGCCGCCGTCGCCGTCGGTCAGTGGCCCGACGACACACAGAGCACGGCAGAGGAGCCGCTTCCCACCGCGAGACGCCCCCGCCGCCGCCGCGTAATCTAAATTTGCCATGAAAAACGTTCGGATTGCCATGCTTAAAATCCGAACGTTTATCATTTCCGTTTATTTTATATCGATCGTCGTATAATTTAAAGTCGGAGTCAGACTGAACGAAATGTATGGTTTGATCGATTGAATGTTCTGCTAGAGCCGTATCAAATTAAATATAAAACGTCATCAAGCCACATGTATTCCTTGTCATCCAACGACCTAGACTGCTTCAATGTCGAGCGCTCAACACGTTTAGCGTGCAGTTAATTTCATGCCAAAAATAGTGCTAATCACATGACAACACGCAAATAATATCCTAGTAGTTAATATCCGCATGCACTTAATATACTTCCAAATTAACGTGCATTGCACGTACACACTGACTAGTGCTGCTAGTACGTGAAACTGGTGCCGTGACTTGTGAACGCGTCCAGATATGGTCAACGGCAACATCGCCCGCGAGTTCTTCCTGTTTGCCCGTGCGTCTAAACGCAGAAGGGGAGGAGAGAGAGAGAGCACACATGGAACCCACCAGTAAGTGAAGGCGAATAGTACTAAAAATAATATTACATGTTATCCATTAATTAGGCTGTGGTAATATAAAAACATTATGTGAACAAAGGGGGTACAACAAACATTGCTATTCTACGTATGTTGCCTATTGACGTGCGGCTTGAAGGCCCGGTCGCATGTTCGATCCTCGTCCTTTATTTTTTAATTTGTATATGGGTCCAAATTTGTTTCATGACATGTGGGCCCCTCGGTGTGTAGTTTGTAGCACTTTAATTTGTGGGTCGAAATTTGTTCCATTCCAAGTGGACTATCGGTGTGTAGTTTTGTAGCTTATTTATAATAATTAAAGAGAACAACATAGTTTTTTCAATAATACCATGGTGCGACGTTGAAGGCGAGAAAGGACGTGCGAGAGAGCGATGACCGAGCCAGAGGGAAATCAACTAGGGGAGTTGCGTGGGTTGCAACGGTGTTTGGAGTAGTTGTGGGCCGAATGCTACGAAAATATAATCTAAACCGACCGGAATAAATGCCTACACAAATTAATCCAAGGTTGGAGTGCCCCTCGCAATGTAAATAGCTCCGGCTTTGCGAGGGATGGAGAGGTAGTAGCTTCAACGCGTGGAAGATACGGTGTGAGAAAGCGAGGTCAATCGAGAGACATATAGATAGAGAGACAAAGTGAGTGTGGTCCGACATTCATTGAACAAATATATATGCTCCGGAGAGATATTGTCCGATTGAGCTTTTGGTAAGGGTGAGGGCTGTAAGATAGAGCTTGAGAGATGATCCAGTCACAGACGTGTAGATATATTTTGTGCGTGGGAGGAAGCAAGGTCAACCGATCACATAGGGGCCGTGCGATCGAAAGAGTGAGACGGGTTGGAGAGAGTGACCTAGATAGACGATGTGCGTGAGAGAGTATACAATGTGAATAGGTCGAATTGGGCTCAAACATGGTGATATATCGTTTTTGTCCGAGAAAGAGCGAGGTCAATCGAGACATACGGATATATATATATATATATATATATATATATATAGAGAGAGAGAGAGAGAGAGAGAGATTGAGTGAGCGTGGCCCACCATGAGGTCGAAAGAGTGGCGGCGGCTTGGATGGACTGACCTAGATAGACAATCTGCGTGAGAGAGTATAGAGTGTGTCGATCGAGGCCCGAACAGGGAGATATATCATTTGTGTGTGAAAGAAAACGAGGTTAAACGAGACTCAGATAAAGAGAGCGAGATTGAGCGAGTGTGGCCCGCCGTGCGGAAGAAAGAGTGAGACAGTCTCGAGGGAGTGACCTAGATATACAACGTGCGTGCGTGCGCACGAGAGGTTGGGGGGGCTAGATAGGCAATGCATGTATTTAGCGCGAGAGGGTGAGAGGGAGAGGGGGGAGAGAGAGAGCTCGGCATGGGGTGCAATGGCGGGTGTGTGAGGTAAATACATTTGGTAACAGGAGTGGAAAAAGGGGTTGTGTAGTTGAGAGACTTAGAGATCGAAACATGGAGAGAAAGAATGAACGTGTGTTGGAAACCGATAGCTTGCTAAGGTGGTTAGGAGAGGAAGATTGACCGATACAGGAAGTATGTAGCGTTTGTGCGCGGGGGGGGGGGGGGCTAAAAACAACATTTGAATGTACATAGTACGAGACTTAATATCGATGTTTCAATTCGGTGTACATTGTAAGATTTGAACCGAGGACCAGGCATACGGGTAATTATTTCGAATTCGTGCCATACTAAGTTTCGAAAAGTTGACATTGACTCAATTTGTTGTGCTATTTTGTAGGTCATATGTTTGAATCCATCCAAAAGTTTTCTCACTACCATGGTGTTCATCATATACATATGAATTTGTATTAAAAAAGTAGCGTGGATACAGTGAAATGCGAAATCCACGTTAGAATTGGAGATCGCTACGTGACACACACTCTAATTCAAATAACTAACTACGTGACACACACTCTAATTCAAATAACTAATTATGTGACACACTCTAATCCACGTTAGCGTGGGTACCGTTTCGATTTTTTTTCAAATAACTCCTCATTAATTAATTTATAGTACTCCCTCTGTTCACTTTTATAAGACCTTGAAGACATTTCAGACAATGTGCAAAACAGTTCATTTTAAGTTGTCTGAAACGACTTACAAAAGTGAACGGATGGAGTATCTCGTTTCGAATGACTAATTATTGCAAGGAAAACACGGGCATGGTAATACATACAGATTCGTTTGCAAATGAAAGAAGATTCGTTTCTTTGCATTCTCAAATGTAGGCGCACCAGGCAGACCAGGGTCGTGTCGGGGTGGACGCTGCTTCGGTGCCTTAAAGGCAACTGCCCTTGGGTGACTGACATGTGGGCCAGCCACCTGTTGGGCCCACATGTCATGGACACAAAGGCAGGTGCCTTAAGGCACCGAAGCATAGTCCTGTCGGGGTGGTCGCGTGTGTCGGACGGACGCGTAGCACCCAGCCACCCACCCCCTCCCCCCAAAAAAAGGACGACGACAATATAAGTTCGCGCTTCCACGTTTCGGATTGAAATATCTGGCGGCCCCAATTCCAGCCCTGCAAAATCTCTCTTCTCCACCGTCCCCTTCCGCGCCCAGATTGCTCAAATCCCTAATTCGCCGCCATCCCTCGAATCGCCCCTCGTCTCGTCTCTTTCCCCACCGTTCCCCACCTCTGTGCCGGACGACGACGACGAAGACGACGGTCGCGCTTCACCACCGCACCGGAGCTACCTCATCTACGCCCTCGTCCACCGCACCGGGTGGTCCACCGACAACGTCGGCCGCCGCAACCGACGTGCCTCACAGACACCGAGTTCCACCGCATCAGGTGCGCTTCACCGACGCCGTCTCCCAGCTCACCGGGGCTACTTCACCGAGCACATCGTCGCACCTCCGCCCCCCGAGGCCGTTGGGGCTTCACCAACGGTCTCGTCCACCGCATCGTAGCGCTCCGCTGCCACTCAAGATCTGCATCCGTGCGCGGCCAGCCAACGCCAGCGCATCACCCTCAACGGCTCTGAAGTGACCCGCACTCTAGCTAGGCGAGCATGCCCAAACGCCGGCCCGAACTAGGTATCCACACATCACTCCCTTGTGCACTGTTCCGACGATGTTTGGATATCCTTTCACTGCTCTCTTAGCTTACACGCCTATGCAACTCTGACTTTAACTCTTATTTCTTCTGGAGATATCATCTGAAACAAGCAAATCCATTTTTTAGCGAAGCATGACGGCGCTACGGGATCTGGTACACATCCTGCACACCCGTATAACCTTGCAAGTATCTGTCCTCCGGTACAACATCAAGGTCGATTCCTCTTATTTGATCAACCATTCGCCGTGTCAAAAATGCAGAGGGGGATGCAAGGAGCACAAGGCCTGCACATCCAAGCAAGTGGTAACATGGACTTGTACATGGAACATCCCAAGCGCAAGCAGAGCTGCAGTGAGCCTGTACAACGAGCTAGCGTAAGTCCCTGCATTTCATTTAATTCGTACTGGCATTCGTGTATGATTTGTGTGCAGTGGCTGATCCACGAATTCAAGTTACCAGGGGCGAACATTTAACTTAAAAAATACGAAGGCACTTGCACTCCGGAAATCAACATAACTTGAGAAATGTGAAGCTACATGCACTTTGAAAACCAGCTAATGATCCAAAGTAGTTCAGATTATAAACACTAAATGATGCAAGCACCAAAAAACACAAAATGCAACATGGTGTACAAGGACTACAAACATGGTCTGTACCTGCTTGAATTATTCGTTCTCTGGCTGAAAATATCGAAGTGTAATTGCACGTATAACCAGTGCGCAAACTGCATATCAATATATCTATCCTGCACAAGTATGCCAATAGTTTCAAACAACAGATTAGAAAAGTATTTATGCTATGTTGTCATGATACGGGGACTTTCTGGTAGATGGCCTCGACGTTTCCTCAAGCTATGAAAATGCACTATAATTTGCTTGTCATCAATGCCTGCAAATCTCTGTCTCTCTCAACATAGTAGATCATCATTAGACACTAAATCCTTCAATGAGCTTGCAAAATGCTTGCATTAGATCCCTCATTAGACACTATATGTTCATCACCAGGAGCATGTAAAATGTTTGCATCAAATCCTTCATTAGCAGTCTGTTCATTAGACACTTCAGGCTCAAGAACAACATGAGCTTGTATGTTTGCACCGGAAACTTGATTAGATACATCAGATTCAGTCAGTTCAGTATTGATTGGGGGAGTTATAAAATAAGTAGAAATTGGTTTCATTTTCTCATAGATTCCCTACATACAAGCAGTTTTACAACACCGTCAGGTTTAACTATTGGCCAGAAATTGAAGAGTTGAATTAGATATAATCAGGGATGTGATGTACCTGCTCGTTGTGCATGCTACTCTTGCAAGTTGCGACTGTCCGTTTGCGCAAGCTCGATGCCATGCCCGTGCTGCCGCCGCTGCCTCCCACGCAGGCTACACCCAGGGTTGGATCTTCATCTTCTTGTCCTTCCGTTCGCTTGAAGCCCGGCGACCGCCCTCCAACGAGGGCGCGAGGAAGTGTTGTGTCGGTCTGTCCAGCGGCGGCTAGGTTAGGAGCAAACCAGACTGGAGGCTGGAGCGAATGAATTGGGATTTTTCCTGCTGTCGATCGATATGGGAGGCGCTCGTATGGGCCGCGAGCCTGCTATAGGGCCTGCCTTGCACTTATGTTATTGGCCCATCCAAATTGAAACATTTTTCTTCATTTTTTACATTGCCTGCTCGTGCGTTGGGACGAACAAAACTAGTGTGGGCCAACCTGGACGACTCAAACTAGGTGCACACTTTCCAGCCACCTGAGGCGGCCGCCCATACCAGCCCCTATGGTGGCGTCACCCCTTTTTGCGTGTATGATTGGATAGTGAAAAATATTCCAGTGGCGCTTTTGATTTACCCACAGAATGGTTGAATTGCTTGTTTCTATGAACTGAGTTCGCCAATAATGTGAAGGATGCCAGTCTTTTCATCCTATTGTAGATTGCTTAGATCTCGATATGCCAAAAGTAATCGCATGAAATATACAGTAAAAGCCAGTGTGATGTGTTTGGCTACAACTAGTCTGACTACACGTCCTCATATAACATATCAAGGACGCACCATCTTACCAGATTAACCATTCGACTTACCCATGCAGTGTGGGAAGAAAGAAGTATTGGGACTGCATATCCAAGCAATTGATGCCATGGACTCCTTTGTACAACCTTGTAAGCGAAAAAGAAGTTGCAGTGTGCATGTACAAAGAACTAGCATAAGTTCAGTTACCTACTTCTTGGAATTTTAGTTAGCCACTTATTGCAAAATTGTTCAATTACGTTGCTTGGCTTAGTTTAGTTTGCTACTGATTACATAATGGCACAGCCTGTTAATCATATTGTAGACTGCGCATATCTATGTGTTTGATACTTACTATTAAGAATTACTTGTTTGCCTTAACTTCAATATCTACTTGTTTGTTTAACTGCTTTGCTGCTGCAACAGCGGGTTACAATGATGTTAATAACTACTGTACTTTTTAGCATCCAATTGAAACTCTTTAATTCCTTGTTTGTTTAACTGGTTTGCTGTTATAACTCCCAGTTGAGATGTTTTGCTAACTTCAACTTTTCTGAATCCAATCGGAACTTTAATGGCAAAACAGGTTAGCCCAATATCAAAGAGCGAGGTCCCCATGGACATTGCATCATCCCACAGCAGTGGCACCGGCCCAATCGTGCATTCTGAATTGCCAACTGCTGATGCTCTAGAGTCTAAACTAGTGGTAGAAAGAGATTCTGCTTCTGCACTTAGAGATGAAGTTGACATGTTGAGGAAGCAAACAGCACAATCACAAGCAGTACTCAAGACAACCATTAAATATTTGGTGGATTTCAAAACGAAGCAAGCTGAGACTGACCAGATTGTTAAGGTCCTGAAGGAAAAAAGGAAATTAAATTCCTACTTGGTAAATCATAGGTGAAATGTTCTTTCCATAGTTGAATAACCTTTGTGTTGTCTGTTCATGTAATCAATCAAACCATTTGTTTTAGAGATCATGTAATAATTGTTTTTTTGTTTTTTGGTTTGTAATTTTATTTGAGCACAAGTCTGTATTAATTGATAAGACTCGGAGACATTTCATTTGGATTGCTGTGCCAGACCTACAAATATGCCAATCGGGTTGAATGTGCATTCAGCAAGAGTAGTATTATAGATGGACCATAAGTGGCATGCATCGGAAAGGGCCAAGATGCTGGCTAAAAAAAGGATGTTGTTGTAGCCAAAAAAAGTACAGCGGCATGGCTTATGTATGTTAGTTGATATTATTGATCCATATACTCTATAAGTGTTTATATGTCTGTTAGTTCTGTACATTCTTGGTTGATTGACTCAGTATTTGAATCTTGATACATCGCTTGTGTACATATCTAAATGGGAGTACACATTATGCTGCGTGTGACATTTGAGTTGGACATGAAGTGTTCCAAATATTAGAATTCACCTTAAACTGGATTCTAGTTTCTGAATTTGAGTATCGGAATTCATATATGACAGTGGAATACATCTTTGTCGTCCTTTCGAAGATATATAAAAACACATATAATGATTTATAAAGATTCATATAGGAATACAAAGTGGATTCGAATTTAGTTGCCAGGGTAAACGTGGATGCTTATTGTCCCAAAATTCGAAAGAAGCAGCAAAATGTCCACTCCCACGTCGGCTGCCCGAAGCCAAGTGTTTGGGAGATGGAAATTACTGTCTACCCATTACACGGACAATCCATCGGCCCGATTTCCACTGCTCTAAATAGGGGTAGGTTAGTAACTTCAATTAGACGTGACACGACCGCCTCTGAGCCCATTCCGACACGGTGGGCGTCAAACATGGGCAGCAAAACACATTTGATTCAAGCCTGTCCGAAAGACCTCTGTTTCTCCCTCCATTCCCCATTCATACATGGTGGGCGGCAAAACAAACTCGACTCGGCTGAAATCGATGTAGGCAAATATTTTCAATACGGGTTGATACGTCTCCAACGTATCTATAATTTTTGATTGCTCCATGCTACTTTATCTACTGTTTTGGACTATATTGGGCTTTATTTTCCACTTTTATATTACTTTTGGGACTAACCTATTAACAGGAGGCCCAGCCCAGAATTGTTGTTTTTTGCCTTTTTTAGTATTTCGAAGAAACAGAATATCAAACGGAGTCCAAACGGAATGAAACCTTCGAGATCGTGATTTTCCAACTGAACGTGATTCAGGAGACTTGGACCCTACTCCAAGAAGTGTCCGAGGAGGTCACGAGGGTGGAGGGCGCCCCCCACCCCCCCTGGGCGCGCCCCCTACCTTGTGAGCCCCTCGGAGCTCCACCGACGTACTCCTTCCTCCTATATATACCTACGTATCCCCGAATGATCAGAATAGGAGCCAAAAACCTAATTGCACCGCCGCAACCTTTTGTATCCACGAGATCCCATCTTGGGGCATGTTCCAGAGCTCCGTCGGAGGGGGCATCCACCATGGAGGGCTTCTACATCATCAACATAGCCCCTCCGATGAAGTGTGAGTAGTTTACCTCAGACCTTCGGGTCCATAGCTAGTAGCTAGATGGCTTCTTCTCTCTTTTTGGATCTCAATACAATGTTCTCCCCCTCTCTCGTGGAGATCTATTCGATGTAATCTTCTTTTTGCGGTGTGTTTGTTGAGACAGATGAATTGTGGGTTTATGATCCAGTATTATCTATGGAAAATATTTGATTCTTCTCTGAATTCTTTTATGTATGATTGAGTTATCTTTGCAAGTCTCTTCGAATTATCTTTTTGGTTTGGCCAACTAGATTGGTAGTTCTTGCAATGGGAGAAGTGCTTAGCTTTGGGTTCAATCTTGCGGTGTCCTTACTCAGTGACAGAAAGAGTTGCAAGGCACGTATTGTATTGTTGCCATCGAGGATAACAAGATGGGGTTTTTATCATATTGCATGAATTTATCCCTCTACATCATGTCATCTTGCTTACGACGTTACTCTGTTTTTACTTAATACTCTAGATGCATGCTGGATAGCGGTCGATGAGTGGAGTAATAGTAGTAGATGCAGAATCATTTCGATCTACTTGTTTTGGACATGATGCCTATATACATGATCATTGCCTAGATATACTCATAACTATGTTCAATTCTGTCAATTGCTCAACAGTAATTTGTTCACCCACCGTAGAATACTTATGCTCTTGAGAGAAGCCACTAGTGAAACCTATGGCCCCCGGGTCTATTCTCATCATATCAATCTCTATCACTTTATTTACTTGCCTTGTTTTTACTTTGCCTTTACTGTTTACTTTGCATCTATCTATCAAAAATACCAAAAATATTATCTCTATCAGATCTCACTCTCGTAAGTGACCGTGAAGGGATTGACAACCCCTAAGCGTTGGTTGCGAGTT
The DNA here is from genome assembly GCF_018294505.1 of Triticum aestivum. NCBI lineage: Eukaryota > Viridiplantae > Streptophyta > Magnoliopsida > Poales > Poaceae > Triticum > Triticum aestivum. Next base: position 541,910,600 of record NC_057807.1, on the reverse strand, counting down.
GCTATCGTTTTGTGTAGGTACGAGGGACTTGTGCGTGGTCTCCTACTAGATTGATACCTTGGTTCTCAAAAACTGAGGGAAATACTTACGCTACTTTGATGCATCATCCTCTCCTCTTCGGGGAAATCCAACGCAGTGCTCAAGAGGTAGCAGGGGCAGGTTTGTAACTTCACTCAGACGTGACACAACCGCCCTACCTGTCAGCCCCGTTCATACACCGTGGGTGCCAACCATGGGCGCCAACCACCCTCTCCTCGCCCGAAATCGCTCTAGGCAAATATTGGCGAGATGCGAGATTACCATCCTATCCCCAACCGACGAGACGTCCAAATTTTAAACGGGGGCTAAGTTCGTAACTTTCCCATATTTCAGACAGGCGCGTCCCAAAAACATGGTTCCCCGTACCTCTCCCTCCATTTTCCCATTCATACACCGTCCGCGCTAGAACACCCCATCCCCACACCAGCCTCCGTCCGCCACCCCATCCATCACTGTCGTCCTCCACCACATCCATCGCCACCGTCCTCCACCATGCCGGAGCGCCTACCAAGACCACGTCGTCCACTGCTAGAGATGGACGTTTCTCATCCATGGTGACGGACCAATAGCCTTGCATCGCGTCCTCTCGCTTCATCAGCGTCGTCGTCCTCTTTGCCGGGGCCGCTCACACGACCTTCTCTTCCACCGCAATGGGACTTATCCCCCGATGCACCCGTCTACCGTCGCAGATCTGCTTCAACGCCACCGACAGCCATCGCACCCCCGATGCCTACACGGCGCCGCAAGAGAGGTGGTACTTCATATCTCCTCAACTTTTTGATCTGAACCAGAAATTAGATCTTAACGTGGTTACTCTACTTTCTTTTCAGCTCTTAGAATTTAGTTCTTAGTTCGAAGCAAACAATGGATGCTAAATATCATTTCTCCGGTTTGTAGCTTCAAATCTGCCATGGCACAGCCATAATACGATTTAATTGATCATGCTTAGGGTTTAATTGATCATGTTGGTTCCGTGGTGGTTTCTTTAATAGAAATCGGAGGGGAAACCCTCTTTTGCTAAAAAAATATGCTTAGAGATTCCCCCCTTTATGATCACTATACGATCAGACTATGTGCTTCATGTCATAATAACACTGCTCCACCCATCAAGCTAAACAAGCTTAGATGTTCAAATACGAATCTGATATTATTAAAACAGAGTTGTTTAATTGGTCAGCTAAATGTTCCTAAATTAGTTTCGAAAATGCATGTTCACCGCTCGGGTGTGTATCTCTACAGGGTGCCCATGGTGGGCCGGCCCACCCTGGGATTTTGGGTCATCCCAAGCCCCAATTCCCCTCTGTTATACTACGCGCTTCCGATCTCTACTCGCCCCCAGCTGCCTGCCTCGCCGGCGACTTGCCATCCCCGGACGGCATGACTCTAGGAGGAGATGCCGGACTAACAGGAGGCCAGGAGCCGCTCGCCCAACAGCGTCACCGCTGCCCGGGCGCGCCGTCGTGCCTACCTTCCCAGTCCATTCAGGGCTCAGGCGTGCAGCACCCACCAAGCCAACCCGATTTATCCTGAGATACATCCTCGACACTCAGCAGCCACTCCTCATCACCCATTTTCTAATTGATTCATTACTCATTAGGCAGGACTATCATTAGGGTTTGTTGTGTGCTCAGTGCTACCTACACTTAATGGTTCAGATGTATTTCGGTAATCTTTAGTACCTCTAAAGTTCACAAGGTTTTCAAAATTCCGGCCCTCGGAACAGAAACTAGTCATTTTGGATTGTTGGTCGTAGTGACATTGACCCAGATTACTACTGCAAGCCAGGTTTGTTGACAATTTTACTTGTCTTTCTTACTCATTCGATACAATATCCAATTATTCATGTCGATTAGTTGCAAACAATAAGTGCTAGACAAACTTCTTCATTCAGATTTTGGACGGTCTCTTACTGCAGTTACAATTCTGCATACTTGTCCTAATAAGCTCACAAGTAAATGATTGATTCACTACATCTATGCTTGCCTTGTCATATTTGTTGTCAATATTCTTTTAGGGTGGACCACCCTATTTCTAAATACTGGAAATGTAGACATGAGTGAATATTATTTCTCTATGTGATCTCTTCCATCATGTGTGGGTAACGAACACTGCATTGTATAGAAAGAAAGTGCCATTTCCAGCTTTTACATAGGTTTCAATCTTTTACATGGAATACAATCTGCCTACTTGCTTTGTGTCGCACTACCAACACTCCACCCTTGAAGCTAAACATTACGCCACTCATAATTGCTTAGTTTATTTATTCAAATACGAATTTCATATGATTCTAATGTTCCTACTTCAGTTTTGAAATGTGTGCCTGCCTGTTATAGAGACATAAGGGGTTTGTATTCCTGTGTGTGGTCTGGTCAGCATGGTTGGGGAGGTGAACTTTCCATATGCAGGGGTTTATAGGGAGACACTCTCCGAGTTGAATCCGCAATGCATTCCATAGATAATCTGACTACTTTTTATGTTTTCATGAATCTCAGATTCTGAACAGCATCATAATGATTATGAGCTTGCGCGCATGAAAAGAATAAAGCAGAACAATGCCATGGCTGTCAAACTTGGCATTAAGGGACTGAAATCAAGTCTGGGTGCAATGCAATGCAATGCAAATGCTCTCCACCTAAAGATTCATGTTCAGAATATGATCCTAACGGTGATTCTGAGCTAGAGGGAGACCTAAGTCAATGTAGCTCCCTAGTGGAGGAGTCAGAGGAAGATGCCCTATCTTATTCACCCATCAAGGTACTTGCTCTAACTTTCCAAGGTTACATTGCTCGCACATATCTTGCAACTGATGCTTTGCATTGCTTCTACTTTGTTGAATTGCCATTAGCTTAGTTTACACATCGTGTATGTGAATATGCCCTGCCTATCCATTTTCAGTACATATTCCATCTGTCATCATACCATATTTATCCATTCAAATGTTGTTCTTGTGTATCAGACGTTCAAAAGGAAGAGGGCAATTGCTGATCGTGGAGGAGCACAAGCAAAGTTTTTGGAAAAGGTAGTGGCACCTGATAAATCAAATAGCCCATTAGGTGTAGTTGCAATATCACCTGACCCACAAAATACCCCAACTCTAGCAGACTCTAGCCCTACTACACTGGTCATTTCTAATGCCCCAACTCAGCAGACCCCAACTGCAGCAAACAGTATGATTATGCCAGTTGACATAGCACCAGCTGTACGATGCAAAACCCCCATTCCAGCAAAGAGTACACCAAATCCAGTTGCCAAATCCCTTTTCGAACCAGAGAGAGCCCCAATTGCAGCAAATAGGACCCCTGTTCCATTTCTTCCCAGTTTAGAAGACGAAGCTTATGTTGTTGTCAGGAACTTTGTGCGCATCTTTCCTTCATGGAAAGATTATACCGCAGACACAGAACAATTTCCAGTCTTCCTCCGCAACTTACACGTAAGTAATGTACTAATGTTATTCATGGTCATTACTGCATATGTTTCTGCTGACCGAAGACACAAGATTTCATTCTTTTAAATAGGCGAGGAGCAAACTGGATTGTGATGACGAGCAAGAGTTGGTTGCGCTTTTCAAGCACTCGTTGATGAAGTATCGTTCCTACCTGAGGCAAGCGCACTTCGATGGCAAGCCTCTGAATGAAATTTATGTAAAGTCTCTGGTGCTACATTTATCCGACGGTGACTGGAATAATCTTATTACACATTGGTCTCGGCTACAGCGTAAGGTACTGTCTATGATATCACATCACAATTTGAACTACATTTCTGCATTTGCCTTAATGTCTCACTTGTACGAAACTGTTAGCAGAAGAACATTCGTTCTCAAGGGACCACAGAATCTCGCAACTATACTGCACACTGCATTGCTCTTGTGAGTACCTCTTGCCCTGTATGACCATACTTACTTTCATAGTTGTTTGATTATGTAGCATCACTGCACATGTTAGCCTCGTAATCGTCCATTTGGTGGACATTATAAGATCCGTATGGACTCTTACACAAATTTAGAATCAACCCAATGCTTTCAAAGAGGTTTAGCTCTGCAGTCCTCTTGTAAGGACTGAACGTGGTCTATCACTGTACTTACATTAACAGCTACTCCCTCCATCCCATAGTATAAGAACGTTTTGTACAATACACCAGTGTTCAAAACACTCTTGTATTATGGGAAGAGGGATTGGTTCATTTTGTAGCATTCTGCATCTTATCTTCCTCGCCCGCCATTTACTAAAAAAGATCAGATCTATATTTAATCTTACCAACAAGTAGAATGCATAGACAATGCCAGTGCAGAAGTGTAGCCCATTGCTCTTGTCAGTACATTTTGTCCTGTAACGCTTGTACTTCCAGGGATTGGTAGTTGATTATGTAGCATCAATCTGCATCTTATCTTCATTATCCTCTATCCCTTCCAGTATTATCATATCTATAATTACTCTCTACAAAATGTAGAGTACATGCAATGCTTATGAAGAAGATTCTGTGCTGAAATTCTTGAGTTATCCTTCCCTTGACATGGAGAAGGGCATTATAAAGCCGGTGTTAACTATTAATGTAAGTCAATCCTTCTAAAGCCTTTATCCTCAATTGCTGTTTAATTTTCTCATACTCCCTATCATTTACTGTTGTTTAGTTTGCTGTTTCTACCAAAATGCATGTTCGTAAGAACCGTAAGTTCTAAGTTTTACTTGTAAAACCAAATTTCTTATTCATACCATGCACATTACTTAATACTCCCTATATGTATGCTTGGTTTTGTGGATCTATAATCCAGTGTGTGGTGAAGCAGTCCACGTTTGCACCTTGTCATCTCCTGTTTTATCTTACTGATGTGGCTAATGATATGAACAACATGCCATGCACATTATCCAAAATAGATACAATGATTTTCTTTGCCCTTCATCTATGCTTGTTATGTTGACATGGTAGTCCGGTAGTGTGGTGAAGCTCCCCGCATTATGAACAATGCCAAATTATGCTATTGATATTTTGAACTTACTCTTTATTTTCTAATTTGAAATTGGATAGAATTGACAGAACAGTTATCATCTTTGTTTATACACGTGCAAAACCTGTCATCTCTCTGCTTTGTTTCAGGGTGATATGCCTGATGGCATGCACAAGTCTGTTGAAGGCTAGGAGACAAACCCAACATATACTGCAGCAAAGAAGGCAAAACATCTTGAAGATAGCGAGACAACCCCAAAGTCTTGTCTTGATGCAGTGTTCAAGTTACTTGAGACTAACAGTCAGACAAGCTCACAGAATTCGTTGTCTGAATCAGTTCGACTTCTTCAGTCCCAAGTTCTAGCAGAAAGGCATTCTGCAACTCAACTTCAACTTGAAGTCCTGTCTCTAAGAAAGATTACGGAGAACACCAATGAGAACCTCATCACTAAACAGCTACACCTGGAAGCTATGACTGACATGCTAGGCCGGTCTCACAGCCTTGCTCAGCAGCTTGCGCAGCAGTTCCCCTGCAAGGCTAACCTTTCTTGAACTGTCTTGGAAGTGGTCTCGGTTCAGTATTATTTTGTTACGCTGCAATGGTGCCCAGTTTTTGTAATCTGCTTCTTTGTTGCGCTTTATGATCACTAGTGGCGAACTTCGATCCCCAGTGGATGTAATATACCTTAAATCCTTTATTGTATAGTGTAGGTTTATTCTTAGTTACTATGCCATAATTTCTTTATTGTATAGAGTAGGTTTGTTCTTAATTCCTACTAGTTACTGCCATCATTCGCTATCTGAAAAAAATTAGATGTGGTCGACCGAGCCGAAACATTCGACTCTAACGGGCCAGGTTTTTAGTGGGCCACAATCGGGCCGGCCTGCGTCTTTCTTGGGCCCGAATGATTGGGGCCTTCACACATTGCGCCAGGCCCAAACTTACACCGGCTTATATTTTAGTTGGGCCTTTTGTCGACCCAGCGCTTAGTTTGGCCCAGGTAGCATTTGGCCATTAACAGGCTGAATATTGTACTGGCCTGTTACGGCCGAGATGAAACCACGGGCCTTTAGCAGGCCAAAATGCATGTTGGGCCTCAATTTTCACTAGTCGTCGATGGGCCTTCAGCAGGCCAAAATGTAGACTGGGCCGTTATGGGCCAGTTAGCTCACGGGCCGTTACTAGGCCGAAACATATCTCGGGCCTTAGTTGGCCCACTGATATCATGGGCCTTTAAGAGGCCGAAAGCTTAGTACAAGCATCAACGGGCCAATTTACGCGACAGGCCTTTAACAGGCCCAAAGTCACGTTGGGCTTAACTGTTGCCACCTTTAGCACGGGCCGTTAGTGGGTTCGATGTCCCGTCGGACCATATATGGCCCATGGGCAGCACGGGCCATTCCCTGGCCGAAAGTCACACCGGGCTGAAATGGGCCCATGTCTACATCAGGCCTCTAACGGCCGAAAGTCACTAGGCTGTAGTTGGGCCCGAATATTTGGCGAACAATTAACGGGACAGATCTGGCTTCGGGCCGCAAATGGGCCCAAATATTGGGCGAACAATTAACGGGCCAGATCTGGCTTCGGGCCGTAAATGGGCCCAAATATTGGGCGAACAATTAACGGGCCAGATCTGGTTTCGAGCCGTAAATGGGCCTTTATTAAGCAGGTCGTTATTGGGCTGGCCCACTAGTACCTGATTAAGTTCTACGGGCCTTTGACTGGGCCGGCCTTTTTAACCTATATGGGCCTCTGTTGGGCCCAGCCACGTGTCGACGTACCATAGGCATGTCTCCTCCAATGGACGGGCGACATCTGGCCCACTGACGAGCTGACAGGTGTTCCCTTCGGCCAATCAGAATTTTACACGTGGAAAGTTCCCATTGGTCGGGGCTGTTAACGGGTTATCGGATCCAAAATCCAACCCGATAGCTTAACGGCGTTCCGTTACGGTGGATGCCACGTATCGTCATGGAAGTGGAAACTTCCGTGATGATAATTTTGGTAATGTCATGGAACACTTCTATGACAGCACAGGTATGACTATCTTGATTCTGTCATAAATTTGTCATGGATGTACATGCATGACAAAAAATGCAACCTACTGTGACAAACACATATCATCACGGAAGTATATTTTTTTTGTAGTGTAGTCATGTGAATTTGGTATTCGTTCGATATTTTGATGAGATGTATGTTGTCTCTCCTCTAGTGGTGTTATGTGAACGTCGACTACATGACACTTCACCATTATTTGGGCCTAGAGGAAGGCATTGGGAAGTAATAAATAGATGATGGGTTGCTAGAGTGACAGAAACTTAAACCCTAGTTTATGTGTTGCTTCGTAAGGGGCTGATTTGGATCCACTAGTTTCATGCTATGGTTAGGTTTACATTAATACTTCTTTTGTAGTTGCGGATCCTTGCAATAGGGGTTAATCATAAGTGGGATGCTTGTCCAAGAAAGGGCAGTACCCAAGCACCAGTCCACCCACATATCAAATTATCAAAGTACCGAACGCGAATCATATGAGCGTGATGAAAACTAGCTTGATGATAATTCCCATGTGTCCTCAGGAGCGCTTTTCTCATTATAAGAAATTGTCCAGGCTAGTCCTTTGCTACAAAAAGGATTGGGCCACCTTGCTGCACTTTATTTACTTTCATTGCTTGTTACCCGTTACAAATTATCTTACCACAAAACTATTTGTTACCTACAATTTCAGTGCTTGCAGAGAATACCTTATTGAAAATCGCTTGTCATTTCTTTCTGCTCCTTGTTGGGTTCGACACTCTTACTTATCGAAAGGACTATGATAGATCCCCTATACTTGTGGGTCATCAGCAGGTCTCTTACAAGTGCCCTCAAACGTTCTGGTGAACACTCGGGCTAACTCATCCCAACTCAAAATACTCCCAGGGGCCAACTGATTTAGCCAAGCTCTGGCAGAACCTTCAAGCATCAGAGGGAGGTGCTTCATGGCCACCTCATCGCTGCCGCCACCAATGTGCACATCCACTCGGTAGTCTTTGAGCCAAGTATCAGGCTTCGACTCGCATGTGAACTTACTGACGCCAGTCGCCAGTATGAAGTTATGGGGAATCTCAACGGCTTTGGTGGCTCTTCCAAAACACTCTGGGCCGGAAACATGGACTCTGGCTCCACTGGGTCTGTCTTGATCCAGCCCTTCTCTGTATGCTCTGTTCCGGTCGACCAAACCCTACACAAGGACGGACCTTGAGTCAAAGCCGGGTTCTCTGGGGTCGACTGGAATTCCGCGGTTGTTCCCATATGGACGCCTGACATCATTACGCCAGGGCGCGTACGACCCGTCCCTCGAAAGGGGCAAAGGCGCTCGACGGTAGTTGTCGCGGGCGTATTCACGATCATATTCTCCATGAGCTCTTCCCAGGTACCGATCCTGGCGGTGATCACGGCCTCCATGCCGCAAAGGGGGCCTAGGACTGTGAGCCAACTGAACGGTATCTGCTCTCACTGATCTGCTGTGGATTCTGTTCCGCGACTAGGACATAGCGGAGTTCTGGTCCCCCGCTGCTCGGAGCAGCGTTCTGATCTGTTCCAAGCCTCTTCCAGCCTCCAAACGGGACGACTGAATGAACTCTGCAATATGTGCAATGGCTGCCAAATTCTGAATCGGTTTATGGAATACCTGAGTTTCCGATGGAAACAATCGTCGTGGACGTCGACTGGACTCGGGGATCAGTCGACGGGCACGCTCGTTGAGAGAATGTTGGAGATTCTCCACACGAGTGCGCTCAGCCAGAGTGGCCAGGTGCACCGCCTCCAAGGCCCGGGCCTCGGCGGTTTCCCCTATGATGGGGGTCTGGAGAGCCTCCACGTTGCGGTGATGCAGCTCCTCCCTCTGCTGCGAGCTTAGAGGTTGGGGTTGGTACTCTTCGTGGTCGAGTGACGGGCCATCGCTTCTACCATCGTCACCGCTGCGACGAAAGCCAGGTGGACCGCGATGTGAGTCGACCATGAGAACCTCCGCCGCGGGGTCACAACTCCCACTCTCAGAAAAGGTATCTACAAAATCAGTCGACAGGTCGTCCGATCCGCGAGAAAACACATCGGGCTCGATCGCCGCGACCTAGGGGGTGAAGGCCTGACGAGCCACCGCGTGTCTCACCCACCACTAGAGCCGTGAACGCCCAAACCGCTTGGGGCGGCGTCGGGCAGAGTGAGACGACGACGCGATGACCGACTGGTACGGGGAAGACGGCTGCCGAAGGAGGACATCGCAGGCACTCGCGCGGAAGTGCGATGAGCCACGAGCTGGGAGAGCCTCGACGTCGAGGGGGGCCTCCTGGAGCCAGGCGGAGTCATCGGCGATGAAAGTGAGTGCGCCGAGTCGGAACTCGCGGCCCATGCCAAACCGCCGCCGGAAACCATGCCGATGAAGATCGGAAAAAATGCAACATCGACGGAAGTCGCTAAGACGCTTTGCCCCAAGGTGGGCGCCAACTATCATGATACTAAGTCTGATAGTAAGTATAGGATGTACGTATGAGGAGGCAAGGTCCTAGCTATGGCGAGATTGTACGCAAGTGTTTACCAGTTCAGGCCCCTCTAAGAGGAGGTAATAACCCTATGCTCGGTGCCCAGAGGCGGTTGACTGGATTATATCAGTGTGTGTGATAGGGGGTGCGAACCCTTGTGCCAAAGGAGGGGGTGGCTTATATAGGGTGCTCTAGGACCCCAGCCATCCCCCGTTACAAAGAGTTTCAATGTATATAAAGATGGGGCGTTACTGATAACGCCAGCCTTAAGTGCCTTAAATGACCTTTAAAGACTACAGAGTGAATGCTTGATTGTTGTTGTTCTGAGTGACTCCTGGTCTTCAGTGGGTCGAGTGGTTTCTTGTATGGTCGAGTGATTGATTGGTCGTGTGGCTTCAGGAAGGAGGGGTACCCGAGTGGTTGATTGGTCGAGTAGATTGCACTCGACGCCTTTATTGGGCACTCCCTGTTGTCTCTTGAGCTTCTTTGCTTCTAGGGTAGTGACCTTGGGTAGGGCGTATAGGTCAGGCCTATGACCCTACCCCGGGTCTATATCATCATCAATGAGCTCCTACAAGTTGACATGCATGTGTGTGTGCTCCCGTGTTTCTTGTGTTGATGTGCATGCGCGCAGGCCGGTGAACAAACCTGCAGCCGAAATCCCAGAGCACACGCATGCTATCATTGAGGCCGCGGCGCTCGCCGGCCCGGTGCCAACACCAAGGGGCAGAACGAGCTCGTGGTGCGCGTGCTCACCATCGGGAGAAAGAAGGACGTCGATGCTAGCCCAGCTGCAGCACTTCTCCGGCACTACCCGGCTCCGGCAATGCTCCGACTCTCGAGTGGGGTGGGCGGGTGGGTGGGAGAGAGAGAGGAAAAAGGAGGAGAGAGACGGGATGAGATAGACGGAAGGATGGCAAGTGGGCCAGCTGGCACATGCAGCCAGACAGAGGGGGCGAAGAGGGCACAAAGAATGTCCGCTTTGTGTCCGCTTTTGACCCAAATTTTCCCAGATTTGAGCCCAAAATGGGTCTGAGCGGACACCAAACGGACAGCAGGCGGACACCGTGTCCGTTTGGGTCGCCCCGTTGGGCTGTGTTTTGTGTCCGGATGACCCAAACGGACAAAATGAGTCGCCCCATTGGAGTTGCTCTCACAAGTAGCGAAATAAACTATGATTAATTCAGTGGCTCAGGCAATTTCAACTTATATCATGGGAGTGTTTAAACTGTCGGCCTCGGTGTGTGAGGATCTCATAAGGCACTAGAATTTTGTATCAAGTTGGCACTAGAATTTTTCTTTTGTATCAAGTTGGCACTAGAATTTTTCTTATGGGAACGAGAATGTGTGTCTTTCACCGTCGCCTTGTGTCGGTGTCAAAATCGGTGGATCTCGGGTAGGGGGTCCCGAACTGTGCGTCTAGGCAGATGGTAACAGGAGACAAGGGACATGATGTTTTTACCCAGGTTCGGGCCCTCTCAATGGAGGTAAAACCCTACTCCTGCTTGATTAATATTGATGATATGGGTAGTACGAGAGTAGATCTACCACGAGATCAAAGAGGCTAAACCCTAGAAGCTAGCCTATGGTATGATTGTTGTTCGTCCTACGGACTAAAAACCCCCAGTTTATATAGACACCGGAGAGGGTTAGGGTTACACAGAGTCGGTTACAATGGTAGGAGATCTACATATCCGTATCGCCAAGCTTGCCTTCCATGCCAAGGAAAGTCCCATCCGGACACGGGACAAAGTCTTCAATCTTGTATCTTCATAGTCCGGGAGTCCGGCCAACGATGATAGTTCGGCTACCCGGACACCCCCTAATCCGGGACTCCCTCAGTAGCCCCCGAACCAGGCTTCAGTGACGACGAGTCCGGCGCATAGATTGTCTTCGGCATTGCGAGGCGGGTTCTTCTCCAAATTCCATATGCTTGTCGAATAGTGTCCGGCTTCTGATAAATGATGCGCTCCTTGGCTTACACGCCCAATAATGACCATCTTCCACGTGTCGAACGAATGCGAAAAGCCAGGGTATTTTTACACTTTCCCCCCTAGCTGCACAAATGAGCCGCCTACAAAAAGAGACGAGGATCTAGATCCGAATCACACCATCACCCCTCCGCAAGCTTTCATCGGAACGCCTCTGACAAAAAATCCATTCCATCATGGACAGTCGACGCGGCTCCTCCTCTCGCGCTCCCAGCCCCCAGCCTGGGGATTGGGAGAGATGCTCAGTCCCGCATAGCAAGCTAGTGACGCTCCAAACCAAGGGATTTCTTCCCCCAGCCTTCATGGTTCCGGTTCGAGCCGGACTTGCCACCTATAAGGGTGGAAAGCAAGCGGAGAGCGTCCCCGGTCCTTCCAAAGGAGAGCGGGTATGCTTTGTCTCTTATCTGATAAGAGGACTCGGATTTCCAATACATCCGTTTCTCCGGGAGCTCCTGGAGTTCTACGGCCTCCAGCTACACCACCTTACGCCTGCCTCCATTCTGCACATCGCAGGCTTCGTGGCCCTTTGCGAACTGTTCTTGGGCATCGAGGCTCATTTTGCGCTGTGGAAGAGATAATTCTGCCTCGTACCCCGTTCTCATGAGGGGTCAATATATCAAGTGGGCGGAGCCGAGCTATGGCGCATCGCCGGGACCGGATATCTATCCGGAACCCCGAAGAAGGCGTTCAAAGACTGGCCTTCGGAATGGTTTTATATAGAAGACGCCTCGCTACCGGATCCCGTTCGGATCGGCCTCCCGGAGTTCAGTAATGCTCCCTTGAAGAAACGCCTAAGTTGGCGTCCACGGAGCCCCCAGAAGGAAAACGACAGGGACGTCCTTTACCTGATGAGCTGAATAAGGTTGCTAGCTCATTCCGGATTTACCATGATCGGTGGCATGGCCACCTGCATTATGCGGGTGGTGCAGATGCTCCAGTATAGGGGCCACCCCATGTGGGATTTCAACGGGGAGGACGATGCCACCCGTCACCGCCGTACAGGGCCGGGATCGGTCGCTGATCTGGTGAAGATCTTGTCCGCGTTGTACAAGGGGGAAGAGGAGGATTTTCTCCGCGTCAGTCCATTGTACGGATTTTCTATGAACAATCCCCGAAGCTAGGTAAGCGGACATCTCCTTTTTTGCACATCCGATCCGTACTCCCATGGTTAGATATCTCATTTTGTGATTTCGACGCGGGAACTGTGTCGGGCCATAAAAGATATAAACAGCTCGCCTCTGTAACCCGAGGATCTGGAACGGTTCCTCGATCCGGCCTCCCAAGAGGATCCGGACATACTGGTGGAGCTGATTGATGGGGTATTTCACCAACTAAGCATCAATAATGCCTTGGTCGCCATTACAGCCGATTACCCCGGAATACTTCCAGCCTCACAGGTAACTGAGACCGAAGCCCCAGTACTTTGATAATGACCCATCCGTGCTTATTTTTATCACCGTATATCAATGGTGTTTCGCAGGGGGTGCCTTCGAGGCGGGAGGCCGAGCCTGCGGCGGCTAGCCAACAAGGGGCAGCACGGCCACACAGGCTAAAAAGAAGTGTGGTCCGGATCGAAACGCCGCCGCAACGGTAAGGCGTGTCACCATATTCCCGGATTGATTCCGGGAAGGTATATTAACGCTGGTGCTCCTTTCAGGAAAAAGAGCGCTCGCCAGACTGTGTCCGGAGAGATGGCCAATCGAGCCTCCACCAGCCAGGCTCCAACGCTGGGTCCGAAAGCGGAGGTGAACACGAGGTGTGCGTCGGATGCTCCTCCGACAGAGGATGCCGACAGATTGTCCGCCACCAACTCCGAGGTGGAGAGTGCCATGAATCACAGGCGCCACCGGACAGTTCTTCGTGACGCATGTTTCTCCCAAGAGGCATTGGACGCCTTTAATTCGGGAGATGCGCACCTCCGTGCCACTCAAGATGGTCTAGCCAGAGCCACGGAGCAGTATGTAAAGGACATATGGGTGAGGAGATTTGACAGTTATATATGCCAGTAGCCCCCGAGACTTAAAATAGTTAGGAGAACTGATTTAAGGATCATTTGTTATGCAGGATCTTATGGAAAAGAATACCCGACTGTCCCAGGAGCTTGAAGAGTGCAAGGCCCAGCTTGAGGCCGCACTAGCCGCCACAGGGGGAGCCACAGAGACCCCCTCCGGTAATATATACTTCGAAAGATAAGTAGTTTGTGAAGTGCGGCGTGTGCATAAGTCTGACAATAATATTGCAGATGGCGCCGGACTAGATCCGGACAAGCAACATCTCCTGCGCCGGTTAAAGGCCGGCGAGAATGTGCTTACAAGGGTGAGGCAAGAGAAAAATAATCTCCAAGATGCCAACACCCAGCTGGGTGAGGAACTAAAGGATGTTCGAGCCCAGCTGTCTGACTCCGTTAAGGAGAATCGGCGGCTTCGTCGCGGCATTTATAGTAAGTGCTTGAGCGAACTTTTGAAAAAAAGAGTTCGGCGAGGAAGTCGACTAACAGAAATATGTCTGTAGGTATGCTCACAGGTCGTCCTGCAGAGGAAATGCCCGGTTCAATGGGTGACCTACTTCCCGAGCTGCTGCAACTGCACGAACGAGTTCGGCAGGTGATGAGAGGCGTCGCCCAGGCCTTGTGGCCATCCATCTCCCTACCCGAAGGCCTTGGAGAGCTTGTGGAGAGGCTTCAGGGCGCACGGCGGCGCTTCCGGCTATGGAAGATATCGGCCTGCCGTCAAGGTGCCCGGGAGGCCTGGGCCATGGTGAAGACGCGGTACACGAAGGCTGACCCAAACCACATGGCCGAGGTCGGACCTATGGGGCCTGATGGGAAGGAGATCCCTGTGAGCTTAGTGTACGGCCAAGTAGAGTTGGCCGCAAAGTATTCCCAGCGGGACTGTAAACTAGACAGCCTATTAGATGGTATTGAAGAGGAATACAATCAGTCAATTTGACTATGTAATTTAAAATGACATGTAAAATGCCTTCTAGCCAGATTGTAGATCGTTTGTCGTAGCGGACCTTTTCGCTTCAACCTCGGGACCCGACAGTCCGGAGTGTGTCCGAATACCCTCGCGGTTATGTAAGAACCGGGGCATGCGTGGAGACCAGGCGTAGGGGTCATTAGTGCTTTATCAGACAAGTGCCCAACTAGTTATGTTATATTACATGGTTAGTAAGAAACATCTTCCAGGGAGAATAGTTCCGTTAGGGGTTCCTTTCCCTGGGAGGCATGCCCTAAAGTGCATGTCCGGACTGCGAAAAAAGCAGAAAAACATCTGGGGGCAGATAAATGAATAAGTAAGAAATCGTCTTTTAGTTCACCAACCGAATATTCCCTTAAGAACGCTAGCTTTCGGCTTCACCCAGTCTGAGGTACACGTCCGGCTGACCCGGCGGTAACAATCGCAGAGGTGCTCCCTTTACCACCTAGCCGAACAATCGGGAACGTAGGGGTAAGCACAGGAGCCAGGCAACCCAGCTTGGCCAAAACTTAAGTCATATCGATGCATATAATGGTGAATAAAAGGTACATGCGGAAGTATGACGCATGTGTTGGGCATAAAGCCCGTATAAATAAGCTTCTGTTAAAGAAGCCCCCAGGTATACTGAGCGCGGATAACGCGTCAAGTGTGTGCAAACAGTGCGCAAACGAGCCTCCAACGGCTTCAGAAAGAAGGAGGAAGAAGGAGAGAAATAAAAGACAGTTAAAGTAAAAAATATAGACGGAGAAAGGAGACGAACTCAGAGTCCGGCGCTAGGTGTAGAATCTTCGGAGACGGGCTGCGTTCCATGGGTTCGGCTCAAGTCGGTTATCCGATGCGTTCCGAAGACGGTACGCTCCGCCGGTCAGGACTTGGTCGATGATGAAGGGACCCTCCCATTTGGGCTTGAGTTTGTCCTTTTTCTTGTCCGGCAGGCGTAGAACTAATTCGCCAACATTGTAAGCTTTGGCCCGTACTTCTCTGCTTTGGTATCTTCGAGCCTGCTGTTGATAGAATGCGGAACGGGCTTTTGCCACGTCGCGCTCCTCCTCCAAGGCGTCCAAACTGTCCTGCCGATCGAGCTCAGCTTCTCTTTCTTCGTACATGCGCACGCGAGGTGAGTCATGAATTATGTCGCAGGGCAAAACTGCCTCTGCGCCGTACACCATAAAAATGGTGTGAATCCGGTAGTGCGATTCGGCGTGTTCTGCAGCCCCCAGAGTACGGAGTCGAGCTCCTCTACCCAGTGCGTATTAGATTCCTTGAGGGACCGCACTAGTCTGGGTTTAATGCCGCTCATGATTAGACCATTTGCTCGCTCGACTTGACCGTTAGTTTGAGGGTGATAGACTGAAGCGTAGTCGAGCTTTGATGCCCATGTTTTTGCACCAGAGTTTGACCTCGTCGGCCGTGAAGTTCGTGCCATTATCAGTGATGATGCTATGGGGGACGATGTAACGGTGTACTACCCCTGATATGAAGTCTATCACCGGTCCGGATTCGGCCGTCTTAACAGGCTTTGCCTCTATCCATTTGGTGAATTTATCCACCATGACCAATAGGTATTTTTGCTTGTGGGTTCCTCCTTTAAGGGGTCCAACCATATCAAGCCCCCAGACCGCGAACGGCCAGGTGATGGGTATAGTTTTGAGGGCGGTAGGTGGCATGTGGCTTTGATTAGCAAAGAGCTGGCATCCGACGCATCGTTGGACCAAGTCCTGAGCATCTGCCCGGGCCGTCGGCCAATAAAATCCTGTACGGAAGGCCTTGCCTACAAGGGCCCGGGCTGCGGCGTGGTGCCCGCCGAGTCCGGCATGAATTTCAGCCAGAAGATTCCGCCCTTCCTCTTCGGAGATACACCTTTGAAGGACTCCGGTTGTGCTTTTCTTATAAAGCTCTCCCTCATGGACCTTATAGGCTTTAGATCGCCGCACTATGCAGCGGGCCTCGTTTTGGTCCTCGGGAAGTTCCTGCCTATTTAGGTAGGCTAGGAATGGTTCTGTCCACGGGGCAATGACTGCCATTATTGTGTGGGCTGACGGTGTTATTTCGTTGGCAGAACCACCAACTATGTCAGAATGTTCGGTGTGGGGTAGTGTGGTTGGGTCCGGGATGTTATTTCCGGACTCTCCCTCCCATAATACGGATGGCTTGAAAAGCCTCTCTAGGAAGATGTTGGGAGGGACGGCATCGCGCTTTGCGCCAATGCGTGCCAACACGTCTGCTGCCTGGTTGTTCTCCCGGGCTATATGGTGAAATTCGAGCCCCTCAAACCGAGCTGACATTTTTAGGACGGCGTTGCGATAAGCTGCCATTTTCGGATCCTTGGCATCAAAGTCTCCATTTATTTGGGATATCGCGAGGTTTGAATCCCCGCGGACCTCTAGGCGCTGAATGCCCATGGAGACTGCCATCCGGAGACCATGTAGAAGGGCCTCGTATTCAGCTGCGTTGTTGGAGTCCGTGTACATTATCTGAAGTACGTATTGGACTGTATCTCCAGTTGGGGACGTCAGAACGACGCCAGCCCCCAGGCCAGCCAACATTTTGGAGCCGTCGAAGTGCATGATCCAGTTGGAATATGCGCCGTACTCTTTAGGGAGTTCGGCTTCAGTCCATTCGGCGACGAAGTCGGCCAAAACTTGCGACTTAATAGCTCGCCGTGGCTTGTAGGTTATGTCGAACGGGAGGAGCTCGATGGCCCATTTGGCAATCCGGCCCGTTGCGTCGCGGTTGTTTATAATGTCATTAAGAGGTACTTCGGAGGCTACTGTTATCGAACACTCTTGGAAGTAGTGTCGCAGCTTCCGGGATGCCATGAACACCGCGTATGCTATCTTTTGATAATGCGGGTACCGTGACTTGCATGGAGTTAGGACAGTGGACACGTAGTAAACTGGTTTTTGGAGAGGGAACTTGTGTCCGTCCGTTTCTCGTTCGACAACGAGCACCGCGCTTACAACTTGATGGGTTGCCGCGATGTATAATAGCATTGGTTCGCCCATGTTGGGCGCGGCCAGGACCGGATTTGTTGCCAATATGGCTTTGATTTCTTCGAGTCCGGCCGTGGCGGCATCCGTCCACTCGAAGTGTTCGGTGCGCCGCAGGAGGCGATAAAGGGGTAATGCCTTTTCTCCTAAGCGGGAGATAAAGCGGCTTAGAGCCGCCACACATCCAGTCAATTTTTGTATTTGTTTGAGGTCTTTTGGGATATCCAATTGTGACAGAGCTCGGATCTTGGCTGGGTTTGCTTCAATTCCTCTACCGGATACAATGAAGCCCAAGAGCTTTCGGCTGGTACGCCGAAAACGCATTTTTCCGGGTTGAGCTTAATGTCATATGCTCGGAGATTGTCGAATGTGAGCCTCAAGTCGTCTACTAGAGTTTCGACATGCTTGGATTTGACGACCACATCATCTACGTATGCCTCCACTGTTTTGCCGATCTGGTTTGCCAGACATGTCTGAATCATGCGCTGATATGTTGCGCCGGCGTTTTTGAGCCCGAAGGGCATTGTGTTGAAGCAGAATGGGCCGTATGGAGTGATGAATGCCGTTGCGGCTTGGTCTGGCTCTGCCATCTTAATTTGGTGGTAGCCGGAGTATGCGTCGAGGAAGCACAATGAATCGTGTCCTGCGGTAGCGTCGATAATTTGATCGATGCGGGGAAGGGGGAAGGGATCCTTTGGGCAAGCCTTGTTAAGGTCCTTGAAATCGACACACAGGCGCCAGGATTTGTCCTTCTTTGGTACCATTACCAGGTTTGCTAGCCAGTCCGGATGTTTTATATCTCTAATGAATCCGGCCTCCAATAGTTTGGCTAGCTCCTCTCCCATGGCCTGTCTCTTAGGTTCGGAGAAACGCCGAAGAGCTTGTTTGACTGGCTTGAATCCTTTTAGGATATTTAGGCTGTGCTCGGCCAGCCGGCGTGGGATTCCTGGCATGTCTGAAGGGTGCCAGGCAAAGATGTCCCAATTTTCGCGTAGGAATTCTCGTAGTGCGGCGTCTACATCAGGGTTTAATTGTGCCCCGATGGAGGACGTTTCTGTAGGGTCCGTTGGATGGACTTGGAATTTGACTATTTCGTCCGCCGGTTTAAAAGAGGTGGACTTGGATCTCTTATCGAGTATCACATCGTCCCTGTTCACCATGGAGCGCAGCGCAGTGAGTTCCTCGGCCGCTAGGGCTTCGGATAGTGCCTCAAGGGCAAGTGCGGCTGTTTTATTTTCGGCGTGGAGTGCTATGTCCGGGTCACTAGCAAGAGTGATGATTCCGTTGGGTCCGGGCATTTTGAGCTTCATGTACCCGTAATGGGGTATAGCTTGAAAAATTGTGAATGCCTCTCGCCCTAATAGAGCGTGGTATCCGCTGCTGAACGGGGCCACTTGGAATGTGACCTCCTCGGACCTGTAATTATCCGGCGTGCCGAACACCACATCCAGGTTGATTTTTCCTGTACAGCATGCTTCCCGACTGGGGATTATTCCTCTAAAGGTTATGCTGCTTCGCTCAATGCGGCTCCAGTCTATTTCCATTTTTCGAAGGGTTTCCTCGTAAATGAGGTTTAATCCGCTGCCGCCATCCATGAGTACCTTGGTAAGGCGAAAGCCGTCCACTATTGGACTGAGGACCAATGCGGCTGGTGCTCGGGCTGTTCGGAATTTAGGTTCGTCACTGGCGTTAAAGGTAATAGCCGTGTCACTCCATGGATTTATTGTTGCTACCTGGTGGACTTCGGCAAGGCTGCGGAGTGTTCGTTTCCGCATATTATTTGATGCGAAAGTTTCGAAGACTGTTAATACCGTACTGGTATTGCTGGGCTGGTGCTCTGGAGCTAGAAGCTCTTCGCCACTTTTGGCCACCTGCCGTAGTATCCAACATGCTCTAAGGCTATGAGTTGGAGTGGCGCCCTCTGTACTATGAATTTTGCAGGGTCCATTGAGCCATCCCTCCAGTACGGTTCCATGCCCTTTAGAGGGTTTTTGCTTTTTGGTATTTAACCCAGGTGCCTGGTAATGATGCACCCTTTTACTTTGGACTAGGGTTGTGTTCAAGGCCGGATTATCCCAAAATTTGATTTCGGTTTTCCAGGCGCTCTCCATCGCACAGTACTTTCATACTATGGACGCCAAGTCAGCAAAGCGTGTAATTTCGCGACGACTTATGGCGTTGAGGATTCCTTCGTTCGTGCAATTAATGCAGAAGAATGAAATTGTGTCCTCTTCACGGCAGTCCTTTATCCTGTTCATGACCAGGAGGAATCTGGCCCAGTAATGATGTACTGTTTCAGCGGGCTCTTGCCGGATTTGGGATAGATCGCTTATGTTTGGGTGGGCGGCTGGAGTTAAGTTCTGAACTCCGTCCGATCTAAGACTCAGGGGCCAAGAAGTTTCCGAACTTGGAAGCTTGGGTTCTTGGTCGTTGTCCGATGAATCTAGCCTGCTGCCTGACTTTAAGTTCAGGGCTTGAGTGGTGTTCTCCCCTCCGCGGGAATCCGGCATAGAGGGGTCAGGAATCCGGACATAGCTAGTCCTTAAGATAGAAGAAGGGTCGCCATATTGTTTCTCTACCACAACAACGTGGTGGGTAGCCTGGGGAGAGTTAATCTCTCTCAGATTGGTTTTAGGCCCAATCTGGTCGTAGTCTGTAGCGACTCCCAGGGCGGCGATGCTATCCAAGAGCTCGTTTCAGGAAGAGAGCTCCATCGGATCTAACTGCTCGGCGAGTACCGAGTTGACGTGAAGATTGCTTTTGGTGACCCGAGAAGTCATCGTCGGCACGGCGGCCGAACAGGCGGTCATAAGAAAACCGCCTAGCCGGAGAGTTTGACCAATGGCCAAGGCTCCTTTAGCAACGGTGCCGTCTTTAAAGATGGGACGAGGCATCCTTCCTGATGGCGACGGCACAGAGGAACTCTCAATGAAAGCACCAATGTTGGTGTCAAAACCGGCGAATCTCGGGTAGGGGGTCCCGAACTATGCGTCTAGGCGGATGGTAACAGGAGACAAGGGACACGATGTTTTTACCCAGGTTCGGGACCTCTCGATGGAGCTAAAACCCTACTCCTGCTTGATTAATATTGATGATATGGGTAGTACATGAGTAGATCTACCACGAGATCAAAGAGGCTAAACCCTAGAAGCTAGTCTATGGTATGATTGTTGTTCGTCCTACGGACTAAAACCCCCCGGTTTATATAGACATCGGAGAGGGTTAGGGTTACACAGAGTCGGTTACAATGGTAGGAGATCTACATATCCGTATCGCCAAGCTTGCCTTCCACGCCAACGAAAGTCCCATCCGGACACGGGATGAAGTCTTCAATCTTGTATCTTCATAGTCCGGGAGTCCGGCCAACGGTGATAGTTCGGCTATCCGGACACCCCCTAATCCGAGACTCCCTCACCTTGTATTTCACATCAAGAGTGCCAGTAAGAATGACAATAGAAAATTCTTGTCTCTTGTGCTTCAGAGAAGCAGCAAAATTCCTCCACAATAAACTTGACTGATATCACACAATTGAAATGCTCAAATTCTTTAGTGGGTGACTTAATCTCAGGAGCCCGCTCAACCAAAGAGCGTATATCAGTCATCTTTAAGTTCTGTACCACATCTTATATTTTGATATAGAGGGATTATTACATAACAATGAATTGACATGTGTAAATAAGATTGACAACGAAAGAGAAAAGTCTAAAATAAACCTTGAACTCGTATGCCAAGTTGAAATCAGACCTTAAACTGTTAATCCTTGAAATTAGCACCCTAACGTTTACAATCCCAGTTAATCCCGATCTCTCGCCTCTCTCTCTCTCTCTCTCTCTCTCTCTCTCTCTCTCTCTCTCTCTCTTCCAAGGCCTCTATTCCCACATCCACCACCGCATACTAGTCCGCTCTCCATGCGCGGCTTCTCGTCATCAGTTTTGCGACCCTCCTCATCTCCCTCTCAAGCCGCTGTAGCCCCATCCGAGCGAGGCAACCGCGTCCCCGTGAACGACAACTATAACGCACCGACGGGCGAGAGGAAGAGGACCGCTGCTCCAGCCCCACCCACATCCTGATTCCTCAGACCCACCTGCATGATCACATCAATAGGAAGAGAAGAGAGATTAATGTCCCATGCCGAAGTGCACTTCATCAGAGTCCCGACCATCTCCATTGATTCCACGAGATTCCTCCATGTCATTCTCCGTGTATGGCTAGATCCGTGATGATTCCTTTGAACCAAAGCATCTCATATGTGTTCCAACTTTTCCCCCTCAATCAATTTTGACCTTCCTCAACTAAGCTAATTCTATTCATCAAATTGGTTTGTCAGAGTTTTATTCTAAGAAAACAAGTCGGATGCAAAATCAAGGCAAATTTGACAATTTTGACCTCTGAACAAAATCAATTCACAGAATGAACTGGGTGTGAAACTATTTCACACCCCTGACCCTTTTGTGTAGCACCCGCGATGCCGGCGCCACACCCTACTATGCAGCGCCTAGCTAGCGGGCGTTGCACACCAGTCCATCGTGGCAGCTGAGGGATTCCTGGATAAGGGGGTATCCAGACAACCGGACTATGTACTTTGGCCAGACTGTTGGACTATGAAGATAGAAGATTGAAGACTTCGTCCCGTGTCCGGATGGGACTCTCCTTTGCGTGGAAGGCAAGCTTGGCGATTCGGATGTAGATCTCCTTCTCTGTAAACCGACTCTGTGTAACCCTATCCCCCTCCGGTGTCTATATAAACCGGAGGGTTTAGTCCGTAGGACAACAACAATCATACCATAGGCTAGCTTCTAGGGTTTAGCCTCTACGATCTCGTGGTAGATCAACTCTTGTACTACTCATATCATCAAGATCAATCAAGCAGGAAGTAGGGTATTACCTCCATCGAGAGGGCCCGAACCTGGGTAAAACATTGTGTCCCCAGTCTCCTGTTACCATTAGCCTTAGACGCACAGTTCGGGACCCCCTACCCGAGATCTGCCGGTTTTGACACCGAGATTGGTGCTTTCATTGAGAGTTCCTCTGTGTCGTCGTTGTAAGGCTCGATGGCTCGTCTCGTTGTCAAAGACAACATCACCATTGGGGGAGCCCTGGCCCTAGGCCAAACTCTTCGGCTGGGCGGCTTCGTCATGACCGCCCGATCGGCTGTCGCGTCGACGATGACTTCTCAGGTCATCAAAAACAGCATCCACGTCGATTCGGAACTCGCTGAACAGATGGACCCGATGGAGCTCTCCTCCCTTAATTAGCTCTTGGATCGCATTGCCGCCCTCGGCGTCGCTACGGACTATGACCAGATCGGGCTTAAACTTGACCAAAGGGAGATTCACTCTCCTCCGGTCACCCATGAGATAGCGGTGGTGGAAGAGCATCATATGAATCCTCCTTCTATTTTGAGGATGAACTATGTCCGGATTTGCGAGCTCTCTGAGCTGGACACCTGCTCGCGGGAGGACATGGCCCAAACCCCAAATTCAGAGTTGGGCTGTGGGCCGAAGAAATTGGGCAACATCCCGGAGCCCAAGCTGTTAAACTTGGAAGCTTCTTGGCCCTTGGGTCTTGGATTGGGTCAGAATTCAAAGCCACCCACCCACCAAGATTTATTCAATCTTTCGCATATCAGACAAGAGCCCCAAGAGACAGTACATCATTACTGGGCCAGATTCCTCCTTGTGATAAATAGGGTCAAGGACTGTCGCGAGGAAGACGCAATCTCCCTCTTTTGCAAAAATTGCACGGACAAAGGGATCCTCAACGCTATAAGTCGCCGTGACATAGTACACTTTGCTAACTTAGCGGCCATAGTGCAGAAATACTGTGCAATGGAAAGCACTTGGAAAACCAAAACAAACTTCTGGGACAATCCGGCTCTCACTAAACCCTTCGTCTGAACTAAAAGGGAAAACTCTCATAAGTCACCCGATTCAGTTACCAAAAAGCCAAAGCCCGATACAAGGCGTGGAACCGTATTGGAGGAAAGGCTCAATGGGCCCTGCAAACTTCACCACACACCGGACGCCACGCCAACTCATAGCCTTAGAGCATGTTGGATACTTCGGCAGGTAGCGAAGAGCGGCGAAGATCTCCTCATAAACCATACAGCAGAAAAACATCCTGCCGGAAATAACAATACAGTATTGACAGTCTTCGAGACTTTCGCCTCAAATAATAGGCGCAAGCGAGCTCAACGCAGTCTCGCCGAAGTTTGCCACGTGGCAACAATAAATCCATGGAACGACACGGCTATAACTTATAATGCCAGTGACGAACCTCAATTCCGAATAGTCCGGGCACCAACCGCTTTGGTCCTTAGTCCAATCATGGACGGCTTCCGGCTCACTAAAGTGCTCATGGACGGCGGGAACGGGCTAAACCTCATCTACGAGGAAACCCTCAACAAGATGGAAATTGACAAGAGCCGCATTGAGCGAAGCAGCACAACCTTCAGGGGAATCATCCCTAGTCGGGAGGCACGATGTGCAGGAAAAATCACACTGGGTGTGGTATTCGGCATGCCGAAGAATTACAGGTCCGAAGAAATTACATTCCAAGTGGCCCCATTCAGCAGCGGATACCACGCCCTCTTAGGGCGGGACGCATTCACGAGCTTCCAAGATATACCCCATTACGGGTACATGAAGCTCAAAATGCCCGGTCCCAATGGAATAATCACTCTAGCTAGTGATCCGGACATCGCACTCCGCGCCAAAAATAAAACTGCCGCACTAGCCCTAGAGGAATTATCAGAAGCCCTTGCGGCCGAAGAACTGACAACGCTGCAAGTCACAGTGGACAGAGACGACGTGATACTTGACAAGCGACCCAAGTCGACCTCTTTCAAGCCCGCGGACGAGATAGTCAAATTCCAGGTCCACCCAATGGACCCTACAAAGACAACTTCCATTGGGACACAGTTGAACCCCACTATAGACACCGCACTATGAGATTTCCTGCGGGAGAATTGGGATATTTTCGCCTGGCATCCTTCAGACATGACGGGCATCCCATGTAGGTTGGCCGAACACAGCCTCAATATTCTGAAAGGATACAAGCCAGTCAAGCAGACTCTTAGGCGCTTCTTAGAGCCCAAGCGGCAAGCCATGGGAGAAGAGCTGGCCAAGCTACTCGAGGCCGGATTCATCAGAGACATAAAACATCCGGATTGGCTAGCAAACCTGGTAATGGTACCAAAGAAGGACAAATCCTGGTGCCTATGTGTCCATTTCAAGGACCTCAATAAGGCTTGCCCCAAGGATCCCTTCCCCCTCCCCCGCATTGATCAAATCATCGATGCCACCGCAGGACACGACTCATTGTGTTTCCTCGACGCATACTCTGGATACCATCAGATCAAGATGGCAGAGTCCGACCAAGCCGCAACATCCTTCATTACGCCATACGGCCCCTTCTGTTTCAATACAATGCCTTTCAGGCTCAAAAACGTCGGTGCAACCTATCAACGCATGATTCAAACATGCCTGGAAAAACAAATCGGCAAAACAGTAGAGGCTTACATAGACGATGTGGTCATTAAAACAAGACACGCTGAAACTTTAATAGATGACTTGAGGCTCACGTTCGACAACCTCCGAACATATGAAATCAAGCTCAACTCGGAGAAATGTGTCTTCAGTGTACCCTCCGGGAAATTGCTCGGCTTCATCGTCTCCAATAGAGGAATCGAAGCAAATTCGGCAAAAATCCGAGCTCTGTCACAGTTGGCTATCCCAACGAACCTCAAGCAGATCCAGAAACTAACTGGATGTGTGGCTGCCTTAAGCCGCTTTATCTCCCTATTAGGAGAAAAGGCACTACCTCTTTATCGCCTTCTTCGACACACCAAACACTTCAAGTGGACGGATGCGGCCACGGCAGGACTGGAAGAAATAAAGGCACTTTTGGCCACTAATCCAGTCCTGACCGCGCCAAACACTGGCGAATCCATGCTATTATACATAGCCGCAACACACCAAGTTGTAAGCGCAGTGCTCGTGGTCGAGCGAGAGGCAGATGGACACAAGTTCCCGCTTCAAAAGCCGGTATATTATGTGTCCACTATCCTCACTCCATGCAAATCTCGGTACCCACACTATCAAAAGATAGCATATGTGGTCTTCATGGCATCCCGGAAGCTACGACACTACTTACAAGAGTTTCGATTACGGTGGCCTCCGAAGTACCACTCAATGATATAATAAACAACCACGACGCAACGGGCCGAATTGCTAAATGGGATATCGAGCTCCTTCCATTCGACATAACATACAAACCACGGCGGGCCATTAAGTCGCAAGTTCTGGCTGACTTTGTCACCTAATGGACAGAAGTCGAACTCCCTAAAGAGTACGATGCGTACTCCAATTGGATCATGCACTTCGACGGCTCTAAAATGTTGGCCGAATTGGGAGCAGGTGTTGTCCTTACATCCCCCACCGGAGACACGGTTCAATACGTACTCCAAATACTATACACAGACTCCAACAATGCAGTCGAATACGAGGCTCTGTTGCATGGTCTTCGGATGGCAGTCTCCATGGGCATCCAACGCCTCGAAGTGCGCGGGGACTCGAACCTTGCAATATCTCAAATAAATGGAGACTTTGATGCCAAAGATCCAAAAATGGTGGCTTATCGTAATACCGTCCTCAAGATGTCAGCTCGGTTCGAGGGACTCGAATTCCACCATGTGGTCAGAGAAAATAATCAAGCGGTAGACGTCCTTACCCGCATCGGCGCCAAACGCAACCCTGTCCCACCTAATATATTCTTGGAAAAGATGTTCAAGCCGTCCGTGGTATGGGAAGGGGAGTTCGGCAATATTAGTCCGGCTCCACATACAATCCCAGATTCCGAACCATCTGACATAATTGGAGGCTCTGCCACCAAAATAACACCTTCGGCCCACGAAATCATGGTTGTCATCGCCCCGTGTACCGAGCCCTTCTTAGCCTACCTAAATAGGCAAGAGCTCCCTGAGGATCAAAATGAGGCACGTTGTATTGCGCGACGCTCTAAGGCCTACAAAGTCCATGAAGGAGAGCTCTGCAAGAAAAGTACTACCGGAGTGCTCCAAAGATGCATCTCCGAAGAGGAAGGGCGGCAGCTCTTATCGGAAATCCATTCCGGACTCAGCGGGCACCATGCTGCAGCTCGGGCACTTGTAAGCAAGGACTTCCGTACAGGTTTTTACTAGCCGACAGCCCGAGCAGATGCGCAGGACCTTGTCCAACATTGCGTTGGTTGCCAACTCTTCGCCAATCAGAGCCATATGCCCCCTACCGCTCTCCAAACAATCCCCATAACTTGGCCCTTCACGGTCTGGGGGCTGGATATGGTCGGACCTCTCAAAGGGGGGAGCCATAAGAAAAAATACTTATTGGTCATGGTGGACAAGTTCACCAAATTGATAGAAGACAAACCAGTGAAAATGGTCGAATCCGGACCAGTGATAGACTTCATATCAGGGGTCGTACACCGTTACGATGTCCCCCACAGCATCATCACTAACAATGGCTCAAATTTCACAACCGATGAGGTGAAAACTTAGTGCGGCAACATGGGCATTAAGCTTGATTACGCCTCTGTCTATCACCCCCAAACAAACGGTCAAGTCGAACATGCAAATGGTCTCATCATGAGCGGCATCAAACCCAGACTAGTGTGATCCTTGAAAGAATCAGACACAAATTGGGTCGAAGAGCTCAACTCCGTACTCTGGGGGTTGCGGACCACGCTGAATCGTACCACCGGATACACACCATTTTTTATGGTGTACGGCGCAGAAGCAGTGCTACCCTGCGACATAATCCATGACTCACCTCGCGTGCGCATGTACGAAGAGAAGAAAGCCGAACTAGATCGGCAGGACAACTTAGATGCTCTGGAGGAGGAGCGTGACGTAGCAAAAGCCCGTTCCGCATTTTATCAGCAACAGGCTCGAAGGTATAGAGAAGTACGGGCCAAAACTTATAACATTGGCGAACTAGTTCTACGCCTCCCCGAGAAGAAGAAGGACAAGCACAAACCCAAATGGGAAGGTCCCTTCATCATTGATAAAGTTCTCACCGGAGGAGCGTACCATCTGTGCAATGCATCTGATAACAGACTTGAGCCGAACCCATGGAACGCGGCCAGACTCCGAAGATTCTACGCCTAGTACCGGACTCAGTGTTCGTCTCCTTACTTCCGCTTCTTCAAATATGTTCTCCTTTTTCCTTTCTCGTCCTCTTTTACTTTTCACATACAGCCTTAAAAACTGTACGGATGCTTTGATCGCTCCGGCCGCACTACGTGTGCTCATTATACCTGAGGGCTTCCTATACGGAAGCTAAACATAACTACTATAATGGCTTCCTGCCAGCCACATATGCATTTTTTCCCATATGTGCCTTTTCTTCACCATTATATGCATCGATATGACTTAAGTTTTGGCCATGCTGGGTTGCCTGGCTCTTGTGTTTATGTCATACGTTCCCGTTAATTCGGCTAGGGCATAAGGGGAGCACCTCTGTGATTGTTACTGCTAGTTCAGTCGGATGTGTACCTCAGACTGGGTGAAGCCGAAAGCTAGCGTTCTTAAGGGAATATTCGGTCGGTGAACAAAAGATTTTTTCGTTTATCACAACGTGAATCCCCAGATGTTTTGTTTCCTGCGCTTCTGTTCGCAGTTCGGACATGCACATCGATGCATGCGCACCCAGAGAAAGGAACCCCTAACGAAACTATTCTCTCTGGAAGATGTTTCTTACTATCCACGTAATATAACATAACTAGATGGGTACTTGTCTGTTCAAGGACTAATGACCCCTACACCTGGTTTCCATGCATACCCCGGTTTTTCATAACTGTGCGGGTATTCGGATACACTCCGGACTATCGGGTCCGGGGGCTGAAGCGAAAAGGTCCGCCATGACAAATGATTTTCAATCTGGCTAGGGACTACATAGGTCCATTTAAATTACATAGTCACTTAGATTGGCTATATTCTTCCTCTATACCATCCAACAGGTTATCTACCTTACAATCCCGTTGGGAATACTTAGCGGCTAATGCTACTTGGTCATATACCAGACTTATGGGTATCTCTTTGTAGGATCTTGAAGTATGTCTAGAGGGGGGTGATTAGACTACTTGACCAATTAAAAACTTAACATTTTCCCAATTTTAGTCTTTGGCAGGTTTTAGCTAACTTAGCACAAGTCAAGCAATCTTCACACAATTCAAGCAAGCATGCAAAGAGTATATGAGCAGCGGAAAGTAAAGCATGCAACTTGCAAGAATATAAGGGGGAAGGGTTTGGAGGATTCAAACACAATTGGAGACACGGATGTTTTTGTCGTGGTTCTGATAGGTGGTGTTATCGTACATCCACGTTGATGGAGACTTCAACCCACAAAGGGTAACGGCTGCGCGAGTCCACGGAGGGCTCCACCCAACAAGGGTCCACGAAGAAGCAACCTTGTCTATCCCACCATGGTCGTCGCCCACGAAGGACTTGCCTCACTAGCTGTAGATCTTCATGAAGTAGGCGATCTCTTGCCCTTACAAACTCCTTGGTTCAACTCCACAATCTTGTCGGAGGCTCCCAAGTGACACCTAGCCAATCTAGGAGACACCACTCTCCAAGAAGTAACAAATGGTGCGTTGATGATGAACTCCTTGCTCTTGTGCTTCAAATGATAGTCTCCCCAACACTCAACTCTCTCTCACAGGATTTGGATTTGGTGGAAAGTAGATTTGAGTGGAAAGCAACTTGGGGAAGGCTAGAGATCAAGATTCATATGGTAGGAATGGAATATCTTGGCCTCAACACATGAGTAGGTGGTTCTCTCTCAGAAATGGTAAGTTGGAAGTGTAGGTTTGTTCTGATAGCTCTATCTACGAATGAAGAGGAGGTGGAGGGGTATATATAGACTCCACACAAAATCTAACCATTACACACAATTTAGCAATCTCGGTGGGACCGAATCAACAAACTCAGTTAGACCGATTTAGTAAACCTAGTGACCGTTAGGGTTTTCGGTGGGACCGACATGCAACTCGGTAGGACCGATATGGTTAGGGTTAGGGCATAACGTAATCTCGGTGAGACCGATTACACAAACTCGGTGAGACCGATTTTGGTAATAAGCTAACCAGAGAGTTGGTCAGGTAAACTCGGTGGGACCGATTCGCTCATTTCGGTGAGACCGAAATGTTACAAAAAGGAAACAGAGAGTTTACATTGCAATATCGGTGGGACCGATCGCTCACTTCGGTTAGACCGAAACGTTATGAAGGGAAACAGAGAGATTACAATCCCATCTCGGTGAGACCAAGTTCCCTATCGGTGAGACCGATTTGCCTAGGGTTTGTGGCAGTGGCTATGACATCTAAACTCGGTGGCGCCGGATAGAAAGAATCGGTGGGGCCGAGTTTGACTTTTGGTTTGGGTCATATGTGGATATGAGAAAGCAGTTGAAGGTTTTTGGAGCATATCACTAAGCACTATGGAGCAAGAAACTCATTAAGCAACACCTCATCCCTCCTTGATAGTATTGGCTTTTCCTATAGACTGAATGTGATCTTGGATCACTAAAATATAAAATGTAGAGTCTTGAGCTTCTAAGCTTGAGCCAATCCTTTTATCCTTATTATTTTGAGGGATCCACTTTCCTCATCCATGCCATGCCATTCGTTGAGCTTTCCTGAAATATTTGTCTTGGAATAGTATTAGCTCAATGAGCTATATGTTGTTAGGAATTACCAAAACCACCTAGGGATAGTTACACTTTCAATCTCCCCCTTTTTGGTAATTGATGACAACATATAGATCAAAGCTTCGACAAATGATAATAAGATTGAAAAACATTGTCGCTTTGAGAAGTACGTGACAAGCAAGAGCTCCCCCTAAATTTGTGCATAGTTTAAGATTTGCTTTGGACTGCAAATGCACAAGGAGTTAGGCTCATGGGTTACTCCTCCATGTCACATGCATCTTGGTGGAGCGCTCAAAGTATTAAAGATTGAAAACATGCACTCATCACCAAGCAAAGTGAATGATCATATAAAGATAAATGGGATAAAGTCATCTAACAAGCATAAATGTAGCTTATGATCAAACACATGATCATCAATGTCTCACACAGGCAATAACGTAGTATCTCAAGCAAGCAAAAGCAAATAAAGTTCAACCACCAAAGCAAGAGAGAACAAAAGCAAACTCTCTCTCTCGAAGCCTATGATCTATACATTTTTCTCCCCCTTTGGCAACAAGTTACCAAAAAGTTCATAGAAAATGCATAGTACTATGTCGTCTCTCAGGCTTGGTCTTCTGGTGGTGGTGTAGAGATGGCTCCTTGGACGAAGACTTCAGTCGATGTGGATGGAGCTGGAGGTGAAGGTGCTGAAGCTGGTTGCACTGGAGCTGTAGGACCTGTACCTGGTGCAGATGAAGTGGCTCTGGTGTCTGTCACTGGCACTGCAGCTGATCTCTGAGCTCTAGGCACTCTGGCAAATGCATCTGTGGTTGTCTTGACCTTCCTCTCCTGCATATCATCCTGAAGCTGCTCCACAACATACTGGATCTCAGTTACTTTCACATCTAGGTCATAGAACTTTTGTTCCATGATTCTTTCCATGCTCTCCTGGTTTTGAGTTATGGTGGCCAACCCCTTCTCAATCCTCAGAGTTGATGCTATTAAGTAACCAAGCTGGTCCTACTTGCTCTTCAAAAAGTACTCAGATGCCTCCTCTAAAGTTGGCGTCTTGGCAGCCTTCTCCTTCTTTGCCTTCTCCTTATTCTCTTGAGCTTGCACTGAAGATGGTTCATTTTCATTCATGACTACTTGATTGTCCTCAAATTCTGGGTAGATAGCAAAGTGTTCCTTGTCCAACAAGTATTTCCCTGTGCCCATCTTGGAGTTGATTAGCTCTTGGATCTGTGGGGCATACCCATAGCTTCTCTTCTGCTCTGCTGCTGTCCTCTTGATAGTTTCAACTATGAGGCTCATGACCTTGAATTTCTGAGGCACATCCAATATGTGTAGCAAGTTTATTGCATGCCCTCTAATCATGTTGTGGTCACCTGACTTGGGCAAGAGAGTGTGCCTTGGGATCTAGTTGATCGTTGGCAGCCCTGACAGAAGGAAATGGACAGACCCAAACTGGAAAGTCTCAAGAGCTTTGTCTGGTATCTCCTTGTACATGTGTGACATAGAGTTGTGATCCTTCTTCTTCTTGGAGTAGACATCCAAGTCATCTTCACTCTCCTTTGGGGCATTGATTAGATTTGCCCATTCCTCAATAGTTGATTGGTACCTTGTACCTTCAGACATCCAAACTATTCTGCCATCAGGATAAAAGTGTGTTGTGGAGTAGAATTGCATTATGAGCTTGTCATTCCACTTTGTGAACTTCTGTCCCACAAAGTCTGCAACTCCACAAGCATTGAAGCTGTCATACACACCTGGGTAGTGTTCCTCATTTGTCTTCATGTATTTCCAGTCCACCCACCTCATGTCACAAACTATGGGCTTCTTGTCCAGCAGCACAGTCTCATACAAATCCTGTTGTTCCTTAGTGTGGAACCTGTAGTCAACAGCAGTCCTTCTCTTGATTGCATATGGATCAGACAATCTCCACTGTCTAAGTCCTGCATCCTTTCTCAACTTCATGTTCTCAGCCACTGGATGAGCATCATTGTGGTATGGAATCTTGGGTTTCAGCTTCCTCAGAACTTGTCCTTCATCTTCTTCTTACTCAACAACTTCAGGCACTGGGGCCTTGTTCTTCTCAGCAGCTGGTATGCTCCTGGTATTCCTTTTAGGTGCAGACTTGGCCTTGGAGGCAGCTTTGGGTGCTTCTTTGGGCTTTGATGATGCAGCCCCTGACCTTATAGCATCACCCATAAGCTTTTGAGCCTTGGGTGCTGGTGCAGCAACCTCTTCTTCCTCCTCCTCTTCCATCATGGAAGGTTGTCCAACAACTCTGGCCATGGTCTTCTTGACCCTTTCCTTCCTCTTCTTCCCTTCTGCAACAGCCTCTTTGGGATCAGGTTTCTCAGGTTCTTGAGTTGAAGCTCTGACTTTCACCATAGGTGTCCTCTTGGCAGGGACCTTCCTGTTTAGTCCTGGCTTTGTGGATGCAGTTGAGCCATACTCCTTCTTGAGCACTATCTTCTTGGAAGTAGCCTCATCTTCTTCTGCCACATAGTCCTCATCCTCAGAGTTTGAGGTTCTCTTCCTTCTGGCCCTGGTGGCAGCTTTGGGCAAGTTGCTTGGAGTGCTCCTACTGCCCTTATCTGAGGTGCTAGAGGGACTAGTGCCCTCACTCATGTGAATCTGCTCCTCTTCCCTGTTCCGGCTGTCACTTTGGTTTGACATGCTGCAAACACTGACTGCTGACCCTGTGAATAGATGTAGTTGAGATAGAATGGATAAGCATCACAGAATGCAGAGGTTTTTGTAAAAGAATGATTCAAAAACTTAGTTTTAGTTTTCCACAGAAAGCATTTCGGATCAACCGATTTGCAAATTCAGTGATACCGAAGCAGCTTTTGGAACCTAAACTAGTGAACTCGGTCAGACCGAGTCACAGTTCGGTGGCACCGAGACTGCTAGGGTTTCACAAAGTTCTAAACTCGGCCACACCGATTTGCAATTCTCGGTCAGACCAAGAATCACTTGTGCAATGGCCTTAGCCGAATCGGTGGAACCGAATTTTTCAACTTGGTGGGTCCGAGATGGTTTCGGCAGAAACCTAACCCTAAATTTTCAATTCACGTCTAATCTAAGGATTGTTTTGACTGGATAGAAGCATTTCAATTGTGGCAAGAATCATGATGAACACAATGTGCTATGAATTGGACGGGGATAGCACTGTGATCGAGTTCATACCCTAGTTTGGCGATGAACTCGCTACAGCGGCAACGGCGGGGATGAATTCCGTTGACGGCGGCGGAGACCAGCGACTGGAGACGGCTGGCAACGAAGTTGACAATCCGGAGACCTTGGAGGCAGAGCGAGCTATGCGCGGGCGAAGGGGTTTGGAGAAGGTTTCCAAATTTTTGCCCGTGAGTATATATAGCCCGACCTTGTCGGTGTAACCGAGTGGAACAACTCGGTGGCACCGAGATGCATAACTGTTGACAGTTACAGCAACTCGGTGAGACCGAAAAGTTCAAATCGGTTGCACCGAGATTGAAAACCTAGATCGACTTAGTGATCTCGGTATGACCGAAATGGAAGAATCAGTCAGACCGAAACACACAAAGAAGTTTTGGAAGTTTAAGTCTATGACGAATCGGGGACTCCGAGTGCTCCTCACAGAGAGTGGTTTGAATCTGACTTGATCAAATTTTGTGATGTAGCATGAATAGAGTTTGAGACAAGAAAAGCATAAATAGCTAGAGAAGGTTCTTAGGCATTCTTGTTCATCCACTTGGCAAAAGAAAAAAAGGAAGCCAATTAATCAAAGCAACAAGTGGATGTCCTCGAATGTGTTAAATTATGAAACCAACATGCTCACATAATAAAATGGCAAATGAAATATGTGGCAAAGCATGCACACCCAATTCTAGCATCTATCAAACAATTGGCGATGACTAGGTCATCTATATATGAGTATATTGACTTAGGAGTCAAATGAGAACATTTGATCATAGGTCATACTCATCGTTTAAGCTCAAGTGGGGTTACCACTTTTACATAATGCATTGATGTGTTCAGACCATTAGAGTTGCTTTGACTCAATTCTTAGAGTTAAGCTCCCCCTAGATGTGAGATCCCCCCTTAGAGGGATAAACTAACCTTGGGTTTCGTCGATGATGACTTCATGTAGGTGTTGAAGATGTGGTTGCTCAATGTTGATGAAGATCATTTGGAGCAATCCTTTGGAGTGAGTTGCACTTTCAATACCTACATGGGTTAGTCCCACAAGGAACAAACAAGTATATCCATGGACATAGAGTGATGCACACACAAGATGATGTCCATGAAAGCATTAGGTTACCTTGTACCTTGTCTTACCAACAAGAGGGTTTGTGACTCCTTGAACTAGTGCAAGATGTGGAAGTTGATTGCACTTGTCCTTGCCATAATGACATGAGTGAAGAATGTTGGCGGAGTCACCCTTAAGAACTTCTCTAGTTCTTCTTCTTCGGGATCCACATCATCTTGATGGGAATCCTTGGAGTTTTAGTTGTACTTGATGAAGTAGAACTTGACGTTGTCTTGGGAACCCACTTGACCAAGGCCTTAGGAGCTTCTTCAAATGCATCAATCTCCTCTTGAAGCTTGTCCTTACCTTTTTGCTTGTGGTCTTGTGGTGGAAGATCATCTTGAGCTTGTGTTCCCTTGAAGGAAGTAGGATCATACTTCTCTTGTTGAGGAACAAACTTCGTCTTGGGATATTGATCTTCTTCCCACTCAACTCCATTGGCATTGAACTTTCATTCAAAACCAACACCTTGGTTCTTCCGGTGCCTTCCTTGCTTGCGTATAATTTCCTCGAATTGCTTACTCCCGGCAAGGCTCTTGTAAACACCTTTCTCTATAATTCCCTTCAATAAGCTATTTTCTTGCTCAAGTGTAACTTGGCTAAGAGAATCATTAGTGGAATCAAGAGAACTACTAGAAGCAACAACATTGGATTTAGCATGATTATTGTTACTACTAGAGGAAGAATCTTTCTTGTTCTTGTTAATGGACTTGACTTGAGGCATGTAAGTAGATAAGAGTAAACGCTTGGCAATGTAAGAAGAACTTTTCTTATGGAGATCATCATTGATTGCCTTTAAGAACTCATGCTCTTGCTCAAGATTGAGCTTTTCAAAGCGTAACTTCTCATGAGCCCTTAAAAGTTCTCGATGATCTTCTAAGATAGTTTCTTGAGCTAACTTAAGAGTGTTTAGTTCTTTCGTTAGAAACTCAATCTTCTCCTTATCATTGTCATTCGTTTTATCTTGATTAGCATGATTAATTGACGTTTCATCATAGTATTCATCACTAGAGTTGTCAACAAGTAAATCATCATCACCTAGCAAGTCATCTTCATCACTATTGAAATCAACATACTCGGGGTGTGTTACCTTAGGGCCTTTAGAAATGAAGTATCTTCCAATTCCTGCATTTGGTGAATCAAATATGTCGTAGGAGTTGGTTGACACGAGTGCTAGACCGGCAACACCTTCATCTTGAGTATGTTCGGAGTCGGAGTGATAGCTTCTCTTGGAGTGATGTTCAGAGTCGGAACCTGATACCCATTCACCAACATGAGCTTGATGTCTTCGTTTTGTGTAGCTCTTTGATGACTTGTCCTTCCTTTCCGAATCCTTGCTTCTCCGGGATGTTCTTCGTTCATAACAATCATCTCTACTCCTTCTCTCTCTTGGCGGTGATTCTTCTCTTCTACTTCTTCTCTTGGGAGAATCTTCTCTTCTCTTGTAGGGTGTCGTACACTCATTGGAATAGTGTCTGGGTCTCCCACAATTGTAGCAATTGCACTCTCGACTAGAAGATCTTTTGTCATTATAGGACCTTGACTTAAAGCTTCTCTCTTTGCTTCTACTCTCATAGAATTTGTTGAAGTTCTTCACCATTAAGCTCAATTCTTCATTCAAGGTTTGTTTCTCACTTCATGATGTGGGGGCTTCACATGTGGCTTTGTAAGCACCACTTGACTTGTTGTGAAGTTCCTCCTTATCCTTGAGTGACATCTCATGAGCAACAATTCTTCCAATGACTTCCGTTGGCTTGAGATTCTTGTAATGGGCATCATTTGGATCAATCTGCACACGGTATCATATTTTCCATCCAATGCTCTTAGGATCTCGATGATGAATCTGTCGGTCATCTATTCACTTCCTAAGCCCGCAATCTCATTTGTGATAAGAGCAAGCCTAGAGTACATTTCTGCGACACCTTCACCATCCTTCATTTTGAACTTGTCAAGTTGACTTTGGAGCACATCCAATTTGGATTCTTTGACGGAGTCGATACCTTCGTGCATATCAATTAAAGTATCCCAAATTTCCTTTGCATTCTCAAGACGGCTGATTTTGTTGAATTCATCGGGGCACAATCCGTTTAAGAGGATATCACAAGCTTGAGCGTTGTATTGCAGCATCTTCAACTCATCCGCGCTAGCTTCACGGTTTGGTTCTCTCCCATCAAAGAATTCACCGTGCAAGCCAATACACACAATAGCCCAAATGGCGGGGTTATGTCCGAGAATATGCATTTTCATCTTATGCTTCCAACTAGCAAAATTAGTACCATCAAAGTAAGGACCTCTATGGTGATAATTTCCCTCGCTAGACGCCATACTCTCCTAGGTTGTGGAACCAAGGCTATGACCACCAAAAGCTAAGGAAATCAAAGCAAATGGAGACCAAAGCTCTGATACCACTTGTAGGATCTTGAAGTATGTCTAGAGGGGGGTGATTAGACTACTTGACCAATTAAAAACTTAACCTTTTCCCAATTTTAGTCTTTGGCAGGTTTTAGCTAACTTAGCACAAGTCAAGCAATCTTCACACAATTCAAGCAAGCATGCAAAGAGTATATGAGCAGTGGAAAGTAAAGCATGCAACTTGCAAGAATATAAGGGGGAAGGGTTTGGAGGATTAAAACGCGATTGGAGACACAGATGTTTTTGTCGTGGTTCCGATAGGTGGTGCTATCGTACACCAACGTTGATGGAGACTTCAACCCACGAAGGGTAACGGCTGCGCGAGTCCACGGAGGGCTCCACCCAAGAAGGGTCCACGAAGAAGCAACCTTGTCTATCCCACCATGGTCGTCTTCCATGAAGGACTTGCCTCACTAGTTGTAGATCTTCACGAAGTAGGCGAACTCTTGCCCTTACAAACTCCTTGGTTCAACTCCACAATCTTGTGAGAGGCTCCCAAGTGACACCTAGCCAATCTAGGAGACACCACTCTCCAAGAAGTAACAAATGGTGCGTTGATGATGAACTCCTTGCTCTTGTGCTTCAAATGATAGTCTCCCCAACACTCAACTCTCTCTCATAGGATTTGGATTTGGTGGACAGTAGATTTGAGTGGAAAGCAACTTGGGGAAGGCTAGAGATCAAGATTCATATGGTAGGAATGGAATATCTTGGCCTCAACACATGAGTAGGTGGTTCTCTCTCAGAAATGGTAAGTTGGAAGTGTAGGTTTGTTCTGGTAGCTCTCTCTACGAATGAAGAGGAGGTGGAGGGGTATATATAGCCTCCACACAAAATCTAACTGTTACACACAATTTACCAATCTCGGTGGGACCGAATCAACAAACTCGGTTAGACCGATTTAGTAAACCTAGTGACCGTTAGGGTTTTCGGTGGGACCGACATGCAACTCGGTAGGACCGATATGGTTAGGGTTAGGGCATAACATAATCTCAGTGAGACCAATTACACAAACTCGGTGAGACCAATTTTGGTAATAAGCTAACCAGAGAGTTGGTCAGGTAAACTCGGTGGGACCGATTCGCTCATTTCGGTGAGACCAAAATGTTACAGAAAGGAAACAGAGAGTTTACATTGCAATCTCGGTGGGACCGATCGCTCACTTCGGGTAGACCGAAACGTTACGAAGGGAAACGGAGAGATTACAATCCCATCTCGGTGAGACCGAGATCCCTATCGGTGAGACCGATTTGCCTAGGGTTTGTGGCAGTGGCTATGACATCTAAACTCGGTGGCACCGGATAGAAAGAATCGGTGGGACCGAGTTTGACTTTTGGTTTGGGTCATATGTGGATATGAGAAAGCAGTTGAGGGTTTTTGGATCATATCACTAAGCACTATGGAGCAAGAAACTCATTAAGCAACACCTCATCCCTCCTTGATAGTATTGGCTTTTCCTATAGACTCAATGTGATCTTGGATCACTAAAATATAAAATGTAGAGTCTTAGCTTTTGAGCTTGAGCCAATCCTTTTATCCTTAGTATTTTGAGGGATCCACTTTCCTCATCCATGCCATGCCATTCATTGAGCTTTCTTGAAATATTTGTCTTGGAATAGTATTAGCTCAATGAGCTATATGTTGTTAACAATTACCAAAACCACCTAGGGATAGTTGCACTTTCACTCTTGCCCATCTGCCCCCACCGGTCTGACTTCGGCCATATGGTTCGGATCAGCCTTGGCGTATCGCGTCTTCACCATGGCCCAGGCTTCCCTCGCACCTTGTCGGCAGGCTGATATCTGCCATAACCGGAAACGCCTACGTGCTCCTTTGAGCATCTCCACAAGCTCTCTCATGCCTCCAGGCAGGGAAGCGGATGGCCACAATGCCTGGGTAATACCCTGCATCACCTGTCATGCTCGTTCGTGCAGTTGTGAAAGATCTTGCAGCATATCGCCTGCGGATCCGGGCATCTCCTCTTCAGGACGGCCCGTCAGCATACCTACCGACATAACTCTGTCAATACGCTTCCTCGCCGAACTATACTACAGTTCTTTTAAGCACTTACTATAAATGCCGTGTTGAAGCCTCTTGTTCTCCTTCACGGAGTCAGCAAGCTGAGCCCAAACATCTTTTAATTCGACGCTCAGTCGGATATTAGCATCTTGGAGATTATTTCTCTCTCGAATAGCCTTCGTCAGCACGCGCTCGCCCGCCTTCAGCTGACTTCGCAAATGTGGCTCATTATCTTCCACAATCTTCGGATTCTCCCCGGGATTGTGTGCAGCGTCTCTTGTTAGATTTATAAACCATGCCAAATAAATAACTGGTACAAGGTTAGTCTTACCAGAAGAGGCCCTTTTTGATTCCTCTTGTTCGGCAACAGCGGCCTTCAGCTGGATCTTACATTCCTCTAGTTCTTGAGATAAATGGGTATTCTTCTCTATAAGAACCTATGCATACAATGATCCTTAAATCAGTTGTGCCAACTGTTTCAAGTCTCAGGGGCTACTACTACACATACTTATCAGATTTTCTTACCCGTATATCCTTCACATACTGGTCCGTTGCTCTGGCAAGTCCATCTTGAGCGGCGCGAATATATGCATCTCCGGAGTTGAAGGCATCAAAAGCCTCCTCGAAGAAAATACCATTGCGGAGTACGGCCCGTCTACGCCAGTGATTCATGGCACTCATCACTTCGGAGTTTGAAGCGGAAAGCATGTCCGCATCCTCTGTGGGAGGGCAATCCGGCGTTGCCCCCACATCAGCCTCCATCCGCGAGTCTGCTTCAGGAATCCGGCTGCTGGAGGCGTGGCCGGCAGGGGATCCGGATGTAGTCCGGCGGATGTTTTTTCTGCCAGGACATAATGCAAACTGTCACAATTCGGCAAAGATAATCACAGAGCAAGTCCAATTTGTACCTCTGCCCAGCATCTCAGTTCTAACCGCCTTCCTCTTACGCCTGCCCGAACCGGATGCCCCTTGCTGATGAGCCCCCGTGGGCTCGGCACGGCGTCTTGATGACTGTTTCTGCAAAAATACAACATGTGCGCTTAAGGCACAACATAATTCGGAATTTAGGGCTCCGGCTTTACTTACGTTCGACACCGGGAGCAGCCCGGGATAATCAGCAAGGATGGCCACTAAAGCACCGTCGCGACTTGCTTGATAAAATGTCCCGTCTACAAGCTCCACAGATATATCCGGGTCTTCTTCAAGTCCGGGGTCAAGAGCCCGGCCAGGATCCTCTGGCTGCGGAGGTAGGCTGTTGAACTCTTCCACGGCCTTTCTCAGTTCCTGCTTTGAAAAAAGCAAGATAAATGATTGGTGACAAAGGACACAGGTGTGAATGGAGTCGAGTAAGGAATGACAGCTTACCCAGCTTGGGGGGTTGTACATGGAAAATCGGTCCCGCGGCTTAATGCGGAGGAACTCCTCTTCTTCCCCTTTGTACAAATCAGACAATATTTTCGCCAGTGCGGTGGCGGAGTCCGGACCTTTACGACCGTAGCGGGTGGCGTCGTCTTCTCTGTTGAAGTGCCACATGGGTTTCCCCCGATATTGAGTGGCTGCACCCCCCGCATTATGCATATTGACATAACCTCTATCATTGTCAATCCTGATTTGGCCAGAATTTTTGTCCTGTCCATCAGATAGAGGACCTCTCTGTCGTCTTCCTCCTGGGGGTTCCGCGGGCGCCAGTTTTGGCGTTTCTTCAGCGGGGCGTTGGTAAACTCGGGAAGGCCCGTTTGGACTGGGTCCAGAAGGGGAACGTCATCTACATAAAACCACTCCGAGGGCCAATCTTCGGATGCCTTCTTTGGAGTGCCGGACAGGTATCCTGCCTGAGCGATGCGCCATATTTCGGCTCCGCCCACTTGATATATAGATCCCTCCTAATTGCGAGGGACGAGGCAGAATAGCCTCTTCCATAGCTTGAAATGAGCTTCGCAGCCCAGGAAGAGCTCACAGAAGGCAACATACCCTGCGATGTGCAGTATGGAGGCAGGAGTGAAGTTGTGCAGCTGGAGACCGTAGAACTCCAGGAGCCTGTGGAGGAATGGGTGGATTGGAAACCCAAGCCCCTCAGCAAATACGGGACAAGGCATATCCGCTCCCCTCTGGATGGGTTCGGAAAGTTCTCCGCCTGCTCCCCGCCATTATAGGTGGCTAGTCCGGCTCGGACGGGGACCATGTATGCAGGAGGGAGGAACCCCTAGGTCTGCAACTCCACTAATCATCTATGGGGGACAGAACACTTTTCCCAATCGTCTGGATTAGAGCTAAGGGTGCGAGAGGAGGAGCTTCGGCGGCCAGCCATGATGGAATGGCTTTTCCCGGGCACGCTCTATTGAATGCTTGCTGGGAGGAAGATGGTGTGATTTGGATCTGAGGATCCCCATCTCTTCAAATAGACGGTTGGCTTACAGGGTCAGGGTGGCAAATGTAAAAATGCCCCGACTTCTCGTATTCATTTGACACGTGGAGATAGCCATTATGAAGCATAGAAGCCGAGGAGTACGACATTAATGGAGGCCGGACACTGTTCGCCACGACAGGTACTCTAGATTTGGAGAAGAACCCGCCTTGCAATGCCGAAGATAATCTGTGTGCCGGACTCATCGTCATTGAAGCCTGGTTCGGGGGCTACTGAGGGATTCCTGGATAAGGGGCTATCCGGACAGCCGGACTGTGTACTTTGGCCGGACTGTTGGACTATGAAGATAGAAGATTGAAGACTTCACCTCGTGTCCGGATGGGACTCTCCTTTGCGTGGAAGGCAAGCTTGGCGATTCGGATGTAGATCTCCTTCTCTGTAAACCGACTCTGTGTAACCCTAGCCCCCTCTGATGTCTATATAAACCGGAGGGTTTAGTCCGTAGGACAACAACAATCATACCATAGGCTAGCTTCTAGGGTTTAGCCTCTACGACCTCGTGGTAGATCAACTCTTGTAATACTCATATCATCAAGATCAATCAAGCAGGAAGTAGGGTATTACCTCCATCGAGAGGGCCCGAACCTGGGTAAAACATCGTGTCCCCAGTCTACTGTTACCATTAGCCTTAGACGCACAGTTCGGGACCCCCTACCCGAGATCCGTCGGTTTTGACACCGACAGTAGCCCCGGGCCCCGCACCCAGCTGTGCAATGCCTCGGTGCTAGGTGCCACACAATGTGCAGCGCCTAGCCGTCG
Source organism: Triticum aestivum (assembly GCF_018294505.1). Classification (NCBI taxonomy): domain Eukaryota; kingdom Viridiplantae; phylum Streptophyta; class Magnoliopsida; order Poales; family Poaceae; genus Triticum; species Triticum aestivum. The sequence continues at coordinate 541,868,542 of NC_057807.1, read as the reverse complement.
GGCGCTGCACTGTGAGTTATGTCCAGCCGCGGTGGCCCTCTCCTCCCCCACCCACCCATTGTAGCAGTTACAGAAAGAAAACAAGTCGCGGCGGCGGCCTTATCTACTCCCCCTCTCAATCCCCTCTCCCAAATCCTTCAAATCTGATGATTTGGTCTGTGGATTTCATCACCAATCCATCCTAGAAGGTACTCTCCTCTGATCCCCTTCTTTCTATCCATAGAGAATATAGTATTTTAAAGATTTGGGGAACCTTTGTTTGATTTGATTAGATTAGAATCTTGCATGTATTAGAACTCTTGTTTGTTTGATTTTGGGAACCCTAGTTTAGTTTATTTTTTCGAAAAAATATGGTTAGATACATAGGTTGACATGTTATTTCTATGGAAAATATATTTGTATGAAGTAGGCCTAGTTTAGTTTATTTGTGTTGAACTTATATTTGTTTTGACAAGAATGCTTTGGATACATATGCTTTGAATTTTGCATCTAGTAGGCGTAGTTTAGTTTATTTGTATTTGAAAGATAATTGTGTTGACAAGAAAGTTTTTTTTAATTGTTAGGATGGTTTAGCTTCTCGATGATCACTGGGACAAACAACACCGGTCGTATGCAATGTCGGTGGAGCAGCGGGTAATAATGAAAGTTGCCGGTGTTATGAATTTAATGTTTATTTCAAACACAAATGCCCCATATGTAATGATTTGTTTGTTTGTATGTAGGAGCTTGCACCTTTGAAGATTCGGTCTCACGGGGTCACCCTTGGGTGGATGCGCTATGATGAGCGATACACACCGTATGTAAGGGAGACAGGACTTCTCCCTTTCATTCAGTTGGTCAGCCGGTCGACGCCACCCAACAATGCTACAGCATTCACCGCGCTTATTGATCATTGGAGGCCAGAGACACATACTTTCCATCTTCAGACTGGGGAGATGACCGTGACGCTCCAGGATATGGCTATGATCACCGGTCTTCCTATCGATGGGAACCCTTTGTGTATGAACACCGATTCTGATGGGTGGTGCGCGCAGATGCATGCCCTTATCGGTATGGTTCCTCTGGAGCCTCATGAACCAGACGCAGAAGACAAGAAGAAGGAAAGAGTCACAGCCGGTGCTCCTTTCACGTGGATTCAATCGAACTTTGGTACTTGCCCTGAGGATGCTAATGAGGACACGGTGAAGACATATGCTCGTGTGTACATGTGGTATGTGATATCCAGGACTATGTTTGCTGATGGCACAGGCAAGAATGCTCCATGGATGTGGCTGAAGGCGTTGACCGTCTTCGATAGCAAATGGAGTTGGGGTTCGGCGACACTGGCTTACTTGTATCGGTAGGTATGAGGTTGTTTCCTTTTCACTTCATTGCTACATTATCAATGCGATCTTGTTGTTAATTCAACCATGTTCTCTTTTATGTGCAGCTGGACGAAGCCTGTTGTAGGCCATCTCGAGGTATTGGTGGTTGTATGCTCGCACTTTCCATATGGAGCTGGGAGCGTTTGCCGGTTGGACGACCGAAGATCGTGAAGTACGAGGATTGGGACGACAAACATGACCCACTACGGCGCCCCACTTGGGGTTACAAGTGGGATGTGTTAAATGAGACGACGGATGATCCGTCGGTCATGTACAAGTTGTACAAGAGCGAGCTGGACGCGATCACGCCTGAGCAGGTGAATGGACATTGCATAAGTGATTATCATGCTTCTATCATAACTCGATATCAATTTTGCATTCTATCCCATTTTGCAGGTGGAATGGGAGCCGTATGGAAAAGGAGAGAGTGTTGGTAACCCTATAGAGTTCAGTCTGAATCCGATGTGCACTAGGGATAGGGATCTCTGGCATATGCGGTGCCCACTTATATGCAACTGGGCGGTTGAGCTTCACCTGACACATCGGGTGTTCCGCCAGTTTGGTTTGTTTCAGTCATTTCCGCTGGAGTGGGAGGACCCGGACAAGGTGCTGCACGGGTAAGTTTTTGTTTCTAACTAGCACTTAACGGCTTCTCGGCGGTTTCAATGGTGGTAATATTCTGTTTCTAACTTGCAGGTTGGATAGGAAAAAGCAGCGGAAGATCAACGATTGGGTCAAGCATCACAGGAAGTATGTCGTACAGTTCGCGCTTAGTGTGGAGCAAGCTAGGGTTGGAAAACAAGCCCAGCTTCGTGAGCACTGTCCGATCGCGTTCAACAACTATCTCTCATGGTTTCTTGAAAGTACCCGTGTGGAGGTATGCAAGCCGGTGTATGCTGATGAGATCTTGGAAGAACCGACCGTTTTTGATGAGCTATCCCAGCACCAGTACAACACATTAGTCAGGAAAGGCAACTCAGTGATCCCTGCGGGGCCAATGATGAACTTTGTGGTATTTGGCCTTTTTGCTTTTCCATTCGCACTATTCTCATTTTCGCTTGTCTAACACGTTAATACCGTTTCTGTTCATAGCGTGCCCAAATCAAGAAAGCAGCTGATGAGACCGAGACTATTCTGGAAACAACCCCGGTTGGCAAAAGCGATGGGGAAGGTGCACTTCGAGCATTCATTAAGGTTCACATCTCCTTCAAACTAGCACTTACATGTTTTGCTACGTTCGATGTCTCATTCACTTGTACATGTTGCAGCGCCAGGGCCAAAAGTTAAGGCAGCTATCAAACCTTTTCGGTTGTCGTGACCCGGAGTATGTATCACCAGAATGGTCTAGGTCGGCGACACCATCAGATCCTACTTCGGGCCAGGGCCATGGTGACCCTTTGAAGGATGAGGATGTGGGTGTGATCACCCAAGAGGTATGGCATGAGCATATATCCAATTGTTGATGCATTGCATACTATATCCTCACACACAGTCTCTCAACTATCTTTTGTCGATGCATAGGTTGCTGATGAGGAGACATACCAGGTTCGGTCTGCATACCAGTTAAAGCCTAGGAAGGGAATCAACAAATACACACCTGAAGACTTCACCCAAAGAGGCAAAAGGACGGTCGGCACCTCGCGGATGGCGGCTTTGGATGACTATTTGGAGGACGATGTGGATGGCGTGGAGGCGACGGAGCCGGTGTCGGAGCCGGCGCGGGTTCCTCTTCCTAGGAAGGTGAAGAAGATCTCCGTCAAGAGGGGGGGAGGAGCCAACAAGCGCTCAAGGAACTAGTCATCGTCCTAGTCATTGTCAAGAGGGGGTGAAGAAGATCTAGGTTGTAGCTCAAGGAACTAGCTCTATGTTGGTTGTAGCTCTATGTTGAACTCTATGTTGAATTTGTCGTGATGGTCACTCTAGGTAATGTTGAACCTGAAGCTGTTATTAATGTTGAACTTGAACGTGATGGTCACACTATGTCGAACTTGTCGTAATGGTCACACTATGTTGAACTTAGCTCATAGTAATGTTGAAATTACTGTTTATTATGTGATACAACTATCTATGACTTAAAATGACCAAGTTTGAGCAAAATTATGCAGGGTAACATAGAGCAACAAGTGACCAGGGATAGCTACAGATCTATGTGGCGCCTAGCTGGAAGGCGCCACACTGGATAGTGCAATGCCTAACTACTAGGCGCTGCACTATCCAGTGTGGCGCCTGCAGGCTAGGCGCCACACAGGTCTGTAACTTGCAAACACTTCTGTTGCTCTCTGGATAGCTACAGAAATGTGTGGCGCCTAGCCTGCAGGCGCCACACTAGACAGTGCAGCGCCTAGCTTGCAGGCGTTGCACTGTCCAGTGTGGCGCCTGCTTGCTAGGCGCTACACATGTCTATAGCTATCCAGAGAGCAACATAAGTGTTTGCAAGTTACATACCTGTGCAACGCCTAGCCTTCAGGCGCCACACTGGATAGTGCAATGCCCACGTGCAAGGTGCTGCACTGTCCAGTGTGGCGCCTGCACGCTAGGCGCCACACAGGTTTGTAACTTGCAATACTTCTGTTGTTCTCTGGATAGCTACAGACCTGTGCAACGCCTAGCATGCAAGCGCCACACTGGATAGTGCAGCGCCCACGTGCTAGGCGCTACACTGTCCAGTGTGGTGCCTGCGTGCTAGGCGCCACACAGGTCTGTAACGTGCAATACTTATGTTGCTCTCTGGATAGCTACAGACCTGTGCAATGCCTAGCATGCAGGCGCCACACTAGACAGTGCAACGCCCATATGCTAGGCGCTGCACTGGGACTTAGTAATTTTTTTGCATATGCCCACATAGTAAGATGATGTGAAGTAGTATTGATACATAGCAAGCAAAGAACTATGAAGACAACATATGCACAAAGTAATTCACGACACATAGTAGTTCATAACACATAGTACTTCAACTTGAGGAGTAGTTCATACAACCAAATTTAGGAGGAAATACATAGTACTTCACGACACATAGTAGTTCACAACCAAATCGAGGAGGAGGCATAGTAGGCCATTACACATAGTAGTTCACAACCAAATCGAAGAGCATATTTTAGAGGATAACACGATCATCGTCCACAAGCAAGTTGAAGCTGAAGATGACATAGCTCTATTGTGTAGAGCAAGGCCCCTTTCCCTTCTTCTTCTTCCTCTCTTCTTCCTCTTCCTTCTCCCTTTTCCTTATGAGGTGAGCCTCCTTAACCACCCTCTCCATGAATATCTTGTTCTTCCTCTCCTCTTTTTCAGCTGCGAATGCCCAAAGTTTCATGGTTCTTTCTTAAAAATCCTTTTGACGCTTCTTCTGTGCCTCCTCACATTTCCTCACCGAAGCTTGGTCCCTAGCCCACATCGCACGTGTCGCTCTCTCTGTTTCCTTCCTCTCCTTCTCAAGCTCCTCTTCCTTCTTCTTCTTTAGTGCGGCTTCATCCTCATCTCTAAGCTTCTTCGCAGCCTTCTCCCACCATCCCGCCATCTCATCTTGGCCATCCTCCTTCATTGTTGGTTTGTTGGGTTGGGAAGCCGCCATACCTACAATGAGTGAAACATAATGGTCAGTAAAGACAATAAAAACAAATGGAAGAACATGTGCAAGAAGAACATATGAAAAATAAGAACATATGAAACATTATAGTTAGTGAGCAACATACGAAAATGGTCCATCGAGGTATCCAAACATTCCTCTATAACGACCTTGTCCATGTCCATCACCACGGCCAAGTCCACCACCAAGGCCAAGACCATCACCACGGCCAAGACCATCACCACGGCCAAGACCACCACCACGAGCTCTACCACCACCACGGCCTACACCACCACCACGAGCTCTACCACCACCACGGCCTCTTGTAAGTCCTAGTTGCCGACCTCTTTGTTGCCTAGATCCTCTTTGGCTAACACTTGGTTGGCTTGGCACTTGTTAGCTACCACTTGGTTGCCTTGGCACTTGTTGGCTACCACTTGGTTGGCTTCCTTCTGTAGCTCCTTGTTGGCTTGTGCTTGCATCATTTTTCTTGGACCTTTTCCTTGGTTTCATACATTTTCTTTTGTTGTGGCCATGACCTTTGCACTCCCCACAACGGGAGCTCTCACGAGGCTCTTGGAATTGGTTGTTGCCCGCTTCACGGCGGCCACCATGGCCCCATCCGTCCATGTCGCCTCTAAGACGCTTTGTCTTACGTCTACCCCATTTAACAACCTTCAACTCCGGATCCGGCCATAGTTGAACACCATGGTACTCCGGTCATTGTGATTGGTCAAGATATGGGTGAAAGCGGGGAGCCCATGTTTTCTTGACCGTCATGATTGAGAACTCTGACTCCCTCACGGTGCGTGGGTGATTGATGTCCACATTCTTAACGCGACTAGCGGTATACAAGTGTGAGCATGGAAGATGAAGCAACAATGGTCTCCTGCAAGAGCAATCACATTGTGTTAACAACACCTTGAAAGCACGACCTCCATGTTGGCGGCCATCATTTATGGTTCCTCCTGGCTCTTTCACTTCGTACTTCCACTCTTCGTTGTCATATAATATAGCTTCTTCTGAGTCCGCCTTCCGTGATTGAAATACCAACCATTCATCAACCTTGGGTGGGAACTTGTACTTGTACTTGCGCGAGTTCTCACCCACTATCTGTGCATCCGTTTCCATCGAGTACTTTAGAAAGTATGCATTCATCTTGTCAAATGTGTATTGAACTATTGCCGTCACGGGTAATCCACGTGCACCTTTGAGCACCCTATTGAAGCATTCGGCCATATTGCTTGTCATTTGACCGTATCTCCAGCCATCTTCATCAAAAGCACGTGCCCACTTGTTCCGGTATTGAATGTGCCTATTGAGAAAGTCTTGACCCCCGGGATCAAGTTTTTTGTGTGCAAGCAATTTGTTGTACAAAGTGGTGAAGCGCTTGTCGGAGAAAGCGAGACAACAATCTTGAAGATCATCGGCCAACTCCTTAAGGCCACATTCCCTATAGAAGTTCGAACAAAAGTGCCTCATGCACCATCGATGGTGCAACGGAGCATGCCCGGGAATGTCAATCTCCACCGCGTTAAGAATACCTTGATTCCGATCCGATATGACACAAATTTCCCTCTGAGCGGGTAATACCTTCATCCTCAAAAGACGCAAAAACCACTCCCAGTTGTCATTGTTCTCCACCTCAACCAAAGCAAATGCCAATGGCAACACCCGGTTATTGGCATCACTTGCTATCGCGACCAACAAGGTGCCCTTGTATTGTCCGGTCAAGAACGTGCCATCAATGGCGATGACCGGCCTACAGTGTTCGAAAGCCCTCATGCATTGCTCAAACGCCCAAAATGCACAGCCAAATACTCAGACTTTCCTTCCTTCATGAACCGTTGTTTGGTGCCCATGAGGCTCGACCACATGAAACATGCCCGGGTTTGTCGCGGCCATGGCTAACAACAACCTAGGGATTCGGTTGTATGCTTCCTCCCAAGTACCATACAACATCTTAAATGCGGCTTGCTTCGCCTTCCATGCCTTGCCGTACTTCACCTTGTAATGAAAGATGGCTTTCACAAGGTCAATGACATGTTGGACGCTCATTGTTGGAAGTGTGGATATTGAGTTGGAGAGCCTGTAAGCGATGAACTCGGACGTGAGTTGTTTGTGGTCTTGGGACACAATCTTGCCATCCACCCTTTTGCCTTGGCACATGTGAGTTGGCACACAACTCACTACGTGCCAAGTGGGACCTCCTTTCCATGGTCTTGCACGCACAATCCACAGACATATTTCATCTTCACATGCACATGCAACCGTGTAGCGCACATTGACGTCCGAGTGCACCACCTTGTGTGGACGATAATGCGTAACCGAGTAGTTGTCGAGCCACATCTTCAATTCCAAGAAGGTTTCGAACTTAGACCCTTTTGCAATCCGGTTCTTATCATCTCCCAAATCATGGTGAGAGCTTGGCCTAACCCCAATAGATATACATTGGCCACCATCTACCACGGCTTCATCCGCGAGACTAACATCCTTGAACAATGTAGTCCGATGATCACGACCGAATACCTTCTCGAAAGCTTCGGCCTCCTTCACCGTGAACCCCTCCGCATCAACTTGTTCGTCGGGACCATCGTCATCCGAGTCCGATGCATATGCACGGGAAAAAGGGATGGAATGGTCCATTGTCTCTTGCAAATGATATTTGTCGAGATCACCCACATTGTTGTCATGGAGATCAACTTCATTGTCATCGTCCGCATACTCATCATTCTCCTCTTGCAAAGCTTCATCTTGGTTGCTTGTAAACGGGCTCAATATTGGCCTCACTTCTTGGGTCAAAAGAGGTCCAACAATTTCATCTCGCTTCAAGGGTGGGGGCTACTAGCAACCAAAGGGGAGGGGCTCCGATTCAAGTCCAAATGCAACCTTGAATCAACCTTCTTCGTTGCAAATAACTCAAGAGCCTTGTCTAGTGATTTGGCCACCGTCTCCTTGTATGCAACCCAACGTTGCTCCGAGTTGACACACATTGTCTTCCAACGGATGTGCATTCCAAAACCAACATTATGCCTTCCTTCCAACTCAACGATATCACTAGGGTCCATCCAATTCAAATCTTTCCTAACTTGTTGCAAGAGCTCCGCATAGCTAGGACTACTATCAAACACCATGTCAAGCTCATCCGGGTCCGGTTCAATATTGCCTTTCAAGAAGGCGTCTTTGTCCCCATGATGAACAAACACACATGTTCTTTCCATCCCTATAAGCATTCAAAGAACACAAGGTAACATTGCTTCCATGAGTACTAATCCAAGGATACAAACCCTAGTATATATATGAAACAACAACCCTAACCCTAACCATAACCCTAACCAAAAGCATAACCCTAGCCCTAAACCTAACCCTAGCACCAACATAAGAACACCCATAAGAATAACCCTAACATACTAACAAAGCCTAATCATAGGAAATTGGCAAACAAACATCTCACATCTTCATGCAAATCTCTAGATCCAAACAAAACTAGGGTTTCCCCAAACTAGCAACAAATGAGCAATTTGATAACATTACTTGGATCAAAACAAGAGGATCGGAGAAGATTACCTTGAGGGAGGGTTTAACTTCGAAATCCATGGACAAATTCTTCAGATTTGCAAGATTTGGGAGAGGATTTGTGAGGGGGAGAGAGTGGGAGAGGGGGCAAAGCTCGGGTTGGGGGTGGGAGAGTGTGTGGTGTGGGGGAAGTGGGGAGGGGGGGGGCAGCCGGATAAGTCACAGTGCAGCGCCCAAGCGCTAGGCGCTGCACATTAAATGTGTGGCGCCCGACGGCTAGGCGCTGCACATTGTGAGGCGCCTAGCACCGAGGCGTTGCACAACTGGGTGAGGGGTCCAGGACTGCCACGGTGGACTGGCGTGCAACACTCACTTGCTAGGTGCTGCACCGTAGGGTGTGGCGCCGGCGTCGCGGGCGCTACACAAAAGGATCAGGGGTGTGAAATAGTTTCACAACCAGTTCATTCTGTGAATTGATTTCATCCACAGATCAAAATTGTCAAATTTGCCCAAAATCGATTACTTCGTTGCAAAGGAAGCGAACCAATTTTTTTTATTCTTTTTGAGAAAGTATTCGTCTTCCTCGATTCATTCATTGCAAAGGAAGCGAACCCTCCTTCCCCTTCCTGTCGTGCACTCTTCTTCCTCCTTCCCCCAAATATCCACAAAGAAGGCAGGAGGACCAAACCCTAGCCGCCGCCCCGATCCGATGGCGCCGTCCCCGTCCCCGCCGCCGCCGGCGAGCGGAGCGCAGTACGCGCACCAGTTCCTCAACACCGCCCTCTCCCAGCGGGGACCCTCGGCGCTCCCCTACGCGGAGGACGTCAAGTGGCTCATCCGCAACCACCTCGTCGCCCTCGCCGACGCCTTCCCCTCGCTCCACCCCAAGGCGGCCCTCTTCACCCACAACGACGGCCGCGCCGCGCACCTGCTCCAGGCCGACGGCACCGTCCCCATCCACCACGCCGGCGCCACCTACAACCTGCCCGCCGTCATCTGGCTGCCCGAGACCTACCCGCGCTCCCCGCCCCTCGTCTTCCTCTCCCCCACCCGCGACATGCTCATCAAGCCCCACCACCCGCTCGTCGACCGCTCCGGCCTCGTCGCCAACGCGCCCTACCTCCGCTCCTGGGTCTTCCCCTCCTCCAACCTCCTCGACCTCGTCAGATCCCTCTCCCACCTCTTCGGCCTCGACCCGCCGCTCTTCACCAGATCCGTCGCAGCCCCGTCTCCCACTCCTCCTCCCGCTCATCCTGCTCCTCCTCCCGCCGCCGCCGCCTCCCCCGCCATGCGCCCCGAGGCCGTCTACGCCCCTGTCCCTCGCCCATACAGGTTCCCGGCATCGCCCCAGCTCGCCGCGCGCCAGCCGCCCACAGAGGACCCAGCCGAGGTCTTCAAGCGCAACGCCATCTCCAAGCTCGTCGATACCGCCTATGCTGACGCTGCCGCTCTGCGCACCGCCCGCGAGGCCGAGGTCGACTCCCTCTTCGCTGTGCAGGCCGAGCTGCGTGGCCGGGGGGAGGCGGTGAACGACGGGGTGCGCAGGATCACGGAGGAGAAGGAGACGCTCGAGCGTCGGCTTCAGGATGTGGTGATGGCCACTGACGTCATTGAGGCCTGGGTTGCCGAGAACCGCAAGGGGGCTGCCGATGGCACCACCGAGGTGGAGGGGGCCATCCAGCCAGCCGACGTGCTGTCCAGGCAGATGCTTGAGTGCACAGCTACTGATTTGGCGCTTGAGGACACCATCTACGCGCTTGACAAGGCTGTTCAGGAAGGATCGGTGCCATTCGATGGCTACCTTAGGAGCGTGCGCGCACTTGCACGGGAGCAGTTCTTCCAGCGTGTCCTCTGCACCAAGGTTAACAATGCGCAACAGCAGGCGCAGGTCGCTAGGATGGCGGCACGGGCACCACAGTACGCCTCCTAGCCAAGATGATGGATAGGTCAGTATACATGCTTTATGATCAATCACTTCCATCCATTGTAAGAGAGTGGCTCAGTGTAAAGTTGGTTCCCATTGTCGTCGATGTGTGTGCTTACTGAATATGAACAGACGGATGTGTCACAATAATAACTTTATTAGTTGGGGTGTTGTAAGTTCATGGTGATGTTTGTGTAGGGTTGTTGAACTCACAGTACATATCTCAGTTTTGAAATTTACACTCATTTCATTGATGTGTCTGTCTTGGTAAGTCTCTACACTACAGTATGAATGAAGCTTCCATGTTTGTTTAGATAGGCAAAAATACATTCAGAGCTTAGTGTGTTGCTGTACTAGGTACAGTTGTACTATCCTAATTGCAGTCCGGAGATTGAAATTCAGATATGAGAAGTATATGGACTCTTCAGTACTTTGGGAATGTTAGATATTTAGTTTTTTTTCCTTCTGTCATGGCACTGCTGTGAACTTATTGCACTCTTGATACTCGGAACTGGAATAGTTCTCCTAGCTGTGATATCCGGCTTTTATGTTTTGATAATTGTAAATGCATAACCATTTTTTGTCTGTTGCGCTGCCACTGAAGTTTGGTGGATGCTTTGGCTTGATGTTGGTGTTTTGAGGCTGTGCGTGATCTGAAGCCGACTGTTTCATTGCAATTCGTCTAGGCTTGGGGTTTATTTTCTGAAACAATGTTTCTTGAATTGCAGACCCTGAATTTGCTGAAGTAGATTATGTATGGTACTGAGCGTATTCAAAAGCTCTTTAAAAGCTTTTTGGGGTGTTTTTTTAAACTATAAACAGTAGGGTATCCTTTTGGGGTGTTATGTGGAAAAGCTATTTAAAAGCCTATTCCAATCTTACCACCCCGAAATTACCCTTTTATGAGATCCCATGCCATGATGGCAAATTGTAACAAAGAGATTTGTATGTCCATAGATGTGATCCCAACATCACAGGGTTCCAACTTCCAAGCACACCAATTTCTTGAGCTGCACTAATGTGCATGTGCATAAGTTGTCCTATCAATCTGACTATCCTACAGGGAGGAAGCAATGAATATAGAGACCAAACAGTGGCTTGAGAACTGAAGCACCCTCCGTAAACTCCCTCCGTAAAGAAATATAAGAGCGTTTAGATCTAAACGCTCTTTATTTCTTTACAGAGGGAGTACTATTAGCAGAGTTAGCTTGACAGCACGCCGCATACCTGTGTGAACTCTTGCTGTCTGACACCCTTATCAACCCAGCATCAGATTCAAGAATCTATGAGTTTAGGTACCACACTGACCTTGCACTGGCAACGAAATTAGTTGTCATCACCACGAGAATCTCTCACCACCCCAAAAATCTGAGAAAGAAGAGTGCTCACCTTCCAGATGTTAATTTATTTACTGCCAGGCCTGCTGTGTGGATTTTGTGCCCAGGAGATTCATATTATTAAAGAGTACCACATGTTATTAAAGGGTACCACAGTAGGCGATCTAACCCTGGTGTTCTTTGCAACACAAGAGTACTACAGCAAGTGTTCTTTTAACTTCGTTCATGCGCCTTTTCTTTCCACTCATTTTACAAGAGCTTTCTTAGAAGCAATTGAAATTTTGGATTTGATTACATAGCAACATGAAGCACATGTGCGGTGGTAAGCCGCACGGTCAAGACAGGGCTCGGTGGCGTGTTCGTCAATACTCCGAACTGCTGTGGCATCAACGGTTCCTGATATAATTCAGACTGTCATGTGCAGGCGATCAAGGATGCTTTCCTTGAGAAAAAGAATCATCTGTGCTATCTCATATGAGTGATCTTGCCCCCACAGTGTTCTGGATATACAGGTGAACATCATTCCTGTTTTTATTCTTTCAGTCATCGCACATGTGCAGTGCATCTTTCTGAATATCTATACACAAGTTTTTTGTCAGACTTTTAGTTGTGAAAGAATTAGGTATAACTACATTTTAGAAATATTGGAAGATGCTCGACCTTTTTGTCTTCAGTTTGATGGTACAGAGCGTGTTCTTTCTTTTGCCAAATGTGTGAGGGCGAACAGAAACTGCAACAGCCCACTTGGATATCAGGGTAGAAATGGTTGTGCAGATCAAAACTGCATGCAGGGATAAGGAATGATGTGCATAATCGTAAATCTGTATGATGGTAGGCTGCACTTTAGGACTGACATCTCCAGTTGTTTTCAGATCTGATTGATTTTCAAGTTTTTGTGCAATATATCAAACAAATGTGCATTTACTACTCTTGCAGTCAGAATTGAGTTGTGAGATTTAAGCCATCTTAAGTTGTCAGTAGAATATTGGTGTTTATAGGGTAAATGGCAGAATTGCTTCCTGCTCCATTGCAACTCTGGCCAACCTTAACCTGAACTTTGAAGTTTGAAGCTCCATACAACACCTATAGTTAGCTAAAGGCTTGATAGACTATGGGTCCGGGTCACTGAATTTCATTGTAGTCACAAGTTGAACTCTGCCATTAAGATATACTCCCTCCGTCCGGAAATACTTGTCGAAGAAATGCATAAAATGAATGTATCTAGAACTAAAATATGTCTAGATACATCCATTCCTACGACAAGTATTTCCGGACAGAGGGGGTATTTGAAAACAAGATTTGATATAATTATTTCCAAGCTTGATTAAAAGCATCAACATTCTTACAAGACTTCAGAAATACTCCCTCCATTCCAAAATAAGTGTCGTGCTTTTAGTTCAAAAACCATGACACTTATTTTCAAACGGAGGGAGAGTAGTAAATAAGACTCGCATCGCCAATTTATGTCAATTGTCATGGCATGGGGTCATGGTGCATGCTGATGTTCCACTCTCGGACAGAGAGTGCAAGCACAGTGTAACATCACAACATTTCACATGATTGAATTTCTAGAAGACCTTTGAAATGCACTTTTCAGTTTTGAGTTGGACATGATGGTGGAATCTGTTAATGTGGCGATTAAGTGTGTTCAGGAGCTGATAGAAAAAGCAAGACACTTATCAAACCAGCATGCATAATGCATTGGGTGTGTATTGTAGTTGTCTTGTTCAAGACGGACCCAGTGTTCAGGACGTTTTTACTTGTATGAACAGTGGTTTTATCGGTGCGTTCATTGGGGTTTACAAGAAGTCCCACTCAGCCAGGCCTGGACATTTGCTGTTCCAGACGTTTTACCAGAAAATATATTCCTTGGGCTTGGTACAATTGTGCTTGATCTGAGGCCAGCTCCACATCTGTTTAAATCTGTACCCATATCCTGACCTGAAGTATGTGCAGATACTGTTTTTTTTAATTAATCCTGTACCCCAGCCCTAAGATTCTAATAATAATTGTCTCATTTGTCAATCAATTGCAAGCATATGGCTTCTCATGTGGTCATGTGGAGCTTTACATATTTAAGTTTAAATGGCACCGAGGCACAGCAATGCATGTGTTCTTCCTTTGTTTGAGAAAAAGCGTCTAATTTGATGAGGAAAAAAAATAGCCTATTAAGAACAGAAACGGTTCAGTGCAATGTACTCTTCAGAACAGAAACGGTGCATGTTTGATTTCACTTACCATTTTCCTTGGACCCTCGCATAGATTTTATGTTTGGAAAATAGCCTATTAAGATTAAACTATCATTGTTTCACCGCAGGGCTGCAACATTGTTCTTCTTGAAAAGTTCCAGACTAAACTGTACGTGTACTGGTAGGTTATTTATATGTTAAGCTGCATTTTCCTTAATACTATTACTCACAATGTTGCATATCTGCATTGCCAAACCTCTATATTCGATTAACAGATTTCCTGGTACGCCGGACTTTGGAATGCCGCATGATTAATTCCACATTGGAACGCTGAGCATGTGAACTTCAGCTTCTTAGTATTTTCTCAACCTGGTCATATATACTTTATACTACCTATGTTAGCAAACTCTCATTTTTGAATGGTTATTAGTGCTGCTCTACGGAAATAATAGGTTGGTGCTGCAATAGGCTTTCAGATTATGTCCTTATTTGTCTAATATATGCTAGAAAGAAGGAATTTTCTGAAGAATGCTTGAAATGCAGAGTTCAGCAAACAAATGACAATTATTTGTCCCCTTGGGAAGCTCTCACACAATCGGGCAACTCGATCTCTACGACGCCAAAAGAACATCATTTATTGAGGATCTGCGTCACACAGAGGATCAGACTCATAGGGTTACCCAGCCAAAAAACTCTGATGAAGTATGAGTATTGCTTCGTCAGTGTGGTAAGCAAAGATGAGAGTATTGGCTCATCAGTGTAGGATCTGTTTCTCTATAAACTTGGTCAAACATAGTAATTCTTGTCGACGAGGATTTCTAAAGGTCAAACATAGTAATCTTTGACCAAGTTTATCGAGAAAATCATTTATATCTACAATACCAAGCATATACAAACAGTACGAAAATATACCTTATGATGTATCTATTGATATACACACTTGGTATTCTAAAATTCTAATGAATCAATCTCAAAGGCCACCACAGCAGAACACAATTAAGTTGGCATCACTGCTATGTACTCCCTCTGTTCCATAATTCTTGTTGTGGTTTTAGTTAGATTATGGAACAGATGGAGTACAAGGTTCTGCTCTCTGTAGTGTTACAGTTTATACTGGAGGATTAGAGCTAATTAACTAACGGTGCCTCTCTGAAAGAAGGCTAGACACGGTGTTGTTGATGGTATATTTCTGTTTCCCTCTCCTCTCAGTTGCACTAATTTCAACCACACGGCCAACATACAGTTTCCTATTTAGCACTTGACGGTTGGGGAAGTACAACCACGATCTTTGTGAGCTCATACTGATATGATATGATATGATATGAATATGATTCTTGCAGTACCAAACGATGCCATCTATACTTGTTATATTTCTAAACTGGCATGTTGACTTCAAGGATGGAAATCTTTCTGGCTAACCAAATTTGTCAGCTTTGCTAACCAAATTTGACAGCTATGCTGATAGGGGCAACATTTCATATACAATCGAATGAATCAATCACTTGCCATTTTCCGTAGAGTGGACTAAATTATTAGTCATTGCATGATGGATGTAGGCTTGCAGATAGATACCCGACCCAATTCAGATGACCTTCCACAATGAGTACATCTCTGTTTCATTTCACTCTGCTCTCTGTCTTATGTCGAACCCCATAGGATGAAATTCTACTTCAAGCTTGGGCTTCTCAACACTTGAATTGATCTATCCTCCGGGCAAGACTTATGTCTTCATTTGTTGGCAGGTGGGCCATAAATTACAACATGCCCCACTTGTCTGCAACCAGTATATTCTCAAACCCATAAGGAGTGGTAATCTTAGGTAAATGCCATGACATGTGAGTCCAATTAGGTTGCGATCTAATCTGCCATTTATTCATAGTTAATTCTGGATTTGAGCTAAACAACATTAGTGACCTAAAAAAAGCTTGATTCCATAAGTTAGAAACTCTGTGTGGGGAAAGTAAGAGGAGACCTTATCCAAGATTTCATCGAACCAAATCGTGATCCTCAATTGTGAGGACTCCTGGACTGTTGGAGCCATTTCGGAAGCTTCTAGGTTGAAATGTTCTAGAAGCTTGTAAGGGTTCGGCGGTCACTTCAAGACCTATCTCTAGTGAATGGAGCTCGTTCTTCGTGTGCCGAGGCTCTTGAAAAATAAGGCTAGACGAGGTGTCGTTGAGGGTATCTTTGTGTTTCCTCCTCTCAGTTGCACTAGTTTCAACCACACGACCAAAATACAGTTTCCTATTTAACACTTGATGGTTCGGGAAGCACAACTCAAGATCTTGGTGAGCTCATGCCGGTACGATTATGATTCTTGCACTACCAAACGATGCTATCTGTACTCGTTATATTTCTATGAAGTGTCATGTTGACTTCAGGGATGGAAATCTTTCTTGCTCAACAACTATGCTGACAAGAACAGCATTTCATATACAATCACTTGCCATTTTCAGTATAGTGGACTAAATAATTAGTGATTGCATGATGTAGGCCTGCCTGCAGATAGATACCCCCACCCAGCTCACCAAGATGACCATCCACAGTAAATACGTCTCTGTTTTCACCAAGATCATTTTCTAACAAGCACATAATTTTTCTTCAACACTCTGTACATTGCAAAAAAAAAAATTTACTCACAAGGTCTAGCTTAAATCTGTACTGTACATCACTGCTATACACTAGTACAAGGATCTGCTCTCTGTGTGTCATCATTACACTAGAGGGTCAGAGCCAACTGATTAACGGCGCGTCTGCGAAGGAGGGGGCATGAGGGATCTGAGGTAAGCTTTGGGCAGCGCCGCCAGCTTCTTGGCCTTGGGAACATAGGCCCGCTTGCTGAAGTTGTCGTAGCCGTTGGCCTCGATCTCGTCCAGGATCTGACGGTACAGAAGCAGAGATGCCCACACCTGCATGCACAAATTACATGTTAATCTTTGATGGAATTTCTGCGAGGTGATTGAAGAAGAAAGTGTCATGCGTAAGTGTCCGTCGCACTTACCGGCCATCGGCTCTCCTGGTTGAGCTCGGCGGCGCCTTGCTCGGCCTGCTGGAAGTAGGCCCTGGCCCTCGCGATCTGGCCCTTCATGAAGCTCCTCCACTCGTCGGTGACGCGGCCGGCGAAGATGTCCGCCTCGGAGATGCCGGCCGTGGCCAGCTCGTTCTGCGGCAGGTAGATCCTGCCCCTCCTCGCACTGTGCAACAATGGCGGCGTCAGAGATGAGCGGGCAGCGGCAAGAGCAGGTGAATTCAGAAAGCGAGGTATATATACAACTGAACTGACACTTACTCCTCGCCGACGTCCCTGAGGATGTTGGTGAGCTGGTTGGCGACGCCGAGGGCGAGCGCGCCGGCGTACACCGTCTCGACGTCCGCCTGGGAGCCCGGGGAGACGCCCATGACGGGGACGGTCATGAGCCCGACGGTGCCGGCCACGCGGTAGCAGTAGAGGTAGAGCTCGTCGAAGGTGGCGTAGCGGGACTTGGCGAGGTCCATGCGCATGCCCTGGACCATGTCCCGGAACGGCCGCTCGTCGACGGCCGGGAAGGCGGCCACGGCGTCGGCCAGCGCCGCGTCCAGCATGTCGTAGGGCCGGCCGGCGAAGACGCCGTCGAGGCGCGACTCCCAGCGGTCCAGCGCCAGCGCCGACGTGTGCGCCGCGTTCGGGCCGTCCACCAGCTCGTCCGTCCTCCGGCACCACACTGCGCCATGCATCCAAGAAGTTAGTAACCACATCTGTGACCTCCTGCTGTTGCGTTGCGTCCACCAACGTGGAAGTTAGCTAGTGGCAGCATGTCGCGATCGACGGGGGGCCTTACCGTATATCGCCCAGATCGCCCGCCGTCTCTCCGGCGTCATGAGCTGCGTGGCCAGGTAGAAGGTCTTGGCGTACTCCTTGCACACCGCGCCGCAGCGCGCGAAGGCCGCGTCCAGCACGCCGGCGTCGCGCCCGGCGAGCCGCGCCTTCCTCGGCGTGGTCGAGGCCGCGAGCGCCGCCTGCTTGAGCACGACCTGGCGCACGCTCTCCTCGTGCGACACGGTCGCCGGCGCCGCGACACAGTCCATGCTCCATGGCGCGGCCGCCTCGAGGCAGACAGCGGGGTGGGACGAGCCCGCGGCGCGCGCTGCCACAGAAGCAGCAGCTCGCTTCCCGTGGTCGCCGGCGAGGAACACCACCGTCCTCGGTGCGCCCATGAACCGGTGCTGGGCAGCGCGCGCGGGCGAGGTCACCGCGCGGCCGGTGGAGAGCATGGCTGGAAAAGCTAGAACGATCCCGGATCGATGTTGGTCACTGTGTTGTGTGCGCGCGTTTCGGTGGCTTGCTACTCCTTGGTCCTGGGTAGCGGCCTTTTTGTAACGTCGAGCCGTGTGGGTGGGTGTGGCCGAGCGGCGAGCGGCCACGTGTCGGCTGGATCAGCATATGGATATGGGCACCCGCCCACTTTTCTCCAGTGCGCGCGCGAACTGACCCGCGTGTCGGTTGGATTGGACGCCAGGACGCGACGCCACTGGCTGCACTGCACGCAGGCCGGATGGACGGATATTCTGTTGCCAACAAACAATCAATCGAGCAAGCTTGAGGCAGGCGGAGATGGGCCGACACGATCGATGGATGTAGGAATTTACCGACCATATGATCGACCAGTGGAATAATCCTCCATGGATCGCACAGATCCACACACGCAGATCTATGCATGTGAGTATGTTACTGTCAGTTAGTGGAGTAACCACCATCCATATGAGTGTCACACCGGCCAGGCCATTGACCAGCACCGAACGAACGAACGATTCGATGGTGACCAGACCACCACCGACCAGAGCCAGAGGTAGAGCCAGAGGCGAGGACGTGGATCATGGATGCATGCATCTGCCCCCGTCGCCTCGCCGTCCCACGTCCAGCGCGGCCACATGCCGGCAGGGGGCGGTGACCATCGAGCCGGGCTGACAGACACGTGGACGCTGGAACGGAGACAAGGAGCACCTGGTGGGGGCGGGGTGCACCATGCATGATTGAGCATATCCTGTCCGCTCTCGTGGCTTGTTGTTGTCTTCTTTTTATTTTTTGCTGTAGCGATCTCGGACGCCGGCCGGGTGTGCGTGCTGGAGGCGGCTCCTCTACCGTGCCCCTGAGCACGGCACGTCTGCCGTGCCTTCTTCGACGCTCGCGGATGCATTGATATGAAATTTAGTAACAACTAATCAGCTCAGCCAACTGTTAGATGTACACACGCCTGAACTAATTAACTATGCTCTCGTCTTGAAAAAAATTATGCTCAGCCAACAGTTAACTACAATCTGTTTGTAAATATAAGATAGAGATTTCAATGCAGACTACATACAAATGTATATAAACATATTTTAAAGTATAGATTCACTCATTTTGCTTCGTATATAGTCTATTGGAATATTTAAAAAGACTTATAGTATTTAGGAACTGAGGGAGTATAATTAATACATGACCAATACTATAAAATGAAAATGATCTAGGCATGCACTGGGCCCTTAGCGAGGATCGCCACGCTGGATCCCTCCGTGGTCAAGAACCGTTCTAAATCCCTTTTCGGCCTCCATCATCTTCACCAACGCCCTCATCGAGCAAGGGATTCCTACATCATGTGATGTTTAACTGTAGTTAAGTACGACCAATGAACATGCAATTTTTGTAGGGTTGCAAGCGGACGGCGTCCGCATGTCTACGACCGTCCACGAAGCAAAAATGCACTAATCTTTGTTTCTTTAATAACCGCGTCAGATTAGTTTTGTTATGTTCTTGGACCGTCGCGGACTTGCGGACATCGTCTGCTTACATCTCTACCATGGATGGACGTACCACTGTAGTTGGGCACGGTAGAGATGCAAGCAGACGGTGTCTGCATGTCCGCGATGGTCCATGAACAGAAAGTAAACAAACTCGTTCAATCCAGCCTGACCTGACATTGACCGATGATGATACAGCGTCTTCCCTACCGTCCATTCCCACAGTTAAACTTGATTATCCTTTGCGCATTCGTTTTATACCACCTGAGCTACAAAGCGTCCGTCCTTTTCTCTACTGATTTGCCTGTATACTAGGGTAGGCACAGCACAAGGGATGGATTTCGTTCATTCATCCGGACCATCATCAGAAAAGAAAAGCAAGGACCATACCATTTATAGTCCACCAGTCAAGTTTTGACACGACCCTGCTTCACTCCGGCCGTCCAAAGCATCGAACCAACAAGTCAAGATGAAACAGAGACACTAATCTGCCGCGTGGGCTTCCCCTATTTGACCACGTGCCGCTTTTTCGGTAGCAACAGTCTGTGATCACCGATCATCAAATTCTCAGGCGCCCACCGACTGAACCGTCAAGAGATGAATAAACTTAAGAAGATGATCATCGGAATGTAGAGTGGACACCATATATACACATACAGGCGACATTGCCCGGTTTTGTGGAAACTCCAGTATCCAAGTGGAAATAAATGTGGGTGACAAGGGCTTCTTCATCTATGCACAGAGCCTAGCTAATCAGAGAAGAAACATACGGCGCCTATCAACAAAATGAAATGAATCTGCAGGCCTACTTCTTGTTTGGTGCACTTGTGCCTGTGAATTTGCGATGCTCTTCCCCAATTTCAACAACATAAGTATGAAGGAAACCCTCTCCCATACCTCTAGGGGGTAACCGGCAACCAGTGCAGCGCACAAGCTTTGAAAAATTGGTGCAATCGCCTCATCATTCAACAAAGCTTCCAGCGGGGAACCTGTCGGAAGATGGGCAAGGCTAAATTAACATCATGTTAGACACAGAAGGGATGAGGTGTAATGGAGGGTCATACCATGGTGTCTTACAGCATTTGAAGCATGGCTCTCCCTGTTTTAAGCAGCAAGGCATTGCCAATGACGTCCGGAGAAACCAGAATCCTATTCTTCCAATTTAGTCCGTCCGGTAAGTACACCCTCGTCCCAAACTTCAAGCCACCTGTAGTCACGATCCATATTAAAATCAAAAGTTTGTCAGATTAAAATAACGTATAGTTATTCTTCTTTCATATTTTGCAGATCTACCCATTCCAGAGCACATTTAAACGAGAAATAGACGAGAACCACCTTGATCCGTTCCCATCTATCAACAGGCACTCTCCATGACGCCATCCATTTTGAAAATGGCCAAAGAGTATACTCCCATCCTTGGCATAGAATCTTCCCTCGCCATTAGCCTTCCCCTTCCAGAAATTCGCAAACCAACGATCACCACTGTGAAAATAGTACCAACCCTAAAGAGAAGAAGGAAATCTCAGAACTTCACATACAAACTTGAAAGGGAGTTGCAATATTCAAACCAACAAGCAAATACATGGTCAATATTTAATACTCCCTCCGTAAAGAAATATGAGAGCGTTTAGATCACTAAAGTAATGATCTAAACGCTCTCATATTTCTTTACGGAGGGAGTACTATACAAGATGTTACTATTAGATTTTACCAAGTATACAACTGAGCACATGTTCAGTCACAGTAAGCAATCAAAATCAAGACTCGGAGTCTTCTGATGAAGTCTTGAAACAGGATTTTGGTGCATAAGAAAATAAGGGGAAAACATGCACATATAAGTATGCAAATGAAATTGAAAAGCGAGTATAAATTGTTAGGTAGCAAATCTATCTAAAATGTTCCAACTGTCGCAGGTCACATGGCAATATTTGATTAAACTACCAAAGTATGCCGACATTAAGTGCTTATTTCTCATCAAGTAATCATGAGACTAATCAAATAGAGCATGGAAGAATAAGCATAATCTAACATGGAGAGTGCCTGATTTGATAACCAAATCGAAATTTCTGATATCACCATGTTTCCGATAATTTAACTAGAACATTTCAGAAGTATCATGCACAGATGGCAACTGAGTGCACCCTACCTTTCCATGAATAAGATCGTCCCTCCAAGTTCCATGAAACACATCACCATTGCTGTAATAAAGCGTTCCCAAACCGGATCTCTTGCCATACTTCCAGAGCCCATCATAGATGCTACCATCACTGTAGGTTAAGCGTCCCTGTAGAGAAGTTAAGAAAACAGGATTGGTAATACTTCCGGCCAGCCAACTAGGAGAGATCAAGTGCTTTAATGAGCTTCACCTTTCCTTCAGGGACACCTTCTTGGCATCTCCCTCTGTAAGTCCCTTCTCCAAACTGTATTTCAACTATTGGGCTCCATGTTTTCTCGGGTTCTCTTTCTGCGTGCTACAAGATATATAAGAGATTACAGTTGTCATACAGCAACCCAGGCATGCGAATAAATTTATAGCAAGAGTCTAAAGATGTTAACTTGTTAAGGCTATTGAACATTATCTACCAAAGGCTTAGACCATGCACAGTTCTAGCAATGATAAGCAGCTGTGTCTCAGATATGACTGATAATGAAAAGCTTCCCTGGAGATGGACAACAGTTCCAAAGACAAGTTAAAACGGAGCTTAGCGTACTTGCTTGGGTTTCAAACAAATATTTCATCACAGAAACATTGCTGAGAAAGAAGAACATTAGTTTGTTCAGTATTTTGTGAACCAAATAATAACCAAGTTGTGCTTGCGGCATAAACACCGCTGCCCACCACACACCACAGTGCGCACACATGACTAAATGGAAAACCTATTTCAGTATCACAAAGAGAGAGAAACTGATGAGTCGCCACACCATAGGAACAATGGCAAAAATGCAAGGGAACAACTGCAACACATTAGGAGTAGCTCAAGAGGAAACCAGGAGGATGGTTTTGATGCACATTTATCCAATTTGGGTAGGCAAAACCAGGCGTCTGATTTGGCAAAAATACGAAGGAACAACTGCAATACATGATGATGATGAATAGCTGGAGAGGGAATTAGGAGGGTGGTTTTGAGTGCACCCAGTTTGGGCAGGCGAAACCAGACATCCGATTTGATGAACCTACATGCAATAAAAAGATCGTACTAAAAAATGATGGTGGTTCTCATCCTCAAATGTGATGAACAAAACTTAACTTGATTAGGATACACAAGCTATTTGCAGATGAAGAAAATCTTAAGAACAAAACTATACCAGGAGAAATCCAAGATAAGTCTAAATATAAAGAGACAGTGAGGGAGGGACTAACGAGCATCGATGCAGCTCGGCTGGCAGCAGAGCCACGTTTTCGAGATTTATCCATTCTGCCCTTTAGAAATGCCGCTGCAGAACTACATATCTCCATCACTTTCTCCAAACCAACACCAGAAAGTGAGGTTCCAGAGACAGCATGCCCAGTAGATAGAGGTGTGCTATTGGTAGCATTACGGGTTTCAGGCTGTGTATTTGGAGAATGATCATACTGAACCTCAAGAGATTTTACACCAACAGGCAGAGTGATATAATCGAGCTCATTCCTTTTATTGCTTCTACCTGTTGTGGTCCTCTCTTTAGCCCACAATTGTGCAATACCAAAGGCAGGGGCATTACTCCAGAAATTACGCTCCTGTTGTGAACTTGGATCCTCTTGTCAATGAAGAATAAAGTTAGGATGCTCCACCAAAAAAGGCAAAGAAGCAAATAGCAAACCTAGTGCAATCAATTTTACCTCTGCCAACATCTATACTAGTTTCTCCATCAGACTCTAAATTAGCTCCTTTAAACTCTGGATGTATTCTCCCATTATTGTTATCAGATTCCCTAAGAAAGATTGTAATGAACATCAAGTAACTGAAAGTTAAACTAAAGAAGGGATAATATTCACTGGGAAATAAAAAGATGGGTATGTATATTACCTCTCAGATTTGATATATTCTATTTTGTCAGAACGTAAATTAGAAACAGTAGCATCATTAGAAACACTGAAATGTTCTGGCAATCCTTGATCCGCTAAGCTCAATCCAATGTCAGGCAATTGGCTGAATGAGTGATTTAACCGAGCTTGTCTAAGCTCCTGAGTATCTCCTCCCATAAGAGATGATATAAAAGGAAAATGCAAAGCCATGCTCAGAAGAAACCCCTCCTTTACTGAGGCAACATTTTCATCACGGGTATTTCTGGAAACGAACAATGAGCACATTTATCATTCGTTTATATGCTGCTACTTATCTGCATAAACATTGAATAAAGAACTGCAATCCAGACCATAATGCACAATTTTTGTACGTCTCAGTTACACCTTATGAAAAAGATACTACACGAATTGCAATGGTTGTCTGAATGCTATCCCCATTAGAAGAAACAATGAAAACTGGCACCCCTGTTTCTGAATATCCGTCCCCAAGATAATATAGCAAGAAATCCGTTTAATCGCCAAAGCTGGAAAAAACACCAGATACTATACGATGTTTGTACTTTGGGCGGTAAGCTTCTGAATACAAATAGTCTTCATTACTTAATTAAAAGTTGTACAAAAATAGCGATTCAAACCATGAAGAAGTTCTGGAACAAAACCCATGAATCAGTTTGAAGCATCTACTATATATCACCTATTTATCTAACACACAGTGACATGGGCCGGGCAATTTCATACTAGAAGTATGACATTAAAGTTAAAAGGATACTAAGTTTGATATTCCCTGCCAACAAAAAAAAATCTGATATAGAAAGTATAAGAAACTGAAGAGGCAATCATGTCTGCTAGAAAGTAATAGATGATTAATGAATATTAAATGTTCTTTTTTCACTCCAAGCTCACAGGTTCAGACTGCTATTCTGTTTTCATCGGATAGTTGAGACATGGCGTAAAAGTATAGGTTGATTGTAGTGAAATATATATAACTTGAAAGATTAACTGAATACTGTTAGACTAACAAAGCATGATTCAGTACATGCATAAGTAGCGGGACTATGTGATTGGACAAGTTAAATGAATGAGACATTAAGAGTCGGCATAAGTATGAATTTTCTCAATCAGGTAAAATTTGTCGTGCAAGAGCTTACCGAATTGTTAGAAGAGAAACTACTATGAGTTTTGGCTCTAGATCAGGTTCAGAATTTCTAGAAAATATAATGTCCTTAGTGAACCCAGTAACTCGACGAAAGATGTGTAGAATGGAGATCATATCACTCTGAGCCAATACCCGGGAAGTTGTAAGCGAGAGAAAAACAACATTGTTCAAGTCCTACATCGAAATATTGTATTACCCAGATCAGTGCCAAGAAAACAGAACATTGCTACAGAAAGAGATAAGTTATGAGCAGGAACAGTGTTCCCCTACAATAGAAATTCATCATAGTTATAAGAAGCATACAAAAATCAAATAATGCATTGCCCTAATAATTCTAATGTGGGAGAGCTCAAAGCCTCAAACAACAGGTTCCCACATGCTTGAGATGAACTGGCTAGTGCAAAGCAAGATTACAAATGTGAACAAGGACCTGACTACATGAGTTGTTTGTTCAGCATATATATTTCCATCATCATACACACCAACATGACCAGTATTATAAGAGAGAAAATAGTATTGGAGATTTCTTTTCTTTTTTCTTTATTAACTGATTAGTTATCTACTACCATATCCAGAATTTGGGAGCATTAGTGCAGGCTTGCGTGAATCGTATACTAACATGCAAAATGTCAGGGGTTGAATACTTGGTTATAGAATTTTCACGGGTGTAGACACACACAATAGACAGTTACCTTTTGCAAGTGATAGCAACATTTACTCTTGGTACGAGTGGGTGCAGATTTAACAGTTCATAGTGTAAATAGAGAATTGTGTGCACCTTTATGCCACCACGAAGAAATGGACAGTGAAGAACAGCCTGTTTAATAGCTGATTGGACATTATAACCAGCACCAAATCCAACCCTAGCTTCCCCATAGCTTTTGAGTAGCTGTTAGAATTGTACAGTGTAAGAATCAAGAAACAAACTCACATGCTGGTCATACCACTGAGTAGTAAGAGAATTCAGTAGATTACTTTGCCTACTTCCTCAGGATCAACTTCCTTAATTTGTGCATCAAGGGAGCTCCAGAACATTTGATTAAATCCCTGATATGTCAAGGGTACGAGATTAGTCAATTAGAATAGTAAAATAATATTTTAGATACAAAGAAAACAGAAAAGAACTTAAGACTCACCGACATCATGATGGATATCATACTAATAGTTGAGAGGACAGCATTATTGGCACTTTCCATAGCTTCAGCAAGAGTTTCCACTTCCGTCTCAAGCAGTGAATCAGCTTCAATAACTGGGGTGGAAAAATACATAGTAATTCGTCAAGATCGTGCACACTTTTCTTATTTATCAAAAATAAAAAAATATATTATAAAGTGCAGCCGGATAGATCCAATCCATTTTAACTACATATCATTTGTTTTGGGCTGTGATTAATGCCAGATGTTGAAGTGTAGTTGATATGATACTAAATTGCACTACAAACTGGCCCTGTTTGATAGCAAAGTATTTTCTATGTATTTTGAGAATACTACAGTTTTTAGGAATACCATGGTTTTAATTACTGTGAGCTGTTTGGCTACAACAAAAAACTCTAGTATTAATACCAAAGTTTTTCCAAAACCTTGGTATTTTCTCTGTATATAAAAAAGAACCTCCGACCTCTTTTTAAAAAACAGAGAAGATGAAAAGAACGTGTGTTATCTTCGACTCACTTCCAACCTGTCACCACAGCCTGTCGTCTTGGTCGGCAGTCATGGACAAATAAAAAGATAACAAAGGGGATGAAAATGGTTACACTGTCCTTCATTGCATCCTCCTGCCTGCTGCTTCCGATTGCCGCTGCTTCAGATTTTCCCTACTGAAGTCATATCATCCCATTGTGTTCCCTACATTACCAGATCCTCATCTAGCGCAGGTGTGTGGGGATTTGGTTTTGTTTTTGCTATGTATGCTGGACTTGCCAGGTCGAGATGGACTAATCATGTCCTTGCTGCACGTGATGGCATGGGTGGTAGTCGACAACTAACTCCTTTTTATCAGTGTAACATCGAGCTTGTGTATGGTGTGTTCATATTGGGTGTTCAGCTAGTGCATGGTCGTACTAGTTTGTGCATGGCTATTCATCAGCTTGCAACTTCCAGCTAGCTAGCAATGAGTGTGTTTGTAACTGCAGCGCATACAAGCTTTTGCCAAACAGGTCCACAGTATTCTGAATACTTCAAAATTTCGTTGTAATGTCAAAACTGTGGTATTTTGTACCTACTTGTTAAATTACTGTAGTTTTTCAATACTTCGCCATCAAACACAGCCTACAAGTTTATAACTACATAATAGAATTTCAAACTACATCAGTAAAAATACATGACTGATCCTTACTACTTTGCTACCTCTAGTACCACAAGAAAAAGTCAACATACTTATTACATAGTGCTACTATATCATCCCTTCTGCAATCCCTACAAAGTGAACCAGAAGCTCATGCTCCCTCGGCTTCTTTTTAGTTTTTGCAAATAAGGGACATATGTATGGCTCGCCTTTTCTGGGTCATGAGCATGTACATAAACTTCAATAAAAACACATAACAAGCTCAAATGTGTCAACCTACTTTTACTATCGTTCTCTCTACAAGCAAAAGGTGGGACGAGCACTATATCAAGATCCATAACAAAGCAAAGATAAAATCCAAATAGAAAGAAAAAAAGTGAAAGCCCTCTTTGAGTATTGTTTTTTTTTTCATAAAATATTTGAGTATTGTCAATTTACTTCAGCTCTAGTGCAAAAGTGTTAAAGCATGCTGTAACAGGGAGGCCGGAAAATGGATTACCAATGTGAAAATTCGAGCATGCTTGAAATTTAACAATCAAATCAGATGCCTGCAGAACCAAAAGGTACAACAGTTAATGATAACTTAAAAAGACAACATAATAATCTTGATTTCTTTAAGCAGCCTGTACGGAGCAATGCACATTTCAAAAAATGAAGATATCACTGCACAAATATGCCACCTCCAATTGCCGTCTTTGTCCCTCGAAACAAAAGGGCTTCAAAAATATTGATGCAGCCAGATTATCGGCAGATTTGGTAGCACTGAGAAGCTCCAGTGCAGCAATTTGATCAGCCTCCTGTCCGGCACTTGCAACCTACAGAATGCAATCACTTTAAGATGAAAAATCTTAATCTATCTTAGCCGACAAAATCTGAAAATCAGTAGCAAGATATAGTGTTTGGAAGTTCATGTTAACATATCATCTGCTGTGATCCAGAGGCACCTATATCAGCACCAAAAAGACCAATTTCACCTTCTTGTTCTAAAATGCTCGATCACATTTCCCACAAAAATGTCATTTCATCCCATTATTTGTTAGAAGTGCTTCTCAAAAACTAGTAAGAAACGTGTGGGGGGTATCATTGCATACAACATGGTAAATTGGCAAGTTCACTTGTTGTCCTCTATATACAATTTCTGGATCTAGCTCAGGAGTATTCTCATCTTGGGGGGTAAATTACAATCTTAAATTTACACCAAGAATTGATCCATGAACCAGGACCTCTCTCTCAGGCAAATGAAAACATGAAACATGCTCTGGACAGATACTTGGATTGTTAACAGTTGCCAGACTAAGTATCTTTTCTTGCATTGACCTTGTACTTATGTAGGTATCAAAGTAATTAAACACGACATGAATAGCAGAGATAGTACAGATTTATAGTGAAATTAGCACTATAATGAAATCAGGCAACATGGGTTGAAGCTGTGAAGGTAATTTTTTGTTTCTAAAAAGAATGATCACAGCCAGAACTAGTAACACGACAATACATTATCAAACACAAAAATAAGTCCAAGTTTCTAATATCCAAAGAGCAACTGATGCATACTTAATATTCTGACAAGAACAAGAAAACAATAAATCGCATCAAACAGAGAGATGGGAAGTGTACAAACAATAATAACCGCCGACGGGCAAGGATGAAGAGATAAGGGGCGTTCCAAGTCTCCAACTGCTGTCTCTGAAAATAAAGAACTGCCAGGTTCATGCTAAAAACTAGAAGAGAGGGAATAAAGACATGAAAAAAATGTGTACACGTTGTTGATGCAGAATAAACAATCGGGCGAGAAGAAGGCACAGAAAAGTTGACCTGTATCCCGAATTCTCGGTATGAATTGCACTTCAGAATTATCCACGTGTACTGTCCTGAAACAAAACTACATGTAAGACATAACCGTTTACAAATAAAAGCATGCGAGGGCAAGTTACGAAGTACTGAAAACGACGCACGTGCCTAGCTTTATAAAATTTGATACCATATTGGGCTGCTTGCAGTTCTTTTTATGCTTGGTGTTGAATAAGGGAGGTGCACCATTTTGTTACAAGAAACTCACATCACATGATTAATTTTCACTGCAGAATTTTTACAAGGACTTTCCAACGCATCACCGCATACACCTTTGGAAATGCCTAACGTTGTGACAGGAAGGAAATGTCCTCCTAATTAGTTGTCTAACGTTGTGACAGACAGGCATGCCACTCCATAGTTATTGTAACCAAAACACTACACTAGGTTGCTACTGTACTAGTGTGAAACCGAAGCCACACACTAAATCGTCATCGGCATTGTCTGAAGGAGAATGCAAAATGGTCCGGCGGTTCCACATTTTCAAAAAATTAACACTGGCATTGCTTCAAACAAAGATTACGCCCAAATCCCAAACCACATTGCGCTGCAGCGCGAGGGTTCCAGTGCGGTACCAGAAGCGGATCGGGGTGGAGGAGAGGGTGCGCGAGCCGAGGCAGAAGTCGATGACGGCGTCCTTCCGGCTCCCGACGCCCACCACCTCGACGGGCTCCACCGCAGCCGCGCGGACCCTGGGGAGGCGACGGCGGCGCCTCCGCGGGGACGGGGCGAGGCGGCGCGGGGAAGCGAGCGGAGGCGGGAGCGGGACTACCAGGCCGCCTCGCACTGAAGCCGCCATGGACGAAGAGGAGGCCAGCACTGGGCGGCGGTGGGCTTGGAGGCCGTACGCTGCGACGGCGTGCGTGCGGCGGCTGGTGTGAGCCGCCGGTGAGCGGTGACGCGAAGCGAAAATGGAAATCGTTGGACGTTAGTGCTCTCTGACTGTGCTTGTGATACTGGGCCGACATGTTTGTTGTTAATCCTATCTTGTTCAAAGCGGGCCTACTGTATATATGGGCCAGTCACGAATTTGGAAAAACATGTTTACGAGCCCAGATGTGAATAAGATGGGCTAGCTCTCTACTTGATGGCCCATGTGTAGATGGGCTAGTCAGGAAAAACGAACCAAATAGACTGCCAATCAAGCGAGCCACCAGGTTTGAGAATAAGGTTATCCCTCAAAAAAAAAAAAGGTTTGAGAATAAGGTGGGATCCAAGAATGTAGTGGCTGGTGAATCACTGATCAAAAAGCGGATTTTTGAGAGATTCTACATTGATCTAGTGGCCAGTGAGGTGTGTCGTTCCGAGCGGTGGAGGACAACCTGTTTGTTGTTACAGTTTTCTGCCTTGCGACTGGCACAAGCTCATGGAAGAAGGGTGGTCGCCAGAAGGGCGCGGCTAGTTGGGCTCGGCTCATTTTGCTTTCCTCCTTTTTCTGTTAGAATAGAAAGAAAGAGCACGCCGTGAAGGATTCGAACCTGCAACCTCCTTGTTGAAGGTTGGCTGCTGTAACCACCCCGCCAAACAGCATGGATGCGCTAACCTTTTAACCTATGTGTCTTCTATTTGTTCTTTTTTCCTTTCTTTTGTTTTCATTTTTTCCTTTTTTATTTTCAGTTTTTTTCTTTTTTTTCCTGGCCGATGAATTGTTTGCAAATATGTGAAGTTTTTTTTAATTGATGAACTTTTTTTCAAATCGATGATTTTTTTGTCAAAATCCATGAACTTCTTTTGAATTTCGGTGAACGTTTTTTCAAAATCAATGAATTTTTTCAAATTGATTTGATTTTCTTTGTGGTGAACTTTTTTTCAAAAGCGTTGAACTTTTTTCAAATTTCGGTGAACTTTTTTTGAATTTGATGATTTTTTTGAATTTTATGAAATTTTTTGAGAATTGTTGAACCTTTTTTTAATTCATGAACTTTTTGTAAAATTTTTGAACCTTTTCCCAAAATCCATGAACATTTTTGAATTCACGAATTTTTCAATTTTTTTTCTTTTTTCCGGTTTTTCATACTTTTTCCAGTTTTTTGTATTTTGTAATGGTCAACCGCACTCTACATGGGCCGGCCCACGAGGAGGGGCGCTTGAGGCGCCGGTTCCCCAAGTGGCACTGAAGGCGCCACATAGGAGCTCCCTATATATCTCGACAATTCCATCTGTTCGATCTCATATATGGAGGAAATCCTTATGCGTTAGCGCTCGAGGATTGATTGGCTGTCGGATGGCAATAGAAACACAAAGTTCTTCCAACAACGTGTGAGCATGTGAAGGCAGAAAAACATAATAAAAGAGTTGACTCTTGGTGATGGAACCACCACGTCGGACCTGGAGGAGCTGGAAAATCTGACAACCTTCTTCTACAAAGATTTGTTCTCGGATGAAGGCACTTCGGGGATGGAAGACGTCAATGATAAGGTTCTAGTTAAAGTCACAACTATGATGAACGATCAACTACTTGCTCCCTATTCTAATGATCAAGTGAAAACGGACATCTTCCAGATGTTCCCAACAAATCTTCAGGTCTGGACGGGTATCCCGCACATTTTTTATAATGCAACTAGAATCTCGTGGGAGAGGAGGTCAGTGATATTGTTATGAGAATATTGCGTGGGGAAGAGGGTGTTCAAGTGCTTAATGAGAAAATCTTGTTTCGTATACCAAAGGTGGCTAACCCTACTCTCCTCTTAGTTCCTTCCTATTAGCCTATGCAATGTCCTGTACAAAATTGCTTCCAAGGTGGTATCTAATCGTCTGAAGCTCATTTTGCCCAAGATTATTTCCGAATAGCAATCCGCCTTTGTTCCAGACCACCTGATCACTGATAACATTATCTTAGCATATGAATGTTTGCACTTGATGAAGAGAAACACAACTAAGTAAAACTGGTTATGTGCTCTAAAACTGGATATGATGAAAGCCTACGACTGAGTCAAGTGGAATGAAGGCTATAATGGAAAAGTTGGGGTTTGCACTAGCTTGGATCTCTCTGATAATGGGGTTGGTAAGCTCTGTTAAATTTTTGGTTTTGTTTGATGACAAACTTGAGAAGTTTAAACTTACGTATGGTATCCATCAAGGGCAACCTATTTTTTATATTTGTTTTTGTTGGCAGCGGAGGACCTTTCATGCCTCTTAAAAACAAATTCGCAGTCATCACACCTTAGTGGCATAAAAGTGGCTCAGTCAGCTCCGTTGATGAGTCTTTGCTTTTTGTGGATGATAGTCTGCTATTATTCAAGAAAATGGTGATGGAATGCTATTGTAAAGCTTTGGAACATAAAATAAATTTGGCCAAGTCTTCTACCTTTTTCAGCAAGGGCTGTCCCGAGGTACTAAGGAATGAGGTGAAGCAAATCCTTGGGGTACCAAATGAATCTCTCTCTCTCTCTCTCTCTCTCTCTCTCTCTCTCTCTCTCTCTCTGAAAAAATATTTGGGAATGTCGTCAGATGTTGGTAACCCAAAAACTGAAGCCTTTAAATACTTGGGAGATAGGGTAGGGAACATGGTCAAGGGTTGGATGGAGAAACTTCTTTCAGCTGGTGGAAAATATGTGTTGATCAAGTCAGTTGCACAACCGGTCCCAATATATTATATGTCTAGTTTCAAATTGCCTCGAGGTTTGTGTCAACACATCAACTCATCTTCTAAAAAACACATCAACTCATTAATCTGCAAATGTTGGCGGGGAAGCAAGTAAGGTGAAAGGAAAACAACCTTGGTGTATTGGGATGTCATGACTACGCCAAAATTATTGGGAAGCTTGGAGACATAGAAATTTTTAATCTTGGTTTATTAGCTCTCCAGGATTGGTACATCCTACAAAATCTAGGTTCTCTTAGCGCTTTTATCGTCACAGCAAGGTACTGTCCAGATTCCGAGTTCTTGCAAGCCCAACTAGGCAATTCACCTTCTCAGATTTGGAGAGTAATAGTTGAAGGAAGAGATGTGCTTTCCCAAGGCTTGATTCGTAGAATTGGCAATGGCCAAACGACAGATATATGGAGGGACGACTGGATACCTATTGATTACAGTATGATGCCAAGCACTTGTCTCGGCCAAGACCCACCACGTCGAGTAAGTGACCTCATCTTACCAAATGTGATGAACTGGAACACGGAACTAATCTAGAACACCTTCATACAAGTTGATGCCTAGGCGATTCTAGCTATCTCACTTTGTACCAGGTAGGTTCAAGATTTTTTGGTATGGAATTATGACTGCGGAGGTATCTTTCCGGTGAAGTCTACTTATAGAATGATAGTCTCGACCAAGCACTGATGTGAGGCGTGGCTTGATAGTCGGGCGGACTCATCAAACTCCAAGCAAGTGAAACAGACGTGGTGCAAGTTGTCGAAAGTGCAAATTTTGTCAAAAAAATTAGAATCTTCCTACGGAGTCTTGCACAAGAGTCCATCCCACGTGCAGACCCGTTTTATCATCGCAACATGGCAATCACTAGCAACTGCGCCCTTTGTTGGGCAGATGATTCTTGGAAGCATTCCCTTATGGATTGCACCATGTCACAATGCGTCTAGGCTTTAGCTGACCAGGACCTAGTGGAAAAGATGAACCAAATGAGGGAACCTGATGCCAATCATTTGATATTTTTCTACTGGATTCATTGCCACATCCAGACTTTGTCCGAGTGCACGTGACACTATGGGCTATATGTCATGCTTGGAGGAAGGCAATATATCACTGTTAGGAAACAAGGCATCAGTCCTGGTTCCAAAGGGCCTTTAGTCCCGGTTCTGCAACCGGGACTAAACAATCGGGACTAAAGGGCTCCACGTGGCCGCTGTGGGGCGCCCAGGCAGGAGGACCTTTAGTCCTGGTTTGTAACACCGACCGGGACTAAAAAAGGCAGCCACAAGTCAGCAGCTGCAGGCGCTGGGATTTTTGTTTTTTTAAGGAGGGGTTTAGGGGTTTTCATATTGTGTTTCCCCTTTTTATTTTTGTGTTTACCCTTCAATTCTTTTACATTTAGGGTTTCATTTTTATTTTATATTTTCCATTCAACTCGACGCTAGCTACTACAAATAGCAACGAAGGAACCATTACACAACATCGTCATGAACATATATAGAGAGAAGTGACCTCTCTTTCTCTGTGCTTGGCCGAACAACAAGTTTTCGTATATCTATCCGGCGCTACTACATATAGTACACGAGCATGCATATATACAATATAACATCTCTTAAGATCCCTAACATCTACCAAAATCGCATTGCAATTCCCAATGGTATTCTTCATCTGTAGGTATGACGTGCTCAACAAAGAATCTCGCCAATTCCTCTTGAATTGCTCTGATGCGATCATTTGGTAGGAGTTTGTCCCGCTTCTCTTAGATCTAATTTAAAGAAGGGGTCAATACATATATATGAATGAAACTCAACACAATTGATGGTAATAAAATAAAATAGTGAAGATTTTTTTACGTACTTCAAATTGACGTGAAGATCTGCCCCGCTCAAAGGTTGAGTGGCAAATGAACTCGCAAACGTGGTATCCACATAAATTATTCCCGGGTGCCTGCCACAAGCACTTTACGAGAATAGAGTTCAATCAAAATGATAATCAAGCATGATAATGGTATTCAAACTAGAATCAATGAGAGATGTGCGGAACTAGCTAATACGACTTACTTTGGGGTGTGAAAACCGCAGCTCCTTTTTCCATTCACCCGGTACCTTGCTGGTGAACTTTTTCCAAACCTTGCCCAACAAAGAAAATGATTACTTGATATCAGGAAATGAACAAAAGTTGCCAATATGGTGCGATAATGATTGAACTTACTTCTAAAGCATTTCACTGATGTCCGCTCACTCCTTAGGCTCTTTACGTCTCGAGTCCAACACAATTACTAGCCCTGCGTCAAGCTGAATGGCTAGTAGAATAAAGTGGAAGTTGCGCACACACAACTCATCAATTACACTTAACCTCGAATAAGCGAAACATAATATGCACAAGAGAGTAACACTCACTTGAAGTTGTAAGAAAAGAGTATTTCCCTTCTATTTTGTTGTTTAAGTAATGCCTTTAGCAAGTTTTTCTCAGTTCCGTTGGGGTTCTTTTGTACCGTTTATTCATTTACGGTATTCGGGTTAATGAGCCCAATGTCATAGATTTGTCCTCTTTTGCATTCGAGGATCTTCAAGATAATTATACATGCAATGAACAAGCTGAGCTAGAGACTTAATTACAGAAATAATAATTACAGACAATAGCAACTCATGAGAGTTTTGTCGAGGGTATCTTGATTGTATAACTGGAATAATTCTTCAAATTCAACGTACAACACGTCGACTCCAATGAAGTCGTGCTCATCTTTAATCCCCAGCAAGATATTGTCGGTCCCATCCTTGCAGGTTTTCAAGTACCAGTCATGTAATCTTTGCATCATCATTGATAGATGCGGGAGCTGCTCAGGTTTGACGAGTGGCTTCCCGTGCTCGTATCTAAAGGCTACTACCTCAACCATTTCGAACTATAGATCAATATCCTCATCACCCAAGTAATCACCAAGAGTGAGACCAAGACCACCGGCCGCTACCACCGGATCATTAACGATATCGGTAAACACCTTGAGCGGGGGCATGATTGCTTTTCCTGTTTGCCGAGCTGGAGAATTGTTTTCCCACTTTTTGCAGCATTGCTAGTACTTCCCGACCGGTTCTCATATGTCTTTACAATACAACAATCATAGTGTGATAGTGGCGGAGGCGGTGGTGGTCGCCTAAGGGCATCCAGTATGCGCTTTGCTTTTACCAGATCTATTTTCTCCTTTGGAGGTGGACGTTTTGGTGCAAGCTGGCGTTTCACATCGGTAGCCACGATGTCATTGTTTTCCTCCTCAGTCATCTCATATGGTAACTTGGTAGGAGCCTTCTTGACGCTTGTACCTGCTCTGGATTTCTTTGTTATTGTACTAATAGCCGCCGGAGCGGCGGCGGCTCTCTTTCGCCGTTGCTGAGGTGGCGGAGTCAGCTGACATGGCGAAGGAGGCGGAGTCCACTGACACGGCAGAGATAGCTGAGGCGGAGGAGGATTCTGCTGAGGGCCTCCTTTACTGGAGTCCGCTGACGCGGCGGAGGCAGCTGATGCAACGGAGATAGAGCTGGAATGTGAGGAGTTTGCTGAGGGGCCTCCTCCAGCTGAGTCTGCTGAGGCCGCGTCCAGTTTGGAAGCGCAATGTTTTCCTTTCTCCATAGAATGGTCATCCTTACGACATCTACCAGATGAGTCTCCCCTTCACCTATAGGGTAGTCATGGTCCAGCCCCTCGAATACGTTGGTAACTTCATCCACCCCAACAACAGCATAGCCATCTGGAATCGGATTGCAATGGAAAGTTCCATCTGGTGCAGGAGGTAAGACATAGCCGACCGTCACCTTCAAGGTTCGGTTCAAGCATTTCGCCATTAGCTCACAATGTTCCCTCTCCGTGATATCATCCACGGGGTAGCGAGGAGCTATGATATCAGGACGAACGAGCTCCGTGGAAGCCACGCTGCTTTTCCCCTGAGATGGTGGGATAGCTTCTTCATGGACAACATGAATGAAGGATCTTCGTGCTGCTGAGATGGTGGGCCGGTAGCTCGCTGATTGGTAAGTGCCTCTAGTTTCTTCTCATGCAACGCTAATCTTTCTTCCATCTTCTGCATCTGGTCTGCTTCCTCTTTCTTCTTTCTCCCTCGGCTTCTATAACCAGTGCTTTCAGGAAACCCATGCTTGAGCCTGATGTGCCTCATGTTCGTCTAGGGTGTTCAAGATTCTCGAGGGTGTGTGATAGCTCGTCCTTCTCTCTGTCAGGATGGAACCTCCCTTCCTACACTTCCTTGATTGTTTCCTGAATCTTTATGATGGGTGTTTCAAGTTGAGCTTTCGTGAAAACACACTTCCCTGTTTCTGGGTCCAAAGTTCCCCCATGCCCGAAGAGCCAAGTACTTGCCCGTTCGGGCCAGTTCAATGTCGCTGGTTGGACCCCTTTAGCAAACAGGTCGTTCTCAGTTTTGTCCCACGTAGGCCGGGCAAAGTTGTAGCCACCTGACCCCATAACATGGTGATACTTCTTCTTTGCAGCATTTTGCTTATTTATCTGTTACCTAGTCTTAGCTTTCTCCGATTTCTTGTACGCTACAAATGCGGGCTAGTGATCTTTTATCTTTGCATATTGACCGCTGAATTCTGGAGTCTTGTCTTTCTCAACAAACTCGTTCAATCTTTTCTTCCAGTTCTTGAATTGTTCTTCCATCTTCTTAAGAGCCCACGCCTTGACTTGTCACTGTATAACTGGGTTATTTGGATCCTCCTCTGGCGGTACGCTGAATTTTGTCATGAGCGAGTTCCAAAACTCATCTTTCTTTCTATCGTTGACATAAGATACTTCAACGTGCTTCTTCTTATTCCATTCTTGGATGCTGATCGAGGTGCTGTCTGATGTCTACTACGCAACTTTATTCTTGTAGACATGTGTTGGGCCTCCAAGCACAGAATTTTGTAGGATAGTAGCAATTTTCCCTCAAGTGGATGACCTAAGGTTTATCAATCCGTGAGAGGTGTAGGATGAAGATGGTCTCTCTCAAATGACCCTACAACCAAATACAAGAAATCTCTTGTGTCCCCAACACACCCAATACGATGGCAAATTGTATACGTGCACTAGTTCGGCAAAGAGATGGTGATAAAAGTGTAATATGGATGGTAGAAATATATTTTTATAATCTGAATAAATAAAAATAGCAAGGTAGCAAATAGT
This sequence comes from Triticum aestivum, assembly GCF_018294505.1. Taxonomy (NCBI): domain Eukaryota; kingdom Viridiplantae; phylum Streptophyta; class Magnoliopsida; order Poales; family Poaceae; genus Triticum; species Triticum aestivum. The sequence goes on along the minus strand of NC_057807.1, from coordinate 541,830,839 downwards.
AAACGGGCACAAAAACGGTGTTGCAATGCTTAAAAATGAGGCCTAGGGTCCGTACTTTCGCTAGTGCAACCTATCAACAATGCTAACATACTTGAATCATATGATTATCCCTCAAAGTGCAATAAAGAATCACTCCCGAGTTCCTATTAGCGGAGAACAAAAGATAGGAATTGTTTGTAGGTCACGAAACCACCTCAAAGCTATTCTTTCTATTCGATCTATTCAAGAGTTCGTACTAGAATAATACCAAAATGAATTCATATTCATAATACTCAATCCGCACAAAGAACTATAAAGAGATCCCAAAGTTTTCGTCGAAGAAAAACGTGCATCAACCCCTATGCATAGGTTACCCCAATATCACCGCGGGAATCCGTGAGTTGAATGCCATAACACATATCAAGTGAATCAATAAGATACATCATTGTCACCTCAAGTATTCATATTGCCAGACATATATCATGTGTTCTCATCTCTGAATATTCAATCCGACAAGACAAAACTTTGAAGGGTAAAGATTCAATTCATCATAACAAGAGTATAGAGGGGAGAAACATCATATGATCCGATTATATTAACAAAGTCCATGATATAGATCACGAGAGAGAGAGAGAGAGATCAAACACATAGCTACTGGTACAAACCCTCAGCCCCGAGGGTGGACTACTCCCTCCTCATTGTGATGGCCGCCGGGATGATGAAGATGGCCACCGGAGATGATTCTCCCCTCCAGCAGGGTGCCGAAATAAGGTCTAGATTGGTTTTCACGGATATAGAGACCTTGCGGTGGTGGAACTTCTGATCTAGGTTAACCCCGAAGGGTTTTGGAATATTTGGGATTTTATAGGGCGAAGAAGGGATGTGGGAGCACTACAAAAAAATACACTTCTGTGATGATATGTGTTTGCCACAGTAGGTCGCGTTTTTTGTCATGCATGTACATCCATGACGATTTTATGACAGAATCAAGATAGTCATACATGTGCTGTCGTAGAAGTGTTCCATGACATTACCAAAATTATCATCACGGAAGTGTCCACTTCCATGACGATAAATCGCGCGTCACAGAAGTGCTTTCGTCAAGGGTGACCGACACGTGGCATCCACCGTAACGGAACGCTGCTAAGCTATCGGGTCGGGTTTTGGATCTAATAACCCGTTAACAGCCCCGACCAATGGGGATTTTCCACGTGTAAAATCATCATTGGCTGGAGGAAACACGTGTCGGCTCATCGTTGGGACAGATGTCATCCACTCATTGGATAGAAGGCGCCTATGATACGTTGACACGTGGCACGGCCCAACAGAGGCCCATTCCTGTGAAAAGGCCGGCCCGTTTGACTTGGTCAAAAGGTGGCGGGCCGGCCCATGGAAAGCTTGTTAACGACCTGTTTGCATATAGCCCATTTACAACCTACTAACCCAAGGCCCGTTACGCCCTATCCAAATTAGGCCCAATAGCATCATCTGGGCCATCCAATATGATTCCAGTCCGTTTTCACTTCTGGCCCATGTATGGCCCATGATGTCTTTCGGCCCATATGAGGCCCTTTGTAACTCTTGGCCCATTAACGGCCCATCGTGAAACTGGCTTGTAATGAACAGTGTATCACTTTACACCCATTAACGACCCATGCTGAAACTGGCCCGTAATGAACAGTGTATCACTTTATACCCATTAACGGCCCGTTATTCTGTTGGGCCGTTTCCAGCCCATGTTATCTTTTGGCCTTCTCAGAGCCCATTTATTCTTGGGCTCATTTCCAGCATTCGCTTACTTATGGCCCGTTACTGTCATTTTCTGCTTGTGGGCCAAATTCAGCCCGTGGTTACAGTCGGCCCGTTTGTGGTCCGTTAATACGTTGGGCTGTTTTCATAGCGTCATCAAATACGACCTATTAACGATGGCCCGTTATGGTCGGCCCATGAACAGGCGATTCCAACTCTAGCCCGTTTACGGCCATAATGTGGTCTGTTTGGCCCATGTTTGGCCAATCGATCATACGGCTCGTATAAGGCCCATTGATGATACGGCCCGTAGAAGGCCCATTGTTTCTACGGCCCGTAGAAGGCCCACTGTTTCTACATCCCGTAGGAGGCCCAATGTCACTACAGTAAATATTAGCCATGGTTATTATGGCCTAGTTTTAAAAAATAGGTTATTGCAGCCACTAGCAAACCGCGGAAAAAGAACTGCAATGACTACAAGCAAACAAATAAACAAGACAAAAAGGAAATAAATAAGCAAGCAACTAACGCTAGGCTATCATGGCTATTACACATATTACATCCACTGGGCATCGAAGTTCGCCACCAGTGCAAATATAGGGAACAAAGCAGCATATCATATACACTGGTTGTCAAAGTTGGCGACCAGCGTAAATAAACGCCGCAGCAAAACAAATCTAGAACTGAAACCACTTCAGAAGATCTCAAGAAACAATATCCTGGGTACCCATAATGCTGGCAAGACGCTTAGCAAGCTTATTAACTTTCTCTTGTTTGGTGCTTAAATCCTCCAGCGCTTGTTGTTGCACCAGGAAATATGCATCTGAATTCTGCAGGGACTTCCTCAGTCCTTCAGCTTCCTGTCGCAGCACATCTGATCGATGTCTTTCAACTTGAAGTTGAGACTCAAGAAGACGAACTGATTCAGGCAGCGAGTTCGAAGAGCTTGTGCCAGCAGTAGTGGCTAGTAACTTGAACACTACATCAAGACATGACTTTTGGGTTCTCTCACTGTCATCAAGATAGTTTTTACCAGCTTTCTTGGAGACCAACAGGGATGTCTCACTATCTTGAACCTTATATGCATTACTTCCTTTACCATTGCATAACGCGGTACTGTTCTCCAATATTTTGTCCGCATTCTAAAAGAGAAACAAGCAGACACATTACAAGTTTACCATGTTGTATATGAAACTCATTTTGGTAAATGAGTTCAGTAGTAAAGTGGACAGGATAACAACATGAAACAAACATATATCTATGTACCATGGTCACTTTATGGTCTATACCATTCTAGTTTTTGTTGCCAAATCAAGATAGAGACACAATTCAAATAATATTTGTTCAAGACAAAGCAGAATAGACAGAATATAAGTGTGGGAAACTATAGAGCAATAACAACACTTTTAATGTGCATGACATGAGAACATAACTGTTTATTCAATTGAAACTGAAATCAACATAGAGCAGGTTACAACAGCAAACCAGTTAAAGAAACAGGTTTGAAACATACCTGTTGCACCATTGGAGTTTCAATTCCATCCTTCAAATTTGAAAATAGTTGGTATGAGTAAATACAGTAATGCAAGAGCAAAGGAGTATGAACCATAGCTACATAACCTGACCTGAGAACAAATCTTCTTCTCCTTTAAGCGTTGAGTTGGGATTCGGAGTGGTGGTCCTCGTGCTTTGGGCACTGCAGTTCCCTTACTAACTGCTCGTGTTTGGGTGCTCTGTGGTGGAGACGGTGCTGTGTCAACTGGAACTGGGTTATTATCTGCCGGGGTTGGGGTTAGAAGGGGTGTAGCTGGTTCTCTGTCCAACTGGGTAGGGGTACAATCTGCGAGAGTTTGGGTTATGTGTGGTGGATCTGGTCCTTGGGCAAGTACAACCATGGTTCTATCTGCATCAACCGGTAGCACTATCTTTTCTGAAGACCATGTTGTTACTCTCTTAGATACTGCCATCACCCTCTCCAATTCAAATGGCTGATAAACAAGAAAAGTAATTGAAAGTATAGGCATTGTATATAGACAGGTGCAATGGATAGTGGGGAATAAAAGAGGACATGAAATAATTCATATTTATGTTGTCTAACCAAACAGGATAGCATGGCACAATTTCACATATATGATGGCTAACTAACCAGGATAGCATGACACAATTTCACATTATGATGGCTAACTAAAAAAGATGGAAAGACATAGTTCAAAGAGAAAAATTCACTGCATGTCCTCATACTTGTCGCGTTGGCCGCATTTCTCCTCGTACTTGCAAATACCCAAAATACAGTCCTACAACTTGTCTCAGGTGGTCATCTACGGTCCAAAATACCATTTCCTCTACGTATGTGCTGACTTGGCTGTTGACTGGCTAGTCCATGCGGGCTTTGACCGCCAGCTCACCTGAGCGGGAGAATACAAGGGGGTTTATTGCAAAAACAATGAATTTTCGTTTGTCCCCCGCCTGGCCGGACCGCGCCTTACCCACCCACCTGGTCGGATCGCGATCGCACCCACCTGGTCGGACCGCACACACCGCACCGCACCGCACCTCTCCCTCTCCTCTCCCGTCTCGAACCCTAATCACCGTCGCCTGCTCCACCACCGCCCCCTGCTCCGCCGCCGTCGCCGCAGGCACCACCGCCTGGATCTGCTGCTACCTCTCACCGACGGCATGTCATCTGTGAGATCCTCCCGCTCCGGTGTGCGCTCTGGTCTGTGTGGCCGCTCTGTTGAGGTGCCGCTGGTCGGATGCCCCGATTGTGGCGAACCCATCAAGTGCTACCGCTCTAGCACTGATGAGCATGATGGTTGGGTTTTCTACAAGTGCACCCATGACAATGTAAGCTTCAGTCTTGCTCTGTTCGATTCATGCACCTGCCATATTCAGTAGCCATGCTCTGCTCAGTAGGCATGATGGCTGCGTTAACTAGTTGTGATGTGCTTAGAAGTTAATTGGAGAGATCTCTTAACTGAATGTTCAGTAGTCATCATGTGATTAGAAGTCTTGAATGTGCTCAGTAGCCATGGTTAACTGAAATTTAGTCCTTAACTTAACATTTTTTCATGTTAACTGCACTTTGTCAGTCATTTTCACACATTGCATTGCTTTGGTTGTAGGTCACCTGTGATTTCTGGCGCTGGGAGATGGAATATGTGCAGCATCTGGTTGAAACTAGAGTTCTTGTTGGCAATGTTGCTGTAGATGCAATTGGTGCAGTTGAGGACAGGAGGGAAGATCTTGAGAGGAAGAGGACTGAGTGGATGGGAGGAAGAAACTTAGCTGGAAGGGCCTTGGCTGGAAGAGGCATTGCAGGCAGGGTGAATTTTGACAGCCCTAGTGAGAAAAACCTTGCTACCAAGCAGCAAGTTGCTATGCTTCTTAGATTAGGTAGAGAGATCCTTCTAGTGCTAAAGCTTCTTATGGCTAGTGTTGTGGTTCTTTGTGTATTGTCTTTCATCTTCATTATGAAGAAGTGAGATGTTGATAAATTAGTATCTATGGCTGTCTGAGCTGGATATGTATCAATGGCTATAATGGATATGATGTTATTTTGGCTGTATGGTTGTAATGGATATGTATCTATGAAGTAATATCGATGTTTCAGTGTCAATGGTGAATCTTCCAATTTGTTGTTAATATTTAGTTAACTTTGTCTTTTCTGAGCTCTCTAAGCCAAATATTCAGTTAACTGCACTTGGTCAGTGTCAATGTTGACTGCACTTGGTCTTTTCTGAGCCAAATATTCAGTTAAATGAGCTTGATTGATATGGCCAAATTGTAAATCAACTTAACTGAACCAAAGATTCAGTTAAATGAGCTTGATTGATATGCCCAAAATGTATTTGAACTTAACTGAACAAGGATTAAGTTAAATGAGCTTGTTTGATATGGCCAAAATATAACTGAACTTAACTGAACAAATATTCAGTTAACTGATTTGTCCACAACAATGCACACTGGCACCCTACAACTTGCATTGTATGTTTGCCTTTGGTCCACAACCACCAGATCCACCTGTGCTTCCTCCCCCAGCCACAAGTATATCTTCCTCCCCCAGCCACTCCTTCCCATTCTTCTCTTCTTCTCCAGCGCCACAAAGTTCTTCTCTTCTTCTCCAGCACCACAAAGATCCAAGGTGTCATGGGATGATCTCCCTAGCTCTTTTGGAGACAACTCTGTTACCAGCAAGGTTGGTCATCTCCTCATCTCCTACTAGGGTTACCAACAGCTAGGGTTTTCTCTTGTTTCTTCAGTCTGAATCCAAATCTGGATTTGTTTTAGGCTCCTGCCACAATTTTCTGTAAGGAATGGAGAGGCCTGGCCATAGATTTGCCTAGTTTTACATGTCAGCATGGAACTTTGTGTGAGAAGGTTGTGGCATTTGGATAATACTGGCAGGAGGTTCCTAACCTGTGCCCAGAAGGTTAGTACAAACTCATTCACACTGTCAAAAGTTTAAAAGGCTCAAATTTTAGTTATTTTTGAGTAGTCAATTTGTATGCCATTTAAAGTGCTATGTTTAGTTAACTGAAATTTGTTGAGTAGTTAACTGAATTTCTTGATTAGTTAACTGAAATTATGTTTGTTTTAAATTCATAGGAAGTACCTAGCTGCAACTATGTGGAGTGGGTTGACCCTGAGTGGCCTGATGCTATGAAGATGAGCCTAGCTAGGATATGGAGCATGTATGAAGAGGAGACAAAACATAATCTCAGACAAAATGTTCTGAATGCCGAGGAAAACTTGAAGATTTTGGAAGAGAAGAAGAAGTTGGAAAAAGAGCTTAGCAATTTCAAACTTGATTTTGCTAATCTTTTGCCTGAGAAGGAGCATGCAATTAGCCAATTAGGTAGCACACAAATTGCTATGGCTAAGCTTAGGGCAGAGCTTGAGAAGAGGAAGATGAATGACAAAACAGTAACAAGCATTCATCAGGTATTTAGGTCTAAGGCAGAAAAAGAGAGAGATCAAGTGATCCAGGAGAGGGACCAAGTCATTGGAGAGAGGGATAAATTAAAGCAAGAGAAGAGAAAGCTTGAATACATGATTGGTGACTTGTTCAAACACAAAGAGGACACCAAGGAGAAGATAAGGAAGCTTAAGGGGATGCTGGATGATTTTGATTGAGCTGATGTTGTACTACATGCTGAATGATTTAACTGGTGTTGTACTGATGTAGTACTAGATGCTTAATGAATTTGATTGAACTGATGTTGTACTAGCTCAAATTCCAGTTTGATGTTATTCAAGTCAATTTGTTTATCCAGCAGCTAACCACATATGCATACCTAACAGTTCAACTGCAAGGATTTATTTAGTTGTTTATTTGGTGCTGACAAAAGACAGAAATGTTGAACTGAATGTTGACAACATTCAGCATACCTAACAACTGAATATGACAGCAACAATGACAGTAGTTCATAGTACTTGTCCACAAACATGACAGCAACATTCATCATTTCATAGCACTTGTTCACATTACCCAAACAAGACTAGCAGTAATAATTAACTTATGTGCTCACATTATACAAGTACACCTAACTAACCAAACATCTTTAATTATAACTTATATGCTGAAAATACTATACTTTCAGTATACCTAACTAACCACCTTCACTTCTTCAGGACATCTTCTTCAGGCGCTCTGACCGGCGAACCTCAGCTACACCTTCTTCAGGCATCTTCCTCTTCTTCTTGTTCATCTTCTTGTCAGCCACCTCTGCATGTGCTTCAAGTGCCAAGACCACCTCCACCTCCTGCTTGATGATGTCAGGAACATATAGAAGCACGTCGACGTTAATTGGGCGGTGCTTGTCACCCTCCCTGGCGACAGGCGCCACCATCTGGACCTCCGTCTTGGGGACGACGGGCACCGCCATCTGCACCTCCAGCTCGTCGTCAGAGAGAACGATCACCTCTGGCTCCTCCCAGCCAGTCGACCAAGACGAGTCGGCGTGCATCACCTGGTCGTTGCCTGCAAGGTCATCGACGACCCTCTGCCAGGCGGGGCTGTTCTCCATGCCGGTGAAGGCGGTGTGGTCGTCGGCGGTGACTGAGCGAGGAGAAACCTAGGCGACGCTATTGGCGAGTGGACTGTGGATACGAGTGGCGAGTGGCGAGTGGAGAGCGGCGGGTGGGTGGGTGGGCTTAAAGACAGAGTCGGAGAAACCAAAACGGCATGCAGACAACACAGCGCACGGTCGCCGTATATAATGTGCAACGAACGCTGGACCTGAGGGCCACAATGAAATAATAAGGTGTCTGTCAAGTAGCATTTGGTCAGACTACTAGTACTATCCCACTGGCAATGCACGCATCTCTTCATACCACAGGCCTGGGTTTGAGCCCCAGGCTAACCATTTTTTTTGTTTTTTTTGAATCAAAAATTCATTTTTCATCTAGTTAGTGCTGATCAGAAATACACCTATTTACATTCAGGCCAAACATTTTTAATGTCTTTTTTAAATCAAAAAATATCAGTGCTGATCAGATCAAAACACTCAGGTTGATCTGTATGAACTCAAACAATCAACTTTCATAAATGTAAGTCAAAACATTCAGATGAGATGACCACGGGGGTGTACTAACTTGCATAAATATTAGTCAAACATGCAGTTAACTGAATGAGCCAATGATTGAACTACATTTCAATAGTTTCAAACACTGAATGGCTGGCACATTTGAATAGTTTCAAGCACTCAGAATGAAGTTTTTGACAAAAAATGAGATGGCTGCAAGTACAACACCAGAGATTCATCTAAACTCATCAAACATAGTGACTCGTTTGTGCTTCTTGGGCACATGTGCACTTGGCCCTACTTGCTTCTTCTCCTCAGCTCTTCTTCTCTTGGCCTCTTCTTGTTGTTTCCTCTTTGCTTCTTGATCTTCCTTCCTCTTAAGTGATGCCTCTGCTCTCTTTGCTTCTTGTTCTTCTTTTCTCTTAAGTGATGCCTCTGCTTTAGCTGCAATTGCTTCAATTGCTTTTGCTTCCTTCTCTTGTTGCAATGTTGCTTTCCTTGCTACTGTTGCTTGATGCTTTGCTGTTGTTTCCTCACCCTTCTTCTCTTTTGCTGCTCTTCTTCTTCTTGCTGCCTGCTCTGCTTTCCTGATAGCAACATCTTGCCTTTTTTGCTTTTGCCTCCTCTACTCTTTTCTCTGCCAACTCATTCATGGACTCTAGTGCTGCATCTCTTCTGGCTGCCATCTGCCTTTCTTTGTCCTTCTTCATCTTCAACAGTTTCATGGTCAGATTCCCATCAGTTGTAGCTGTTGTAGCTGTTGTTGTATGTGTTGTAGCTTGAGAATTAGCTGCCATAGAGACAAATGTTGAATCTGGCACAGTGGTTTCATTGCAATCTCTAGGCACTGGTCTAGCTTGCTGCATCTTGTGTAGCATTGTACATCCAAAGTCCTACACCTGTTCAAAGACAAGAGGTGGACACAACTTATAAGCATCCTAGCATTTACCTGAAATACACTGGTAAAAAGTGGACAAAAGATTAGCATTTACCTGAAATACAACTGGTGTATCATACTCTTCATCTTCTTGAGCGGCATTTTGAGCAATATGGACCTCCTCCTGTGTGAGTTGGCCATCATCTTGTGTTACATTGACCTCATGATGTGGTACTTGGGCATCATCTTCTGCTAGATTAACCTCATCCTGTGTGAGCTGGCCACCATCTTGTGTTAGATTGACTTCCTGCTGTGGGAGTTAGCCTTCTTGTTGATCAGCATGTGGTGCTTGGCCAGCAACTTGTTGGTCATCATCTGACACATCATCAGGTATAGCCATTTGCCCCCTTCTCACTTTTATCTTTGGCAAAATGCCACCCTTCCTTTGATTGCATCCTTTGATGTTGTGGCCTGATTCATGGCAGTAGGAGCATGTTATCTTAACTCCATGTCTGCTCATCACCTTGGTTCCATCTTTCTTTTCAATCTCATAAGGCTGCTTTCTCCTACTCTTGTTTGAAGGCCTCCCTACTTTTTTTCATAGACAGGTGGCTTGATTTCACACCCATTCATCTTCTTCCACTCTCTCCTATCTCTGCAAGGCTTGATAATGGGTTGGTATGCTAGCTTGAATGCCTCAATACTGTAGTAAGAGTGCACCAAAGTCTCAGGGTCAATTCTTTCATGTCTGCAGCATGCAATTGCATGGTGACATGGAACTCCACTAAGATCCCACCTCTTGCATGTACAACTCTCTTCCTTGATGTCAACAATGTATGTCCTGTTCTTGTTGTCAACCTGGAAAATGCCATCACCAGCCCCTGAAACCATGCATGTAGCTGACAGCTCAATATTCTTTTCAACTCTTTTCCTTATTTTTGGGCATATAGAGCCAGGCCAGTTCTCTGCCTCCTTTCTTTTATTGTAGAATCTGACCATAAGCTGGCTTTTGATCTTGTCAACCATTGATCTGATCAGCATCTCCCTAGCCTCAAGGATATATTTGTTGAAAACCTCACAGTTGTTGTTCAGAAGGATATCACACTTAGGCAATTCTCTTTGGAAACCCCTCACCCAAGTGTTTGGTGGTAGCTGCTCAAGCCATGTGTAGGCTTCCAAGCTCATGGCCTTTAGCTCCTCCATGTTTGCAGCCCACAGTTCAGGTGTTGTTCTCCTTGCACACTTCCATAACTAGTTCTTCAGTACATCTCCTTTGTGTGTTTGCTGAAAATTCTGCCATATATGCCTGACACAATGATTGTGCTCTGAATCAGGAAAGTGCTGTCTCACTCCCTTGATCAGCCTCTTTTGTTTGTCTGACATAACAGTCCATGGTTCTGTGTTGAGTATTCCCAAGTCACTCTTCAGGTTTGACAAAAACCATTTCCATGTATCAGTGTTCTCTACCTCCATGACTGCAAATGCCAGAGGGTAAATGCAGTCATTGGGATCCATCCCAACAGCACATAACATAACACCTCCATACTTGCTCTTTAGGTGACATCCATCTAAACATAAGACAGGCCTGCAGGCTTGCATGAAACCCCTTTTGCAGGCATCCAGAGAAAAATAACAACTTCCAAATATGCCATCATTGACACCCACATAGAAAGAGCTACCTGGGTTTGATGTTCTGACTTCTTGTGCATAATACCACATGCTGCTATACTGCTCTAACTCATCTCCTTCAAGGACCTTCTTGACTAGCCTCTTACCCCTTCTAAGTTTGCTCCTTGTAGTTGTCATGTTCCAGTCCTTCTGAACCACCCTTGCAAAATTCTTCATGTTCATGTTTTCATCTACTCTGAAAGAATCAATGTATTTTCCTGCCATGAAGGGAGCAGTGAATGACTTCACAGACCATTTCTTTATGCAACTATGGTTTGGATTGTATTTCTTGACCATCAAGCATTTTGTTCTGCAATCAAATGATGCAAACAAAGACCAAGGGCAACCTTCTTCACAAATGGCTTGTAGTCTTTTCCTATCATTTCTGGGCACTTAATGTCAACCCTTTCCCTACAGCTGTACTCTTTGATAGCTTTCCTCAGTAACTCAACACTTGCAAATGTCTGTCCCACTTGGAACTATGGTTTAGACAGGTCTTCTTCTCTGAAACTTTTGAAATTGAGCTTAACCTTATCTTCGTCAGAAGAAGGCAAACACAGGTCCACATCTTCAACAGGATCATCAGGTTGTTCTTGGACTGCTAAACCTTTACCTTTATCACAATCAACATTTCTGTCAAACAAGTCATCATCATCTTGTAGATCAATATCTGAATCAACAAGTTGTGGATTGAAATCTTCATCAGAATCATGAATTGCTGAAGATCTCATTGCTGAATCACCAATTCCATCTTCTGCATCCATGTTTAAAACCCTACAGGTTTTCCTTCTGCCCCTGAACTCAAATTGAAATGTATGAACATATTCTCCTGGCTGAGGAGGACCTGGCATGTACTCCTCTTCTTCTGACTCTTCCTCACTTTCTGCATCATACAACTGATCTTGCTTAGCCTGATCCTCTTGCACTTGATCAGCATTTTCCTCTTGCACTTGGTCAGAATGATCCTCTTGCACTGGCACTTGCTCCTTCTTAGGTCTCAGGTCACTGAATTTGACTTGAGGAGGATCTTCATCATCAGAATGAACTTCAACAAGGGAAATATATGACCTCATACTGTCATCATGATCAAGAAATATTTGCTCGAAATGGTTCCCATTAAGAACACAATCCTTAATGTTCTCTGTCATTGTGTTGTCCCCTAACTTAATTTCTCTTAAGCCATTCTTATAGACTGTCAGTCCAGGAACACACCAGTAAGCCCTTATCCTGCCCTCAAACTCATACCCAATTTCCTCCACCAGACTGGCAACAACTGTAGGTATCCAATTATCTGTATCATAGTAGTCATACCAAATGGAGTGGCCCTTGTGATAACCCCTATGCTTGCTTGCACATAGGAAATAGCCACCATGTATGACCTCAACAGAGAAATGGTTGCTTAAGGGGCCTGCAAAACAAATGAAATGAAAAAATCTTTAGACAGACAGTAATAACAGAGATGACAGAGAATGCAACTGCACAATGCAATAACAAACAGTAATAACAGAGATGAAGAGACAATGTAACTGCACAATGACACAACCATGCTATTTGAGATCATCTGATCTAGGAAATTGACACAATGTAACTGCACCAGTCTAACACAACTGTCAATGTTCAGACAAAAAAATGTTAAGTCAGTAATAACAAAACTGTCAATGTTCAGACAAAAAATGTTCAGCTAGTTGAAGACATGACCCAACCATGCTATTTGAAAGCATCTTTACTACAAATATGCTCAGTGTAAGTGCACCAATCTAACCAAAATGTCAATTTTCATACAGGTCCAAAAATAGACAATGTAGACAAATGTATCAGATATAGGTTCAGACATAGATAATTGAAAGTTCAGACATTTCCAGAACAAAATGATGGCATTCATGGCATATCAAGTAAACAAATTGATGATCTTTCACGTCCAAAAGCCTGTTCCTTTGCTGGATCTGGCAAACAAACAGTCATCTCATTAACAAAACAACATATGGTCGACGCATGTAACCTAATTTAAACTAACATTGACGGCCAAAAAAATAGGGCATCCACTTTGCCTAACAATTTGAGTAATCAAAACATTTATTACCTCTGCACAACCATATTTCATCTACAACTAACCTATCGAAAGGCCTCATCAAACCCTAATTTGCATCTGCCACTAACTTCACCATCCACGGCTAAAACCCTACACCCCTAAACCCGTGACAGAAAAAGATGGCCAAGAACCCTAAACCCTACCCCGTATGCGCAATTGAGTAGGGTGCGCACTCTTTCCCCTAGCCAAAACGGACAGATTGGGCAGAGAAGGTGCTGACGACAGTGACATACCGTACAGCGGCGGCTCGGCATGATCTTGACGATAGGAGGGAGCGAGAGGAACGTCACGCAGGCCCTGACCAAACGGAGTAGACGACGGCGGCTCAACGTCCGACGACGAGCTCATGGCGGGCACTGCCACAGACCACCACGCCCGGCGAGAGGAGGGCAGCGATGACGAACAGGGGAGGGGAGCAGAGCGGCTCGGTCTGGTCGGGTCGGACCAAGTGGATGGATCGGTCCGACCAGGTGGCGGCTGATGTTTTATTGCCAGACGCTTTTGCAATAAACCCCCTCGCATTCCCCCCTATCCCCCCGCCTAGGGCGTCTTCTGCTGAGCTGGCGGTCAAAGCCCGCGTGGACTAGCCAGTCAACAGCCAAGTCAACACGTACGTAGAGGAAATGGTATTTTGGACCATAGACGACCACCTGAGACAAGTTGTAGGACTGTATTTTGGGTATTTGCAAGTACGAGGAGAAATGTGGCCAACGCGACAAGTATAAGGACCTCTAGTGAATTTTTCTCTAGTTCAAAATATGTTGACTTTGTAAACAGGATGACATGATATAACTATATAATGTGTTTATTAAATAGGTTGGCATGCCATAATTCACATACATTCATGGATAGAATGCCATAATTCAAAATATGATGACTGTAAACACTAAACAGGATGAGATGATATAACTATATGATGTCTTTATTAAATGGGTTGCCATTCCATAATTCAGATAGATGATGTGTATGTACTATGTAAACATGATGGCATGATATAATTCAAATATATGATTTATATAGTAAGCAAGTAAGCAGATGGCAATCCATATATGATGTAAAAACTAAGCAATGCAAGACAACATGCATGACATGGGTAATATAACCCTGCCAAGTTTGAGCATAGACCTCAGGGGGGAAATAGGACTGGTCATCAGTCTCTGAATCCTCCTCTGAGGAGCTCTCTGTAACCAGCAAGATGTCTGCTTCAGCAGGTAGCATTGTCTGCTCTAAATACCTTGTTTTCACTCCAAGTACTTCCATCACCGCTTCAAATGGCTGATGCATAGGAAGAGTAGTTGAATATACAAACATTATTGACAAATGGAACACGTAATACAAAAAAATGATATCATGCTATAATTCACATACATGATGATTGGCTAAACAGCATGGCATTGCATAATTCACATATATAATGCCTTTGCAACAAGGTAGCATTGTATAATTCACATATATAATGTCTTGCAACAAGATGGCAATGAATAATTCACATATATGGTAATTAGACACTGAACAGGTGGCATTCACACAAAGCATGTCTAAACTAATCAAATGACATAGCAATGCGAGACACCATACGCACGATATGAGCAACATAACCCTACCAAGTTAGAGCATACACCTCAGGGGGGGGGATAGGACTAGTCATCTGTCTCTGAATCCTCCTCTGAGGAGCTATCCGTAACCAGCGAGATATGCGCTTCGTCAGATAGCATAGTCTGCTCTGAAGACCTTGTTTTCACTCCAGAATTTGCCATCACCGTATCAAATGGCCGATGCACACGAAGAGCAGTTGAACGTACTAACATTGTTGACAAATGTAATATGTAACAAAAAAAGGATGGCCTGATATAATTTACATATAAGATGACTGACTAAGCAGGATGGCATTACAAAATTCACATATATGATGCCTGGCTAAACAAGATGGCGTTGCATAATTCACATAAGTGATGAATAAACGAAATAGATGGCATTCGCACAAAGGATGTCTAAACTAAGCAGATGACGTATTTGATGTATAAAGTAAGCAATGCAAGGCACCATATGCATGATATAACCAACATCAGTGCCAAGTTAGAGCGAAGACCTCAGGGGGTAAATAGGAGTTGTCTTCTCCTTCTAAATCCCCCTCAGAACAGATATCTTCCTCTCAATTACAATCCGAAATGTGTGGAGGGGGGGCTGCCTTTGCACCTACCATGGAGCGACGTCTGCATGAAATTTTATTGCCACGCAAGGCTCGTCTCTTTTGCTCTACATGTTCAGTTCCGTTGTTTACAATAACTGTCATGCATAGGAATAAAACATAGTGAGATTATGTAAGGAGTGCATGCAGAAATCGAGAGTGATGGTAGCAACCTGTGGATAGACCCAAAACCAATAATAGCAGGCAGATAATGGCTTCAGTTAAAAAATACAGATAATGGCTTCTTTACTGTTTGTTTCCCACCCAAGATGAAACTCATAGTAGACACCGGAGATTAACCAGATAGTAGATAGATACTATTGATTGCGGCCCCGATATGTACCCCACAACCATTTAAAAACTCAAGTTTGACCATTAGTTTGGAGCTGACTCAGAGTCTAATAGGTGAACAGGATGATAAAGTAGCATGTAATATTAAGTGGTGCATAACATAAGCAGACACGAAAGAGTGCGACCTCTCTTGCGGACCTGTGTAGTCCTCAAGGTCATCTGCTCGGTTGATGATGGTAATGCAGTTTTCATGGCTGTCAGCAGCGGGGAAGAAGATCTGAGGCGGCGAAAGACAGTCTGGAGGCCGGATCCCTGCTGTGATGGACCCTTCTGTCGTTGGAGCAGCTGAGCTGGGGTGGACGACGGTGCAGCAGGAGCGGAGCAAAAGGAAGGAAAATCCATGGACCGACCCCATTGTCTCCACCCCGTAGGAACTACTAGATCACCCCAAGGACGCCCTCGGCGTCCAGGGGTCACAGACTGACCATAGACCCTGTTCAATAAGTGGAACACATTAGCCGTCCGCCCATCATCTGGCTTATGTTCTTCATGTAGCATTCAGATTAAATGACTCTATGAAATTACGTCGATACTTCCACATATTATGGGTAATGTAGGAGACATCCCTATTTTCCCCCACGGGTCTTAATTACCACTGCTTAGCTTTCAATTTGCCTCTCACCATCAAATTAAATGTGAATAACCCGTCCTCCTCTCTTTGAAACAAGGGACGCTTCCGGTTCTGTGCGTGAATTGATCTCATCCTTTATAATATAATGAAAGTTTTTCTTTGTTCAGTAATAACTTAATCTTGGAATAAAACACTTGTTACTTGTTATAGGAATTCAATTAATAAATGGAAAGAGTTGGGTATTAGTTCATGAGCAATTCTGCATGGAATAAACCAATTTGAGAACAGTTGGATGCCGACAAAATCATCAAAGAGTGGTATTCTTTATTTCGATTCAACAAAGTGCCAATAGCTTCTTTTTCTTTTTATTACTATTTCCTCCGCTTAATGGATAACCATTTGCTACCAATGGGAGAATTGCTTCTTATTTCCAATTTTGATAATTGGATTTGTGCCAAAGGAAACCATAAATTCCATATACCATAGAAATCATACACAACATCTCTTTCTTTTATCGAGGGTTCTAGCAATTTATATCCTTTCACAAATAATTGAAATGCAATTTCGTGATCTGGATCTTTAATTGTTGGAAACTTGTCAAGTTCTTCTGCCAAGGCTTGATTAATGAACCTACAAAATCCCTCGAATTGGATCTGACTAAATCCGGGTATTGTGGACATTCCCTCATTTCCATTCCAGAGCATCTTAATCTTAAGTTTCCTGTTTATCAAAGAAAAATTCCATTATCAGCTCACTCTTCATCAATCCCTATGGATCGATCTAGCAATCATGGAATCTATATTCTGTTTACTGAATCACATGAAAAAAATAAAGATTTTGATGAAATTCCATTTTTTGGGGTACTTTAGTTCATTTTACTCTGTTTATCCTGTAGTTTAATTCAGTTTTAATTTCGATGTATTCTGTAATGTAAATACAATGAAATTAATTGTGTAAAATGAAATTTCAATAAAATAAAAAAGGAGTCTTCATGTCCCATTATCGAGGACCTCGTTTAAAAAAATACGCCATCTAGGAGCTTTACCAGGACTCACTAGAAAACACCTAACCGGAAGTAATCTTAAAAAAATCAATTCTGGGAAAAAGGAGCAATATCGTATTCGTCTTCAAGAAAAACAGAAATTGTGTTTTCATTATGGTCTGACAGAATGTTCCCTAATTTCATTCAAGAGATCCTGAGGAAAAGAATTGGGTTTCCACCGAGCTGAAACTATGCGGATGGTTCTAGTAAACCAAAACTATCGTTTTTTAGCTATTTGGCTTCCTTATTCCTTATTTTAAGAAGATTTAGTTACGATTGGAAATCAACTCAACTGTCTATTCAACAAATAAATAGAAGTTCGATCTATCAATATCTATGATCTTGGACTGTCAATAATGATTTTTCTTTAGAATTTGGATACTTGATCAACCCACTTACTTCTATTATGTGAATACTAATTACTACTGTAGGAATCCTGGTTCTTTTTTTTCACTAATGACTACTATCCCAGATACGTCGTGGTATGGAATTCTTTGGACTACAAGATCAAACCAAATAGTAGAATAGGGTCTCATAAATAATGTTCAACAAATTGGAATTCATTTAGCAACCAAATTTTATCTTCCGTTTGAACTCATTTCCATAATTCTTCTAGTTTCTTTAATAGGTGCAATTACTATGGCTCGGCAATAAGAAAACTTAGAAAAAGTACAAATTATAAGAATTGCAAATCTAAAATAAATAACTAAAGAATCACAATTTTGATTTAGTAAAACCCATCTACTGCCAAAAAATACCACACAAGGTTTTCTTTGACAACTATCTGTAAGAGAAGTAGTTCTGTAAGGGCTCATTTGAATTGGAGGATTCCAACAATGCAGGGATAAGAAATAGACAGGAATAGGATAGGAATGCACGTCCAAAACAGAGAATTTAAAAACACAGGATTTCTGCCAATCTGGGTGTTTGATTCACAACAATTGGAAGATCACATGATGCAAAGAAGCAAGGTGAGATTAAGTCAAACCACTAGAAAATGTACGATTATAATGCTATTATGCTACTATCTCTTAGTCGTGTGCTTCATGAATAGGAATTTGAAAAGGAGGACAAGTGAAAATTAAAATTCCTACATTTTTTCTTTCAATGAGACACTAGAGGAACTAATCCTACAGTTTTCCTTTGTTCCATTCCTTTGAACCAAATTCATGATTAGTAGTACCATAGGAAACTTCCCAATTCCTATGTTTTTCATTCACTTTTCCTTTCAAGCACTGACGATTCTAGTAGGCAGGCTTGAGCAAGGAAAAGCCTACAATAAGAAAATGTTTTTGTGCTACTTCTATTACTTTGGAACCATGCCACTGCCCTACTAGCTCAACTCCCAGGGCCATCGACAAATGCACAGCTCAAACGTGCAAAGATAAATAATGATGGCATTCAAGAGAGTCCATCATGGAAAGTTAAGTTGCCTGGTACCTCACTGCTTGTCATATAGTAGGATAAAATAATCGTATTTCCCGTTACTACGTGTGCTCAGTGGACAATATATATATAACATGTAGAGTAAAAAAGAGATGCAACAAGTGTACAACCTCTTTGGCGGAAGCCATGTCGATCTCAGCGTGATTGGGTTGGCCAGTGAGGATGCTCCGGCTGACTTGGCTATCGAAGGAGGGGAAGAAGATCTTAGGCATCTGGAGATGGAGCCCGAGGTACTGCTCCGCTGTGATGGAGGGTTTCGTCGTCGGAGCAGCTCCAGTGAGTTGTACGACGCCGAGGCTGAAGCAGGACAAGAGAGACAATGTTAACCTGAGTGGAATTCTAATTGCATATCCAATACATGACGTAAAATACATAACCACAAAGTGCTAGATGTAAAATACATCAGCCGCTCATCTCTGAACTTAACTGTCGAAACTGAATTTAACTGTCAAAACTGAATTTAACTGTCGAAACTGAACTTAACTGTCGAAACTGAACTTAACAGTCGAAACTGAATTTTGCTGTCGAAACTGAATTTTGCTGTCGAAACTGAACGCACTAGCAAGGTGAGGCTACACGTCGGTCGACTGACTTTTTCATCTCTGGTCAGTCGATTTTGCAGTCGTTGGATACAAAATCAAGGGCCTACAGTTCATCTTCAACCTCCACCCCCCTGAGCCGCCAGCCACCACCAGCCAAACAGCAGCCCCCCACCACCCGCGGCCGGCGGTGCGGCGCCCCGCCCGCCCCGAAAACACTGCCCACCACCGATCTACCGCCGCCCCGGACATCCCTCTAGCCCCCCCGGACATCCCCATGCCACCGCCCCGCCACCGCCGGCGACCACCACCCCCACCCTGAACCCTAAGATAGATAGTGGGGTACCTCTCCAGCGAGCCCCCCTCCCCGCTGCGGCTGGTTCTTCCTTCACCCCGGTGAGCTCCCCCCCACCCCCTGAAAATCGACTGACCCAAAAGTCGATTCAGTCGACTGAAGTGTAGCTAAATCGGAGCAGCATCGCAAGCAAGAGCAAGAGCGAGAGCAGCAGCGCGAGCAAGAGCAATAGCAAGAGCAGACCAGGCAGGGGACCGAGAGCAAGAGCAGAGCAGCAGCGCGAGCGAGAGCTAAAGCAGTAGCAGCTCCTACTGTTGTGGACATCGCCACCGAGGGAGCGACGCTGTGGAGGAAGTGGCCGGCGACGCCGCCGTGGATGGAGCCGCGCCGTGTCGGCTCGGGACCGAGCGCCGGCAGCACCGTGAGATCGAATCAAGAAGAAAATGCAGCGATTAGTGTACAACCTCTTTGGTGGCGCGGATTAGGCCGTAGCTTCATCCGAGGAAACGGTGATGATGATGCTCTTCCAGTGGTGCAGGTGAAGACGACGGTGTGGGAATGGAGGTGGCGCGAAAGACAAGGGGAACGTCGGGGCAGCTCCTTGGAGGTGGAGGACGAGGTTGCTGAACCGGCGGGACGACGAGATCGACGACGGATCCTCATCCGGTACTATAGATGAAGGACGTCGAGGTGTTGCTATGAACGACGTCGTCAGGGAAGAGACTCCGGTTGGGTGGCGGATGGAGCAGGGTGTGGGGCTTCGTTGCGGGTTTTCGCGGCCTCGGTGTACGAATGGGTGGGCGGATGGGATGGCAGTGGGGAACCATGGCTTAGGGACGCGCTTGTCCAAAATGTGGGGTAAGTTACGAAAGTACCCCCACCGATTTGAGGCGGTTCTTTCGGTTTAGGGCTACCACAGGCATTTCGTGTGTCGGGATTTCACAGGAGGTGGGAGTTTTCGCGCGCGTTGTAATTTCGGAATAGCAAGGCGTGGGTTGAGATGGAGGGAGTTGTCGGAGCACGACAAGACAAAAATATATCTTAAATATTTCAGGCTAACAAGGCGCGGGTTGAAATTTCCGGACAAGCCTAACGTGTACTGTACCAAATCAATGCCCACTACAAATGTCATTCAAAACTTTGAATTCATGTTATGTTCAATTAAAATATTTCTCTACATGTATAATGCATGCAACCTACTACTCAAATGAACGTTTTAGTGCATTCCAAACGTATATACTACCGCTTCAATATGAACTAAATTTGAATTCGTTTCTCTATTTGAATAAGATCTACAGTAATGATTTTTGTGAAGTCAAAGCATTTGAATTCGTTTCTCTGTTTAAATAAGATCTACAATCATCATTATTGTCAAGTTAAACCATCGTTTGTGTATTATCTTCACAGCACACCACATGATTAGTCTCGAGTTACATATGAACTATGTGTACTATATGAACTCGAACTCGATTTTTTGAATCCACTTTATGGTGATTTCAAATCACATTACATTTCTAGCTCTAGCTAGATCTTCATAATCTAAACCATGTCTCAGATGTATAATGTGTTTATCACATTATGTATGGTGCCCCGCCCCTACGCCTACAAGTATTTAGATGTGAGTTGCAAACACCACACATTACCACAAATTCAAATAAAATGTGAGAATGTTCGATATATAGTATTGTTTAGATTGTTCGATATTTAGTTGTAAGCTGCAAATGCCACACATTATCACAAAATGTGAGATTGTTTGATGTATAGTATGGTTTAGATTGTTCGACATTTAGCTGTGAGTTGCAAACACCATGCATTATCACATTATGGTATAACATGTGCACAACACGTGTATCACCGCTATATTCATGCATGCATATGTTTAAAACACTATGATCTCCTATTCAAATATATGAATCCGCTTTCATATCAAATTATAATCTTTGTTAGTCTCTTACACCCACACAATCCTCTAACCTTTGTAGCTACCACTAACTTTCTCTCGTGCATGCACACGCCCTCCTCGCCCTCCCCCTCCCTCGACATTCTATCCACCAGGCACATTCATTTTTTAGGTTGTTCTCCCAGAGTCTCCACAACTCCTTTCCGACACACACACACACCGACCGATAAACCTCTCCAGTGATGCCTGCCTACAACATACACACGCACCTTCAATCTCCTCCTTTATATGTCCTTGCCTCGTGTCTCCCATACGGTCACACACACGTGTAAACTCTCGCCCCTCTTTTCATCGATCTCACAACTGCACACTCCTCCCCCTGTCTAGCTAGTAGCTGGGCCTCTCACACCACCTCCTAGCTCCATTCTCTCTGTCTATCCGTCTCGCTGGGCCTTATTTGCCTCTAACAAATGGACGTACACCAACCGATCTCTCGCTATACATATAGCTAGCTAGGTCCTTATAACTCGTTTTTACCCACGCGTCGATCGATCTACGTCATTAGTTATGTCTCTCCCTTCCTCCGACAAACAACAATTGATCTATCGATCTAGTTAGGTTTGCTTACCAAACACATGGTTCCCCTTCATCATCCATGGATGCGTCCCGACAGATCTATCACACATAGGCACACACAGAAACACATCCCCACTCTTATTGATAACATTGCAGTTCCACCCTCAGTTTGTCTAGTAGGCCTCTCCCACCATCTTCGAGAAGCAACTCCATCACCCATCCAGCACTCTACCCCTCTCCCTCCCTCTCCTTCCCTCTCTCTCTCCTCTCTCTCTGTCCCATCATATTTCCCGTCCTTCAGTTATGTATGGATGTCGACTGATCTCCCTCAAAACATTGCCGGGTCTCTCCTTCTCAACACATATACGAGTCGTTCTACCTCTATAGTTAGGCCTCTGCCTACCCCCCACCCCCTCCCCCCCACACACCGATACATCGAGCGCTCTAGTCATGTGTCTCCCTGCCACACACAAACTTGACATGTGCCCTATGATGTTCCGGTAGGTCTGTCACCCTATATCTTTGACTTGCACACACACACAATTTTGATGGCTCTCTTCATCGATCTCGCACCCACCCACTTGATCCTCTCTTCGACTCTATCGATATCTATGACCCCTCCCTCTCTTCTCATGGATTGCCCGACCCTCTATATATGATATGGACAGGCCTCCATTTCACACACATTGCATGCAAAATTTTGTTTGCGATGTCATCGACACATATTCCCACAAATACATTCACGAAATCAACCCCCACCCCCACCCCAAAACAAAAAACACTCACGAACGCGGTTTGTATCTCTCACACACACCCACGTAGGTGGGGGACGTGCACGAAGAGAAGGGGTGCATGCACGGTGCACGGACTCCCGTCTCTTTCCCAACCACACCCGCGCGGGTACACAGTGGAGCTCATTTCTGTACAAAAAAGGCAGCCCACGTGGTAATTTGGCACGTGTACTGGTTGTCCACTTGGTGGAGGGAGGATCGTCTACCACGGGTGAACAAACAAATTGCGACTTGACGCGTTATGTTAAAAAAGAGGCAAACCATGTGGGGCCTACCTTAGAGGCAAGGCTCTATGCACTAGAGTACTTTTGGTGTGTCCCGTCAACTCACAGAACGAGGAGAAGCTTGCTTAGTACACCGTCTCCCTCGCCCACGGGCGCGGTGGCTCACAGGATGAGGTGAAGCTTGCTTAGTACTGTCCGCCTTACGCCCGCTCCCTCGCCCATGCGCGCGGTGGCTCGTAGGACGAGGAGAAAAATTTACTACTCCCTCCGTTTACTCCTCGTCCCTACTACCTTTGTTATAGACATTATATCATATTGTTTGGAATATATATGCCCTTTAGTAGATTTCAATATGAACTACTAGTAGATACTCCAAACACTGATGTATACAGATGTATTTTAGAGTGTAGATTCACTCATTTTGCTCAGTATGTAGCACTCTCCCTCGCCCCTCGACCCTCGCCCACGTGGTGGACGTGCATCAGTTCATTCGGTCTCATATAGCTAGAACGATATACACTGCACTACCATTATTGCTCGACTTCCCGAAGAGGTGAACAACCAATCGCAAGGTTAATATTTTGGAGATTCCAAGCACAAGGTTATAGGAGAACGAGTAGTAGGTGCCACGTCATTTATAAATAAAGTTTTTTTCTTTAGTGGCACGTACACAATATGATAGGTTCATATGGAGAGAAAAGGAAACCGCTCCACTATATACATAGTCAGGACGGGCCAGCCTACACGGTTGCTTGCTGGGGTTGATCTCTTCACACTCTCTCGCACAAAACGACTGTGGCCACATCTCTAACATCCTGGCGGATCACGTCCACTAGGGGAAGGGGTGGATGCTTAGTGTAGATGCGGTCGCCATCGCCGACGGCGAAAACCCACTGTCGGCATGTCCCGATCAGGGGTCCCCGCCGTTCTCTCTCACAAAGCCGGTGAGGTTGCCTTCATCCCTGGCTCACTACCGCGACGTGGGCAGTTGCGGCCTCCCGCCGCCCTCCTCAAGGTTGAGCTACGTCCCTCAGGTACAACTCCTTTTACAGCCGGCTTGCACCACTGCTCCAGCTGCCCACATCACTCCATGTGGATATTTGTCTACTTCTTTGCCCCAGACATACCTCTACTGACTTCTACGTACTGTATTTGTGATGAGTTTATGTCTCATCAACTAGTCCTAGTAATCTTATTCTAATCACGTTTCTTCAATTTATTTGCCACAGGGATGCTCATCTCGATTTTGGTGAAACTGCACAAAATGATCCGATGGTCAAAAGGTTGCAAACTTCATTTCTTAGGAAGCTCGAACGTTGCCAGCAAATTGAAGCCCAGTTAGGGTTCATGGTTCAAGGGCTAGGGACTGCATGGATCGTTTTTTTCTTTAGCTGCCTCTGTTCGAAAATAAGTGTCAACTTTAGTAGTAGTACAACTTTGTACTAAAGTTTGCATAAAGTTGAGACACTTATTTTGGAACGGAGGGAGTACATATTTGCTATGATCTGTCAATCATTGAGATGCAATAGCATGCGTGTTAGTCTCCTTTGTATTTGATGAAATGTTGCAACGGGCAACCTTGGATGCAAGTTACATGTAACAGAAGCTGGAAGCTTCATAGCATTGTACAAATTTATCTCGCTGATAAATTACAGTACATACTATACTAGTACTTCCTCCGTTCCTAAATATAAGTCTTTGTAGAGATTTCACCATGAACCACATGCGGATGTATATAGATGCATTTTAAGTGTAGATTCATTCATTTTGTTCTGTATGTAGTTCACCTAGTGGAACCTCTACAAAGACTTATCTACTAGTAATAGCTAGCCCACACTACTAGGAATTCACTATCCTCTCCTTGAGCCACATCATCAAAATTAATGTAGCCATTAGATGAACTAAATCAGTCCATAATAGCCATCTGATCTAGATGTTGAGAGGATCCGCATTAAGCCACATGCAAGCATGCAGAAATACCGTGGCATGCATGTGAGTGGGTTTTAAATCAGATCAACATGTCTGCACGCAAGCATGCACCGGTAGCATGCATGTAAGTGAGCTTTTAAGTCCCATTAACATGTCAAAAAGAAAAATATAATCCCATTATGCAGTAGGAGTTGGCTGATCTTTTTTCCTTACGTGGGATGATCTACATGATGATGGGAGTTTTTTTAGTTTGGCTACCACATTTGTCATGCAGTTATAGAGTTTTTTTAGTTCTATGAAATCGATAATTTTACGCAGAGAGATATACGGCTGTTCCGCGGCAACGTGCAGGGACTCATCTAGTAGTATTTAGGAACGAAGGGAGTACTATGTAAAGAGTTAGGTGTCGCACGGTGT
Source organism: Triticum aestivum (assembly GCF_018294505.1). Classification (NCBI taxonomy): domain Eukaryota; kingdom Viridiplantae; phylum Streptophyta; class Magnoliopsida; order Poales; family Poaceae; genus Triticum; species Triticum aestivum. The sequence goes on along the minus strand of NC_057807.1, from coordinate 541,805,684 downwards.
CCAGAAAATATGGTGATAGTGTGAGGTGGGCCATGTAATCACTGATCCTGCGTGTTTTCACTGCTCTGGCACTCCTCCATTGTAAGAATGGAGAAAATTGTAATCTAGTAGTACCTCCTTTTGCCAAAAGCGTGGGACATCCAGCAGTCCTACCACCTCAGTAATAAAGACCAATGAGTCATCAAATCAAATAGACCCAGCAGTAAGTTGGACGGATGAAGCAACCATCACTCTTGCGCCAGTGAGAGGTCACGCCCGCTCTGCACGGGCATGAATGTGACACCAATTCTTTGGAGCGGCACTGACCGTTTCGGGCGGGAAGCACACACGGGCGATGGAGGGGCTTCGGGTGGGCCAGGCTGGTCAGGAGCGGGTGTGGCAGCTGTCCGCTTGTCCCTACCGGACACGCCCGGAAACGAGAGGATGCACTGACTCTCACGGCTAAAATCGTACACTAAACACCATCTCTCTATAGGAGTAGGTCGATCTGTCGCTCTCTTTAACACACACATGCTGTTAAACACACACACACACACACGCACACGCACACACCTTGGTCCCGCTGCACCTTCTAACATGACTTATTACACCTAGACGAAGGGAGTGGTAAGTACGAGATACGGTGGCACACTGACTTAGGTCGAATACAAGTGCCCAAAATTGTGTGCATGTTATAATAAGGATTCACTTAAAATAGTACATGAGCGAACAGAGGGATCAATTGGACAATGTTCCCGAGTAGTAGAGAGATGTGTGAGGTAAGATACACCGCTGGCACTTTTATTTTTTCTTATTAATTTGTTTGTTTCACCCTCTGACTGGTGGGATCCAACGTACTATATGGAGAGAGGTAAGGTGACTAAGGCTGCATTATTTCTGAACCACTATGGATAGTCTTACCACCAAAGCCACATGACACGATTATGATTTAAATCCCAATGACTTCCACACACACATACAAAACACGGCATGCTTGTCACATGAATGCAGGAATGTATGAAAGGTTATTTTCCTATCGTTGAACATAACGGGAGGGTTGTGTAGCTGGTTAGCTTGTTCGCTCATCAAACTTGAGGTCTCGGGTTCCACTAAAAAAACATGAGGTCTCGGGTTCGATAACTACACTTGAGCATAATTTGTGCTAGGAGGATTCTTTGACTGGTCAAAATGGATGGATACGGAGCTATACGATCTCGTAGTGATCGTATAATCACCTCATCATGTACTCTATAAGCTGCAGCCTCGACGCTTGCTTTCTAGGGTTTGCACGCTTCACACACTCTCTCTAGTATATATATACATGCTAGAGCCTCAGCGCTTGTAGTTGCTCTCTTCACACTCTCTCACCCTCTCCAGATCTAAACAAGACTTCGTTGGCCTCTCTCTCCCCTCACTACTTCTCAAAGAGCCGGTAGGATCCGTCCACCGGGAAGGGAAGGAGGCTTAATGCTGTCGCCGTCGGCAAGGAAGGGAATCCACTAACGGCGCAGCTGTTCACTTTCACCCAGCGGCGGCGCGGGAGGGCCTCCGACCCCTTCTTCTTCACCACCGTCCCATCGCCCACCGAACCATGCCCCAAGAACCTTAAGGTATAATTTACTTATTCCACATGCATTGCTCTACATGCATGTATACCATGAATCTAGGACATGGTTCAAAGAGGAAAGGAGTGGGGGAAAGTAGTGGGGAAAGTTGTATCGCATAAATCTAGGACGTGGTTCAAAGAGGAAAGGGAGGGGCGAAAGTACTAGTACAGACTGGCTATCCAGCACCTCGTTGGTTGAAAAGGGAAAACAATGACAAATGCAGTACGCACATCTATAACGAACTGATCTTTTGTTTTGGGGGACAAGACTGTAGAGTTTGAGCAGGACTAGATTTGCTGCGCTCACATAGGGAAAGGTGTCTAAAGATAACAAAACTAGGACCAACACAAATATGCTCCTTGGTTGTTTGTTCTTTGTTGCAACAGACTGTGCATGACCACAGTACATCGGTAGATGCACATGGTGCTGGTGCGTCCACTGTCCCGTGCAACTCTTTAGCTATTATTAATCTAAGGCCCTGTTTGGTTAAAAACTCCCTAGTCCCTACCTGCTTGGTTCCAGGGACTAAACATGGACTAGAGGTTATTAAATTACATGCTAAAAGATCATCTTACCCCTAGTAATGAACTAATAGAGACAAGGTGCAATGCGTGGCAGGGGCAACTGTTGGAAAAAGTCCCAAAAAACTCCCTCGGGGTCTTCTTTCTTTAGTCCCCAAAATGCCCACTTTTAGTCCCTAAAAGTCCCTCCTGTTTGGTTTAGATGGGACTGACACGGAGTTTTTTTAGTCCCTACACCAAAATGTCCCTGTAAACAAACACCCTCTAATAATGCCGCTGGAAAATTGATGCAATGCCACAGTTAAAAGAAAATTGCATGTTTAATGAATTTTATTGTTAATATAATCTCTATGTTAATATTAAGGGTTATTTAAATCTATGCCCCTCGTCTCTTAGTTGTGCTCACTTTTCCCCATTCATTAACTTTTTACTCACTTTTCCCCATGACTCAAAATTTTTGCCTTCACATTTTCCTCACTTTTGCCCCTGAAAAAGTGCTCAAAACCAAGGCAAAATGAGCGAGTGGGGAAAACTGAGCACAACTAAGGAATTGGGGGCATAAATGGAATAAGCCCTAATATTAATCAATGCCACCATTTGAGAAATGCTACTGTCTTGCTTTATTTCCCATCTAGATAAGGTAGATGCTTCTTTTTGTTGGCTTCTGTGTCATCCACCGTTATTGACCACTAGTTGTTTCCTTTGCACCTCTGTGTAAATAGGGTTATCTACCTGACCTCGTTGCCATTCTCACCTTTTGTTGCACTGCACAAAACACTTTTGTTTTAAGAGTGTTTTGTGCAGTTCAACCAAAATGTCACACCGACAACGTTGCTTGATTGCTTGATCTTAGTGGAACTGCACAAGAGGAGATCTTACTTCCTATCTGTGTTGGCAAATTTGGTTCAAATCTTCTTCTTGTGAGTTGTTTGAATTCCGCATCATGAGAGGTCAGTACTAGCCTTCTTTCACATGATTCTGCAGTGTGCTTTCATATGTTGTGCTACTTGTATGGTAATGTTGCTTGATTTTAGTGAACTACACAAATGGAGACAAGACTTCCAATCTGTATGTGCACTGTAATATCCCATTGAGGTAAGATAAGGATATTTCACAACTGTTGGCCTGTATTTTGCCACTTTCATTAGAAAATTAATGTCATTGTTTAGTGCTATACTTGTGCTCCCTAATTGACATGCCAAATCTTATATTGAAGGCGAAGCTTGTCTATTATTGAACCAAATGATGAAGGGGAAGAACAAGCGGAAAAACAAAAATCAACACCCGGTGCTGTAATGAAGCACTGGAACCGTGATGACACAAGTAATGAATAGTTTTGCATCTTAATTTATTACTATGGCTGGAACGAGCAATTGTTTTGCCACCGATTTGATGACACTCTTAATGTAATATGTAATTATCTCTACTTGTGCAAACAGGGATCTTCTTTGAAGATACCATATATTTTAGTGGAATTGCACAAGAAGATGTTGGAAATATTAAACTAATTGAGGAGTATATAGTAAGCATGGCCACCACAGTAGATAGCAACAGATGGTTTCGGAGAAGTGCTTCATCTGTATGCTCTACACAATAAGCCTCTTGACAAAGGTTGGTACTTGCCCACTAATTTCATCCATATGATTGAGCTTTGTCATCTCTATTGGTGTTGTGCTACTGTTTAGATACTATCATGAAAAAGTGGTATTATCCTTGAGAAGTGCTTCATATGTGTTTTTTTAAATATTTCCTTTCCTTTTTTTCAAGCAAACAGGGATGCTAGCATTTAGTAGTCCTCTTGTCTTTGCACAACAGGATCATCTTCCTCTGAATAAGAATATGGAGTACGTGAAGTGACTAGTTCCGATTATGCCAGGATGAAGAAGCCCTGTCTATCTTCTCATCAGAAGGAGCAGTTGAAGGATGGTTACATTACTCCCCACAAGACCAAACTAACTTCAGCTCAGAAGGACTGACAAATCTCCATTTTTTTGCTGTGATGCATGAGTACAATGTTGTTCTAAGATTCTTTCTGGTTAGTTCCATTTTTCTAAAAGTGTGCTCTACATGGACCATGTAGGTGCCTGTTTAAACTGTCAATTCATAGTACAGTTTGCTTTATACTAATCACTTTTTTGTATTTGTGCAAACATGGGTGCTCAACTTGATTTCAATGGGAACTGCACAAAATGTTCATGAATACATCGAATCATTCATTTCCACCACAAGAAAGGAGGTGCCGATAAGTTCAAGGCGTTGCAACATATAAGGGCGAAATCATACAAGCTGCGTGTGAATTTGGTGGAACTACACAAAAAGAACAACTGGTTTATTTAGCACGAGGTTCCATGTCAATGTCTGAACTGATGGCAAACCCTGCCCATTCCACAATCGTAGGCATTTGATATTTTGGAATGGGACAACCTTGTCAAATTTTGCTCATTGATTTTAGCAAGACATGCGTTTGATATTTTCGAATGGGACGCCCTTTGCTGTCAGCAGCGTCGATCAATTTTTTCTTTATTCTTTAGTTGTGAACTAAATATTGCCTCTGACATGTGAGTCGCTGAGATGCATAATCATCGATTGTTTTGAATGTTCTCTATGAATTGCCAGCCCTGTGTGTTTGATTGCAATGTACAGAAACGCTAAAAAGCTGCTCAAACTCTTTGTACTCCTTCTGTTCCTTTTTACTTAGCACATTGTGAAAGTGCATACTTTTTTGTATAAGATTGGTCAAAGTAGAGATACTTTTACTGCAGACAAAACTTGTATGCAGACTAAAAATGACCGGAGGGAGTACATGTGAAACTGCTGCGAACAAGGTGATCACCCTGGGAATAATGCTAGTACGTATTGTTTTGCATGTTCATCCAATGCCAGTGATACAGGAATTCGATCTAATCAAAATAAATTCATTCATACACGGTCGGATTTCATATAAACATGCCGGATTTCATTACATTTCATACACTTCAACTAAAAAGGGGTGCGTTGGAGGTATAATTAATTAACCGAAGCTACCCACCTGTGTCCTGCTGAGCCGAACAGAAGCTTTAGTGACTTATCTGCAGGTGCAGTTGCGTAACTGACATGCGGCCTGTTGGGCCCACATGTCAGTCAGCCAACTGCACCAGCAGTTAAGTAGAAGCAGCATTCTTCTCCAGCACAGCTCTCCGACTCCACGTCGCTGCTAAGAAGCTAACCGGCCGTCAATGGTCAACCCGCCTAGCTTGGCTTCAATCGAAGGGTAGCAGCGGTGGCCTTACTTGGACCCGAGCGGCGACGACATACCGTGTTCTACTCTTCCTCGTTTCCTGTGTGGCGCGACCTCGTTGGCAGTGGGGCGGGGCCTTGGTAGATCTGGCGATGTACTCTGTCTCGTTGCCGGCGGGCGGCGCCTCGGCGGAGCGGTGAAAATCCTCCCCCTCGTTGCCGGCAGGGTGAGGCCTCGGCTGAGCCGGCGATGTCCTCTGCCTCGTTGTTCGCGGGGCGGGGCCTTGGCATAGCCGGCGGTGTCCTCTACCTCGTTGTTGGCACCGCAGGGCCTCGGCAGAGCAGGGCCTCGTCGACGCCAGCAGAGTGGGCACTCGTCGGAACTGACATTGTCCTCTACCTCGTCCTCGGTCTCACAAAACAGCGCCTCGCCCGCCTCATCACCCTCTTTGTAGGCGGCCGCAGCCTCCGCCACCCGCATGCGGTACCGCCAGTACTCGAGGCGGCCCTCGCGGGCGGAGCGGTACGAGTCGAGCAGCGCCTCCTGCTCCGCCCGCTCCGCGACGATCTGCTCCTCCGCCTGCAGGTGCTCCTGCAGGAGATGGTGGTTGTAGGCGGCGTTGGCCTGCACCTCCCGGAACTGCTCCTCACACATCTGCCTCATCGTGTCCATATATTGGACACGGGCCTCGCCGATGGTCATGGTGCAATGCACCGGCGAGGATGGCATGGAGGAGGGGGTTGGCGCCGGATCATCGACTACCATGTTCTCCATTGGGACGTCGTCGTCATCCGGCTGCCAGCCGGCCAGCCAGTCGGCAGCAAAGGCTGCCATCTCCTTGTGGTCCATCGTCTGCCCGTCCCGAAGAGCGCTGGAGCGTGAGGAAGCCATGGTGGGCAATAGTGGTGTGGACAGGAGAAAGGGAACGGATGCGGATGACTGCGGCTATGGCTGGCGCATCAGTTTATATAGCAATGGTGGGCGGCGGAGGGACGGACGTGTGGCGCCGGAGTAGCCGCCTCGGCAACCGCGTATCATTAATGTGGGCGGCAGATGGACGGACAGAAGGCACGTTTGAAGGCGGAGCAATCGCCTGCACCGGGAAGCGGGGCGGGCGGCGCTGACTGTTTCGGGCGGAAAGCGCGAGCGGGCGAGGAGATGACTTTACTTGGAGAGGATGACAATGGGGACCCACCAGGGCCATAGCCTCATGTACGCAAGTGCCTCCTTATTATAATATATATATATATATATATATATATAACTATAATTTATTTTGCTTCCTCCTGGTTTCCTGACAGCACGGTCCCACACCATTGTTAACCTATGTACTCCCTCCTTTCCAGTTTATAGGGCTTATCTCAAAATTTTAGTTTTTCCATTTTATAAGGCTCAATTTGGTTGTTTTTTATCACATGTTCAGATTCCAAGGTGCATTAAATCATTGCATGCAAGTATTAAGAGAAAATTGATGAATGCATGTACTTTATGCATGCATGCATTGATAAACATAATTTTTTGAGGATAACAAGAGCATTAATTAGGTGCTTTTGCAAAACTACAAAAAGTATTCCACCACTCGCCATCTACCTTGATTGCTGAGATTTTTGAATTGAGCACTATAAACCGGAAAGGAGGGACTAGTCAATAAACGAGAGAATTGCACAAGAAGCGGCCGACAGCTGGGACCAAGCAGGTCGAGCAGTATTTGTGTTTTTGAGGTGTGAGCACTGCAGAGTTTTTCGATGTTTATCCCAGATATTAATTTTTCTCCTCTGAACAACAATGAAAACATCGTTGTAGGTATTAACTGAGAGGGCTGTGGCCCGTCTGTCCCAGGCCAGATATCCAGCCCAGATATTAATTTTTTTCAACCTGAAAATGGCTAGCCCAGCTATACTTTTTTTAGGAATACCCATGCAAGGTCAAGTTGTTATTTTCTGCCCCACTGGGCTACAAATCTTTCCTAGGAGGGATGCATTAGGCTTAACAAGAAAATGGGCTTTAAGAAATAATAAATGGGATGTAATTATAAAAACTAGGCAGTAACTATAAAAAAATGCACCAAACACGTAATTACTTTATAAAATATTATTTTTGGATATTGAAAATTTTAATTTCATTAATTGTTGCGAGCGCAATGTTTCATTGGATTTTTACGCAATATAAATTTATATTGAAATTGTATTTAATCTGACTAGAAATTTCAGGATAAAAATATTTCAGATCCCATCAAAATGTGGGAAATTTTATTGAATTATGTTTTGAACGGTTGGTTGAAATGGGCTGTACTTTTAACAAACTATAAATGGGCTGTAGTAAATTCCATTAGAATTCAAAAATGGGCTGCACATTCTTACAAATCTCAAATGGGCTATGAGTTCTCTGCCACATACTTCCGGCTTTACTAAGTTGATGCGTCCCCTAAAAAAAGAGAGTTGACGCGTATGCAAGGCTTTGTCAACTTATAGTCAACACACGGTTCTAGCAGCAGTGGCCGTTGGATGTCCATCCAACGGATGCCGTGCTTCTTCTTCAATCTCGGATATTCTAGCTTCACCCGCCCAAAAAATGATTCATCCCCCTGACATCTGGGGCGCACCGTTTCGGAAGCTGACCTATGGGCCTACTAAGTTGATTTACCAAGGGCTTTGTCAACGTAGTCAATATAAATGATTCTAGCTGCAGTGACCGTATGATGTCCATCCAATGGCCGTCGTGCTTCTTCAACCTCTGGTCTTCTTGCTCCAGCCGCCCAAAGCAGCACCGGTCGTGCCGCCTGCTCCTGCCTCCCGTGGCCGATTGTGCTGCCGCGGAGGCCTCACCACCCCCTACTACTCCCACCGCTAGCCAGGCCATCCCTCCACTCACCCACACCCCCTGTTATTCTGCGGCGATGGCAGCCTCACACCGCAGCCGAACCAGTGAACCCTCGTACTCTTCTCCGCGTGTGCATCCACTGCCGCGTCTTCCCCAGCTCCGCGTCGTCCCCTTCCTAGGCCTCGCCGTCGTCCACTGCTGTGGTGGTCTCGGCGCGGTGTGGTCAACGTGGTCAAGGAACAACTTCCATCGGACATGGACTATACGTGGAGAGGCTGACAGCTGGGTCCACAGCCGCAGTAAGGAAGTGCCTCCTTATTACACGGAAAATAATGATTCCTCCACCTAACAGCTGAGACCCACCGGACGGGCCATTGTATTTAGCAAAAAGAACGTTTCCCCCTGACTACTGGGACCCACCAACTACATCTTCGCACGCAAGGAAGTGCATCCGAAAAAAAACGATTCGCCCCCCTGACTGCTGGGACCCACCAGCTACATCTTCGCACGCAAGGAAGTGGCTGACAGTCGGGACCCACCTGGTCGAAGCGTACGTAGCATTGTCATTTTGGTCGCAAACGTGTACGTACATACTGGTGGATGTAGAGGCGCGCACGTGTCATAGTAGAGGCGCGCACATGTCGTAGCAGAGGCACGCACGTAGCATGTACACGTACGTACAACGGCCAGTGTGCAAGAAATAAAATATGGCCACGTATGTGTACATATGGGCGAGGTCTCGAACACCTACTCACGCATACGTACGGCCAGGGCTCGTGTACATGGCTGGGTCGGAACGGAGAAACAACGTCGTCGTCGTGTTCATGAGGAGCCAACCGGCTAGGTCGGAATGGAATGCGTCGTCGTTTCCATCGGGAGGGCTTGGACAAAACAGGCGATGGAAACGAGGCCTGGCGTACCGCAGAACAGAGGAAACGACCTTGTGTTCGATCGGCCACGTTCGAAACGGGATCCTGTTCATCAGGAGGGGTCTGGCGTACCGTAAAACGGAGGAAACGGACCTCCTACGGTCGAAATGGGGGTCCTATTGATCGGGAGGGGTGTGGCGTACCGCAAAACAGACGGAACAGACTTGTGTTGGAGCGCTACGGTCGAAACGGGGGTCCTGTTCATCGGGAGGGGTGTGGCATACCGCAAAATGGGACTCCACTGGATACTGTTCATCTCCATCGTCGACCTCCTCCAGCCTCCACGGGCTACCGTCGACCTCCTCCTGCCTCCACAGGCTCCTGTTTATCCAGCCTCCACCGCACGCTACTCCACAGGCTACTGTTCAACCACCCCTCCACGGGCACCCCTCCACCATCTACTGTTCATCTAGCCCTCCATGGGGTCGTCCTGTTCATCCATCCCTCCACACCACGGGGTCCTGTTCATCTAGCCCCAACTGGCTCGATCGATCGGGGTCCTGTTCATCCAGAGGCAATGCCACCGCTCACTATTCATCCAACCCCCCCCCCCCCCCGCAACGCTCATTGTTCATCCCAGAGGCAGCATCGATCGGCTTCAGTTAGTAGCAGTAGCGAAGGAATCGCTCGATCGGGTTCAGTTAACAGCCATCGATCGATCGCTTGGGTTCAGTAACGCGTGGCCTACAGTGCAATCACTCGGGTTCAGTTAGAGCCCAACGCCTCGCTCGGGTTTAGTTAGAGCCAATGCCTCGCACACACGCGCGTACGTGTACGAGAGAAACGCACATCGCTCAGCCCCGACCACCCACCGTAACCGGGAACTCCCCGAAATTTTCCTCGCCCTCACTTCTACCATGGTTTTTTCCATCATGGATGGCCCCAAGAATGTCATGCAGCTACGTCTCCAGCCCGCCCAGGACGAAAAGCCCATTTTCTATCATGAGTTTTTGTCATAGAAGTAGGAGCCCACCACATCTATGATGATACTGGGTTTTGTCACAATTATCGTCATAGAAGTGTTATAAGTATGACAGAAAAAAAATTCGTTTGGCCCAAAATGTCACGGATGTGTCTTTTTTTTGTAGTGGAGGCCACCGAGGTGGGCACAACCCAGGTGCTGCTCTAGCCCATCCTGGGTGTTCTGGTCCATAAAAATTCTCCAAGGAGTTTCACGGTGTTTGGACTCCGTTTGATATTGATTTCCTGCGATGTAAAAAACAAGCAAAAAACAGCAACTGACACTGGGCATTGGGTCAATAGGTTAGTCCCAAAAAATGATATAAAGTTTCTATAAAATGATTGTAAAACACCCAAGAATGATAATGTATTAGCATGAATACTTCATAAATTATAGATATGTTGGAGACGTATCAACATCCCCAGGCTTAATTTCTACTCATCCTCGAGTAGGTAAATGATAAAAGAAATAATTTATGAAGTGTGAATGCTCGCAAAGTGCGTAAGTTTGATCAATGATAATTTCAATCACTTTTCCTAGCATCATAACAGCAATTGTTGTTTTTCTTATAAAACTTCTCATGTTATAGTAGCAACCAATTCACATGTTAAGGTTTGAATAATGAATTCTCTTGAAACTCAACAACCTATGTTCTCAGTCACCAAGCAATTGCAATTCAACTTATTCAATAGAGTCTAAGTAAGATCTCCACATACTCAACTATCATATAGTCTTCTATGATTGCTAACACTCACCGCATACACATGAGCAAAACGTTTCAACCGGACACATAGAAAGATAGGGGCTTATAATTTCGCCTCCCAACGTATTCACCTTTGGGTGATGTCAACAATAATAACTCATGCTACCCATATCCAAGTGGATATATGTTCCTAGATCTTTCCTCACCACATGATGCTTGCCAAAGGAGAAAAATAAAAAGGAATAGTGACAAAAACTTTGACTCTTGCATGAAAGTAAATACATAAAAGTAAAAGATAGGCCCTTCGCAGAGGGAAGTAGAGGTTGCCATGTGCTTATTTGTTTGTATGCTCAACCCCTTAGTGCAAAAGAACATCACGTTATATTACCCCTTATGATAGAAACCTTTATTATGCAGCCTGTCGCTTTTATTCTTTGCCATCACAAGTTCGTACAATGCTCAATTTTCTCTTACACTAAATGATCTAACATTTTTAGAAGCAATTTTTATTGCCTTATTGCACCGATGACAACTTACTCAAAGGATCTTGCTCAATCCTTAGGTAGGTATGGTGGACTCTTCAAAATAAGATTTGGGTTTAAGGGTTTTTTTATGCACAAGTAGTATCTCTACTTGGTGTGGAATTTTTGGCTAGCAAAGATGGGGGGCAAGCACCACATGTTGAAGGATCTATGACAATATAACTTCTATGTGAATATGAACAAACATAAATCATTATGTTGTCTTCCTTGTCCAATGTCAACAATTTTGACATATAATATTTTGATGGGGCTCACAAGCTCAAAAGATTTCCATGATAGTGTATTTGCATGTGAAAGTTCTCTTCCTTATACTAATTATTCGTGAATTACTTGTATGACCAATATTGTGATTTTCAAGCCTCAAAAGATTTCACTTTCTAAACCCAATGTGAAGCTACCACTAGGCATGATATGATTTCAACTTCATGACATTAAATTTATTCAACAATTTACTCATAGGATATAAGTGAAGCACTAGAGCAATTCCATAGAAAAGAGCTTCGTTGACAGGATCTGAATGCCGTTTACCTAGCTTCACTGGCAACTAATGGAGGACTCTATTTTATTTAAAAACTTCCAGGTATAAGTATTTTATTAAAATAGCAAGCAAAACAAAACAAAATGATATTCCAAGAATAGCACACATCATGTGAGGAAGCAAAAACTTAGGCTCAACCGATACTAACCGATAGTTGTTGAAGAAAAAGGTGGGATGCCTACCGGGGCATCCCCAAGCTTAGATGCTTGAGACTTCTTGAAATATTATCTTGGGGTGCCTTGGGCATCCCCAAGATTGAGCTTTTGTGTCTCCTTAATTCTTCTCATATCATGGTTTTCCTAAATCTAAAAAGTTTCATCCACACAAAACTCAACAAGAACTCATGAGATAAGTTAGTATAAATCAATGCAAAACCTTATCATTCTCTACTATAGAAAATCACTAAAACTATTATTCAACATTGCATACTAAATGCCTCTGCATATTTAATACTCCTATCCTCAAATAGAATCATTAAACAAGCAAACATATGCAAACAATGCAAACATAACAGCAATCTGCCAAAACAGTACAGTCTGTAAAGAATGCAAGATTCATCATACATCCATAACTCCAAAAATTATGAGAAAAATACTACACTGTAGAAAATTTATCAGTGATTATTTTTAAAAAAGTTTTAACAATTTATCATATGCTGACTTTTCTAGGGAATTTTTGCAACATCGACAAACTTTCTGTTTTCAAACAGCAACAAGTATACTTGCAAAATAAGTATGGCAAAGGCTATCATTGCCACTTTTATTGAAATAAAAGATGCAAAACATTATTATAAATAACAGCAAGAAAATCCTAGCAAAAGAAATTTATGGTCCAAGCAAAACACCTATCATGTGACGAATGAAAACATAGCTCCAAGTGAGCTATCGATAATGTTGGAGACGAAAGAGGGGATGCCATCCGGGGCATCCCCAAGCTTAGTTGCTTGGATCTTCCTTGAATATTACCTTGGGTGTGCCTTGGGCATCCCCAATCTTAGGGTCTTCTCACTCCTTATTCTCCTCATATGGACATCTCACCCAAAACTTGAAAAGTTCAATCACACAAAACTTAACGGAACCTTGTGAGATAGGTTAGTATGATAAAGAGCAAACCATTTCACTTTTGGTACTGTCAAATACAAGATTCATAATTGTTTCCACACAATGCCTACTGTAGCATATCACTTCCACAATTTATATTGAGCAATATAAGCCACAGAAGCAAGGAAACAAGCAAACTATGCATTGAAAACAGAATCTGTCAAAAACAGAATAGTCTGTAGTAATCTGTACTCAAACCATACTTCTGCTACTCCAAAAATTACGAAAAAGTTGGAACACGTGAGCAATTTGTATATTAATCTTCTTCAAAAAGAATCAACTCAAAATCACTCTTATGCTAAAAATGAGAGCTATTTTCGTGAGCGCAAGGGTTTCTGTTTTTCAGCAAGATCAAACCAACTATCACCCAACATGATCCCAAAGGCTTTACTTAGCACTTTATTGAAACAAAGACAATAAAACATTATTACTACAGTAGATGTGAACACACAAAAATAGTAGGTAAAAGTGTTGGTTGTCTCCCAACAAGCGCTTTTCTTTAATGCCTTTTAGCTAGGCATGATGATTTCAATGATGCTTGCATAAAAGATAAGAATTGAAACATAACAAGAGCTTCATGAATCATAAGTTCCTCTCTCATAATAAATTTCAGTAGTATCTTGAATAGATTCATCCATATAAACATCACATAAAGCATTCTTTTCATAATCCATAAGCGTAGATAATTGATACGTCTCCAACGTATCTATAATTTTTGATTGTTCCATGCTATTATATTATCTGTTTGGATGTTTAATGGGATTTATTATACACTTTTATATTATTTTTGGGACTAACCTATTAACCGGAGGCCCAGTCCAAATTGCTGTTTTTTTTGCCTATTTCAGTGTTTCGCAGAAAAGGAATATCAAACGGAGTCCAAATGGAATGAAACCTTCGGGAGAGTTATTTTTGGAACAAACGCAATCCACGAGACTTGGAGTGGACGTCAAGAAAGAAACAAGGAGGCCACGAGGCAGGGAGGCGTGCCCCCACCCTCGTGGGCCCCTTGTGGCTCCCCTTACCGACTTCTTTCGCCTATATATACTCATATACCCTCAAAACATCCAGGAGCACCACGAAACCCCATTTTCACTGCCGCAACCTTCTATACCCGTGAGATCCCATCTTGGGGCCTTTTCCAGCGCTCCGCCGGAGGGGGAATCGATCACGGAGGGCTTCTACATCAACACCATAGCCTCTCCGGTCAAGTGTGAGTAGTTTACCTCAGACCTTCGGGTCCATAGTTATTAGCTAGATGGCTTCTTCTCTCTCTTTGGATATCAATACAAAGTTCTCCTTGATCTTCTTGGAGATCTATTCGATGTAATTCTTTTTGCGGTGTGTTTGTCGAGATCCGATGAATTGTGGGTTTATGATCAAGATCATCTATGAACAATATTTGACTCTCCTCTGAATTCTTTTATGTATGATTTGTTATCTTTGCAAGTCTCTTCGAATTATCAGTTTGGTTTGGCCTACTAGATTGATCTTTCTTGCAATGGGAGAAGTGCTTAGCTTTGGGTTCAGTCTTGCGGTGTCCTTTCCCAGTGACAGCAGGGGCAGCAAGGCACATATTGTATTGTTGTCATCGAGGATAAAAATATGGGGTTTATATCACATTGCTTGAGTTTATCCCTCTACATCATGTCATCTTGCCTAATGTGTTACTATGTTCTTACGAACTTAATACTCTAGATGCATGCTGGATAGCGGTCGATGTGTGGAGTTATAGCAGTAGATGCAGAATCGTTTCGATCTACTTGTCGCGGACGTGATGCCTATATACATGATCATGCCTAGATATTCTCATAACTATGCACTTTTCTATCAATGGCTCGATAGTAATTTGTGCACCCACCGTAATACTTATGCTATCCTGAGAGATTCCACTAGTGAAACCTATGGCCCCGGGGTCTATTTTCCATCATATAAGTTTCTGATCTATTTTATTTTGCAATCTTTACTTTCCAATCGGTATCATAAAAATACCAAAAATATTTATCTTATTATCTCTATCAGATCTCACGTTTGCAAGTGGCCGTGAAGGGATTAACAACCCCTTTATCACGTTGGTTGGAAGGTTCTTATTTGTTTATGCAGATACGAGGGATTTGCGTGTAGCCTCGTACTGGATTGATACCTTGGTTCTCAAAACCTGAGGGAAATACTTACGCTACTTTGCTGCATCACCCTTTCCTCTTCAAGGGAAAACCAATGCATTCTCAAGAGGTAGCAAGAAGGATTTCTAGCGCCGTTGCCGGGGAGTCTACGCACAAGTCAAGACACACCAAGTACCCATCACAAAATCTTATCCCTCGCATTACATTATTTGCCATTTGCCTCTCGTTTTCCTCTCCCCCACTCCACCATTGCCGTTTTATTCGCCCTCTCTTTCCCGTTCGCCTCTTTTTCTTGCCTCTTGTGTGCTTGTGTGTTGGATTGTTTGTCACGATGGCTCAAGATAATACTAAATTGTGTGATTTTTCCAATACCAACAACAATGGTTTTCTTAGCACTCCGATTGCTCCTCTTACCGATGCTGAATCTTGTGAAATTAATGCTGCTTTGTTGAATCTTGTCATGAAAGATCAATTCTTTGGCCTTCCTAGTGAAGATGCTGCTACACATCTAAACAACTTTGTTGATTTGTGCGATATGCAAAGAAAGATGTGGATAATGATATTGTTAAATTGAAGCTATTTTTGTTTTCGCTTAGAAATCATGCTAAAACTTGGTTTTCATCTTTGCCTAAAAATAGTATTGATTCACGGAATAAGTGCAAAGATGCTTTTATCTCTTAGTATTTTCCTCCTGCTAAGATCATCCCTCTTAGAAATGATATTATGAATTTTAAGCAACTTGATCATGAACATGTTGCACAATCTTGGGAGAGGATGAAATTAATGATTCACAATTGCCCTACACATGGATTAAATTTATGGATGATCATACAATTTTTTATGCCAGATTGAATTTTGCTTCTAGAAATCTTTTAGATTCGGCCGCAGGAGGCACTTTTATGGAAATCACTTTAGGAGAAGCTACTAAATTCCTAGATAATATTATGGTTAGTTACTCTAAATGGCACACCGAAAGATCTACTAGTAAAAAGGTTCATGCAATAGAAGAGATTAATGTTTTGAGTGGAAAGATGGATGAACTTACGAAATTGTTTGCTAATAAGAGTTCTCCTATTGATCCTAATTATATGCCTTTGTCTACTTTGATTGAGAATAATAAGGAATCTATGGATTTGAATTTTGTTGGTAGGGATAATTTTGGTAACAACGCGTATAGAGGAAACTTTAATTCTAGACCGTTTCCTAGTAATTCCTCTAATAATTATGGTAATTCCTACAACAACTCCTATGGAAATTTTAATAAGATTCCATCTGATTTTGAGACTAGTGTTAAAGAATTTATGATTTCCCAAAAGAATTTCAATGCTTTGCTTGAAGAAAAATTGCTTAAGATTGATGAGTTGGCTAGGAACGTGGATAGAATTTCTCTTAATGTTGATTCTTTTAAACTTAGATCTATTCCACCTAAGAATGATATCAATGAGTCTCTCAAATCTATGAGAATTTCCATTGATGAGTGCAAGGAAAGAACTGCTAGGATGCGTGCTAAGAAAGATTGCTTTGTAAAAGCATGTTCTTCTAGTTTTCATGATAATAGGGATGAAGATCTAAAAGTGATTGATGTGTCTCCTATTAAATCTTTGTTTTGCAATATGAATCTTGATAATGATGGGACTGTAGATGAGTCAACTTTAGTTAAAAGGCGTCCCAATGATTCAGAGTTTTTAGATCTTGATGCAAAAATTGGTAAAAGTGGGATTGAAGAGGTCAAAACTTTACATAGCAATGAACCCACTATTTAGGATTTCAAGGAATTTAATTATGATGATTGTTCTTTAATAGATTGTATTTCCTTGTTGCAATCCGTGTTAAATTCTCCTCATGCTTATAGTCAAAATAAAGCTTTTACTAAACATACGTTGATGCTTTAATGCAATCCTATGAAGAAAAACTTGAATTCGAAGTTTGTATCCCTAGAAAACTTTATGATGAGTGGGAACCTACTACTAAAATTAAAATTAAAGATCATGAATGCTATGCTTTGTGTGATTTGAGTGCTAGTGTTTCCACAATTCCAAAAACTTTGTGTGATGTGTTAGGTTTCCGTGAATTTGATGATTTCTCTTTAAATTTGCACCTTGCGGATTCCACCATTAAGAAACCTATGGGAAGGATTAATGATGTTCTTATTGTTGCAAATAGGAATTATGTGCCCGTAGATTTTATTGTTCTTGATATAGATTGCAATCCTTCATGTCCTATTATTCTTGGTAGACTTTTCCTTAGAATGATTGGTGCAATTATTGATATGAAAGAAGGAAATATTAGATTCCAATTTCCATTAAGGAAAGGTATGGAATACTTTCCTAGGAAGAAAATCAAATTACCTTATGAATCTATTATGAGAGCCACCTATGAATTTAATACCAAAGATGGCAATACTTAGATCTATTCTCGCTTTTATGCCTAGCTAGGGGCGTTAAACGGTAGCGCTTGTTGGGAGGCAACCTGATACGTCTCCAATGTATCTATAATTTTTGATTGTTCCATGCTATTATATTACCCCTTTTGGATGTTTATGGGCTTTATTTTACACATTTATATCATTTTTGGGACTAACCTACTAACCGGAGGCCCAACCCGTATTGCTATTTTTTTGCCTATTTCAGTATTTCGAAGAAAAAGAATATCAAACAGAGTTCAAACGGAATGAAACCTTCGGAGGTGTGATTTTTGGAACAAACGTGATCTAGAGGAATTGGAGTGCAAGTCAAGAAGCAGCTGAGGCGGCCACGAGATAGGAGGGCGCCCCCCTGTAGGGCGCGCCCCCTATCTCGTGGGCCCCTCGGGCGGCCACCGACATACTTCTTATTCCTATATAAGCCTATGTACCCTAAAATCATCCGAGGAGCAACCGAAACACAATTTCCACCGCCGTAACCTTCTGTATCCGCGAGATTCCATCTTGGAGCCTTTGTCGGTGTTCTTCCGGAGGGGGAATCGACCACGGAGGGCTTCTACATCAAAACCATAGCCCTTCCGTTGAGTTGTGAGTAGTTTACCACAGACCTACGGGTCCATAGTTATTAGCTAGATGGCTTCTTCTCTCTTTTTGGATCTCAATACAATGTTCTCCCCCTCTCTTGTGGAGATCTATTCGATGTAATCTCTTTTTGCGGTGTGTTTGTCGAGATCCGATGAATTGTGGGTTTATGATCAAGTTTATCTATGAATAATATTTGAATCTTCTCTGAATTCTTTTATGTATGATTGAGTTATCTTTGCAAGTCTCTTCGAATTATCAGTTTGGTTTGGCCTACTAGATTGATCTTTCTTGCCATGGGAGAAGTGCTTAGCTTTGGGTTCAATCTTGCGGTGTCCTTACCCAGTGACAGAAAGGGTTGCAAGGCACGTATTGTATTGTTGCCATCGAGGATAAAAAGATGGGGTTTATATCATATTGCATGAGTTTATCCCTCTACATCATGTCATCTTGCTTAAGACGTTACTCTGTTCTTATGAACTTAATACTCTAGATGCAGGCAGGAGTCGGTTGATGTGTGGAGTAATAGTAGTAGATGCAGGTAGGAGTCGGTCTACTTGTTGCGGACGTGATGCCTATATACATGATCATGCCTAGATAATCTCATAATTATTCGCTTTTCTATCAATTGCTCGACGGTAATTTGTTCACCCACCGTAATACTTATGCTATCTTGAGAGAAGCCTCTAGTGAAACCTATGGCCCCCGGGTCTATCTCTTATCATATTTGCTTCCAATCTACTTTTATTTGCATCTTTACTTTTTGCATCTATATTATAAAATACGAAAAATATATTTATCTTATCATACTATCTCTATTAGATCTCACTTTCGCAAGTGGCCGTGAAGGGATTGACAACCCCTTTATTGCGTTGGTTGCGAGTTCTTGGTTTGTTTGTGTAGGTGTGTGGGACTTTTGAGGAGCCTCCTACTGGATTGATACCTTGGTTCTCAAAAACTGAGGGAAATACTTATGCTACTCTGCTACATCACCATTTCCTCTTCAAGGAAAACCAACGCAAGCTCAAGACGTAGCAAGAAGGATTTCTGGCACCATTGCCGGGGAGGTCTTCGCTCAAGTCAAGACATACCAAGTACCCATCACAAACTCATCTCCCTCGTATTTACATTATTTGCCATTTGCCTCTCATTTTTCTCTCCCCCACTTCACCTTTGCCGTTTTATTCGCCCTCTCTTTCCCAATCTCCTCCTCTGTTTCCGCTTGCCTTTTATGTTTGCTTGTGTGTTGGTTCATTACCTCGTCATTATGGCTAGTCTTCCTATCCTCATTATTACTCCCGAACATGAAATCCTCAATTTTAAACAAAGGGAGGGAGAAAATTTAAAAGATACTTGGCATAGAATTTGCAATGCTCAAAATAGATCTAGTAGGAAGCTTTCTACTTCCGTTCTTCTCCGCAATTTTTATGTAGGCATCACTCCTTGGAATAGATGTGTTCTTGATACTGTTGCCGGAGGTGATTTCTTGAGTAGCCATACATTTGATGCTTATAATGCTATGTGAGATTTGTTTGGCCCACCACCTCTTTTGGTTAATGGAACTGTTTTAACTTTAGAACACGTTATGCAACGGCTTGATATTATTGAAAATAAAATTGCCACTGTTGAGTTGATTGAAAATTTGGATAAAAATATTCATAATCATATCACCCAATATGAATCTAGGGTTGGAGTTACTCTGAAAAATCTTAAAGAGAAAGAACCTATAGTTAATGAAAAAACAGATCTTGATGCTGCTAGAATTGGTAAACTTGAGGATATAATTACCAACTTAGGTTCAGCGTTCTATTCCATGAAAAACACTCCAAAACCTCCTACAAAAAACTGCCAAGTTTACTTATGTTCCTAAAAATAAGGGTGAAACTTCTAGTAAGGGAGACGCGGATCTCAAATCCATAAGTGTTCATCCCAATTGTCTTTCTATCATTAAGGAACCTTTTGCTACAAACGAATTTCTTGAATTTTTGCCCAAAGGTTTATTCATTGCTAAAGAGGGAGAAACCCCTAAAGATTATAAGTGCTCTATTGAAGAATCAAGTGCCAAAGATGGCACTACTTAGATCTATCTTCGCTTTTATGCCTAGCTAGGGGCGTTAAACGATAGCGCTAGTTGGGAGGCAACCCAATTTTCTTTGTGTTTTTTGTTTTTGTTCCTTCTTAGTAATAAATTTTGCATCTACTTTATGTTTAGATGTGTTTTATCTTTTAATTAGTGTTTGTGCCAAGTAGAACCTATAGGATAAACTATGATGATAGTTGATTTGATTCTACTGAAATACAGAAACTTTGCGCTCACGAGAAAAAAAAATCACAAAAACGTGCTTTTGCATTGATTCTTTTTGGTGCTGATCAATAAACAAATTTTCCAGTACGTCCTATTTTTCTAGGATTTTTAGAGTCCCATAAGTTTGCGCTAGTTACACATTGCTACAGACTGTTCTATTTTTGACGGATTCTGTTTTTCGTGTGTTGTTTGCTTATTTTGATGCATCTATGGCTAGTAAAATAGTTTATAAACCATAGAGAAGTTGGAATACAGTAGGTTTAACACCAAAATAAATAAAGAATGAGTTCATTACAGTATCTTATGTGGTGGTTTTGTTTTCTTTCACTAACGGAGCTTATAAGATTTCCTGTTGAGTTTTGTGTTGTGAAGTTTTCAAGTTTTGGGTAAAGCTTTTATGGACTATGGAATAAGGAGTGGCAAGAGCCTAAGCTTGGGGATGGCCAAGGCACCCCAAGATATTCAAGGATAGCCAAAAGCCTAAGCTTGGGGATGCCCCGGGAAGGCATCCCCTCTTTCGTCTTCGTTCATTGGTAACTTTACTTGGAGCTATATTTTTATTCGCCACATGATATGTGTTTTGCTTGGAGCATCGTGTATTATATTAGTCTTTGCTTTTTAGTTTACCACAATCATCCTTTCTGTACACACCTTTTGGGAGAAGCCTATTTGATTAGAATTTATTAGAATTTGCTATGTGCTTCACTTATATCTTTTGAGCTTGATAGTCTTTTGCTCTAGTGCTTCACTTATATCTTTTAGAGCACGGCGGTGGCTTGATTTTATAGAAATTGCTAGTCTCTCATGCTTCACTTATATTATTTTTAGAGTCTTTTAGAACAACATGGTATTTTTTGGTTACAAATTTGGTCCTAGAATGATGAGCATCCAAGTTGGGTATAATAAAAACTATCATAGAAATTGAATTGGATGCTATGATCAATTTGTTGCTTGATAATTGTTTTGAGATATAAATGTAGTAATGTTAGGGTCATGCTAGTGGATAATTATGAAATTGAGAAATACTTTTGTTGAAGTTGGCAAGTCCCGTAGCATGCACGTATGGTAAAAGTTGTGTGACAAATTTGTTGCATGAGGTGCTCTTTTGATTGTCTTCCTTATGAGTGGCAGACGGGGACGAGCGATGGTCTTTTCCTACCAATCTATCCCTCTTGGGGCATGCGTAGTAGTACTTTGCTTCGATGGCTAAGTAGACTTTTGCAATAAGTATATGAGTTCTTTATGACTAATGTGAGTCCATGGATATACGCACACTCATCCTTCCACTTTGCTAGCCTTTCTTATTACCGCGCAACTTTCGCCGGTATTGAACCCATTATTTACCTTCCTCAAAACAGCCACCATACCTACCTATTATGGCATTTCCATAGCCATTCCGAGATATATTGCCATGCAACTTTCCACCGTTCCGTTTATTATGACACATTTCATCATTGTCATATTGCTCTTTGCATGATCATGCAGTTGACATCGTATTTGTGGCAAGGCCACCTTCATAATTTTCATACATGTCGCTCTTGATTCATTGCATATCCCGGTACACCGCCGGAGGCATTCATATAGAGTCATATCTTGTTCTAGCTTTGAGTTGTAATTCTTGAGTTGTAAATCCATAAAAGTGTGATGATCTTCATTATTAGAGCATTGTCTCGGTGAGGAAAGGATGATGAAGACTATGATTCCCCCACAAGTCGGGATGAGACTTTGGACTTTACAAAAAAAAGGGGGGGGAAGGCCAAAAAAAGGGAGGCCGAAGAAAAAAAAAGATAAAAAGAAAGAAAAAAGAAAAAAAGGAAAAAAAAGGAAAAAATAATAATAAAATGAGAGAAAAAGAGAGAAGGGACAATGCTACTATCTCTTTTTCCACACTTGTGCTTCAAAATAGCACTATGATCTTCATGATAGAGAGTCTCATATATTGTCACTTTCATATACTAGTGGGAATTTTTCATTATAGAACTTGGCTTGTATATTCCAATGATGGGCTTCCTCAAAATGCCCTAGGTCTTCGTGAGCAAGCAGGTTGGATGCACACCCACTTAGTTTCTTTTTGTTGAGCTTTCATATATTTATAGCTCTAGTGCATCCGCCGCATGGCAATCCCTACTCACTCACATTGATATCTATTGATGGGCATCTCCATAGCCCGTTGATACGCCTAGTTGATGTGAGATTATCTTCTCCCTTTTTGTCCTTACAACCACCACCATTTACCACCATAGTGCTATGTCCATGGCTTGCGCTCATGTATTGCGTAAGAGTTGAAAAAGCTGAAGCGCGTTAAAAAGTATGAACCAATTGCTCGGCTCGTCATCGGGGTTGTACATGATGGGAGTATTTTGTGTACTGAAAATAAAGCATGGCCTAACTATATGATTTTGTCTGGATAAGCTTTCTTTGGCTATGTTATTTTGATAGGACATGATAATTTGTTAGTATGCTTTGAAGCATTATTATTTTTATGTTTTATAAGCTTTTATCTTGAATCATTTGGATCTGAACATTCATGCCACATTAAATAAAATTACATTGAGACTTATGCTAGGTAGCATTCCACATCAAAAATTCTCTTTTTATCATTTACCTACTCAAGGACGAGCAGGAATTAAGCTTGGGATGCTTGATAGGTCTCCAACGTATCTATAATTTTTGATTGTTCCATGATATTATATTACCCCTTTTGGATGTTTACGGGCTTTATTTTACACATTTATATCATTTTTGGGACTAACCTACTAACCGGAGGCCCAGCCCGTATTGCTGTTTTTTTGCCTATTTCAGTATTTCGAAGAAAAAGAATATCAAACAGAGTCCAAATGGAATGAAACCTTCGGAGGCGTGATTTTTGGAACAAACGTGATCCAGAGGACTTGGAGTGCAAGTCAAGAAGCAGCCGAGGCGTCCACGATATAGGAGGGCGCCCCCCTGTAGGGCGCGCCCCCTGTCTCGTGGGCCCCTCGGGCGGCCACCGACATACTTCTTCCACCTATATAAGCCTACGCATCCTGAAAACATCCGAGGAGCAACCGAAAGACAATTTCCACCTCCATAACCTTCTGTATCTGCGAGATCCCATCTTGGAGCCTTCGATGGTGTTCTGCCGGAGGGGGAATCGACCATGGAGGGCTTCTGCATCAACACCATAGCCCTTCCGATGAGTTGTGAGTAGTTTACCACAGACCTATGGGTCCATAGTTATTAGCTAGATGGCTTCTTCTATCTTTTTGGATCTCAATACAATGTTCTCCCCCTCTCTTGTAGAGATCTATTCGATGTAATCTCTTTTTGCGGTGTGTTTGTCGAGATCCAATGAATTGTGGGTTTATGATCAACTTTATCTATGAATAATATTTGAATCTTCTCTGAATTCTTTTATGTATGATTGAGTTATCTTTGCAAGTCTCTTCGAATTATCAGTTTGGTTTGGCCTACTAGATTGATCTTTCTTGCCATGGGAGAAGTGCTTAGCTTTGGGTTCAATCTTGCGGTGTCCTTACCCAGTGACAGAAAGGGTTGCAAGGCACGTATTGTATTGTTGCCAT
This sequence comes from Triticum aestivum, assembly GCF_018294505.1. Lineage (NCBI taxonomy): Eukaryota > Viridiplantae > Streptophyta > Magnoliopsida > Poales > Poaceae > Triticum > Triticum aestivum. The sequence continues at coordinate 541,781,772 of NC_057807.1, read as the reverse complement.
CGAGGATAAAAAGATGGGGTTTATATCATATTGCATGAGTTTATCCCTCTACATCATGTCATCTTGCTTAAGGCGTTACTCTGTTCTTATGAACTTAATACTCTAGATGCAGGCAGGAGTCGGTCGATGTGTGGAGTAATAGTAGTAGATGCAGGCAGGAGTCGGTCTACTTGTTGCGGACGTGATGCCTATATACATGATCATGCCTAGATAATCTCATAATTATTCGCTTTTCTATCAATTGCTCGACGGTAATTTGTTCACCCACTGTAATACTTATGCTATCTTGAGAGAAGCCTCTAGTGAAACCTATGGCCCCCGGGTCTATCTCTTATCATATTTGCTTCCAATCTACTTTTATTTGCATCTTTACTTTTTGCATCTATATTATAAAATACCAAAAATATATTTATCTTATCATACTATCTCTATTAGATCTCACTTTCGCAAGTGGCCATGAAGGGATTGACAACCCCTTTATTGTGTTGGTTGCGAGTTCTTGGTTTGTTTGTGTAGGTGCGTGGGACTTTTGAGGAGCCTCCTACTGGATTAATACCTTGGTTCTCAAAAACCGAGGGAAATACTTACGCTACTCTGCTGCATCACCCTTTCCTCTTCAAGGAAAACCAACGCAAGCTCAAGACGTAGCACAACCCAATTTTATTTTTGTTCTTAGCTTTTGTTCCTGTTTAGTAATAAATAATTCATGTAGCCTCTGGTTAGATGTGGTTTTATGTTTTAATTAGTGTTTGTGCCAAGTAAAACCTATAGGATCTTCTTGGGTGATAGTTAATTTTATCTTGCTGAAAAATAGAAACTTTTGTGCGCACGAGAATAATTTTCATAAATCACAGAAACGTGCTTTTCAGTTGATTCTTTTTGCAGAAGATTAATAGACAAATTATCTAGGACTTCTATTTTGGTAGAATTTTTGTGGTTCCATAAGTATTCAAAAGTTACAGATTGCTATAGACTGTTCTGTTTTTGATAGATTCTGTTTTCCGTGTGTTGTTTGCTTATTCTAATGAATCTATGGCTAGTATCGGGGGGTATGAACCATAGAGAAGTTGGAATACAGTAGGTTTAACACCAATATAAATAAAGAATGAGTTAATTACAGTACCTTAAAGTGGTGATTCGTTTTCTTGCACTAACAGAGCTCATGACATTTTCTGTTGAGTTTTGTGTTGTGAAGTTTTCAAGTTTTTGGGTAAAGATTTGATGGATTATGGAATAAGGAGTGGCAAGAGCCTAAGCTTAGGGATGCCCAAGGCACCCTGTCATGGAATTGTCACGGCAGATGTCCTAATGTAAGGACTTAGTCGCGAGGCCAACGCATCTATGTGGTAGCTTGAGAGGGGTTGAACGGAATCGAGAGACACAACACAAGACAAGGGTTTAGACAGCTTCGGGCCCCGGGAAACATCATCCGGTAATAACCCTACATGCTGTTTGTGGCTAGGTCTCATTATGATCATGAGGGAGTCGCCGTAAGCCGGCTCTCCTATTTGTGTCTAGCCCTAGAGATTATTGCTTGTTTGCCTGTCCTAAACCGTCGGCGGGTCGTCCCCTTATATACATGGGTTGACGCCCTGCGGCTTACAGAGTCCCTGCCGGCTCATAAACAGTGTCCGGCTCGGTGACTAGTTAATTCTACCTTATGTTACAAGTCATGCCATCATGGCGGTTTATCACTATGGTCCTTAAGCCGCCTATGGGCCTTAGACCCTTTATTGAACCGCTATCTTCGTGCTTGGTCTTGGGCTTCTTTATCTTAAGCCGGCCTACCATAACGTAAGCCGGCCTTCTCGACCTTGAGCCTCTTGGGCCCCCGGGTCTTGTCGCTCCTCTGATCCGCTTGCCAGGTCACCCGTAAGTTGCCAGGCTCGAGCGGGTCACCTAGTGAGTCGTCCAATCAAGGCGGGTCATTAGTGAGTCGCCAAGTCCGGCCGGGTTATACATCCGGTCGGGTTATACCGCGGGGTATATCCCCGACATTAGCCCCTAGTTTAGCTTGGATTTATCCATGGTAAACTTATGCTGCAAAATAAATACAAGAACAAAATTGATAGGTTGTGCTCCGGGTTAATATTCTTGTAAGCCGGCAGTTGATCATCCTTAAGTCCTTGTCATTTCCTCCTTCTAGAAAATACGGGTTAATAAACCATCTTCATACTCAATTTGCTGACGTTAGTTTCTCCCAGAGAAATATTGTGAAGAATAATCCACTTGAGTCGGCTTCCAAAGCGCCGGCTTAAAAAATTATTAGTCTTGAAATACTCATCTGATAGTCAGCCCGCTTGAAGATGTAGAATTTGCCGGTTTATCATTACCAAAAACTGCCGGATTATAAAACAGACGATGCCGGGTCATAATTGTTGTTGACACTGGTTTATGTAATTGATCCTCATGATTTGCTCAAAACTGATAATTTGAAGATTTTTCTCCCTTATATCCATATTACCTGTAGCCCCCAAGTCTTGAGCGGAACAAAGTGATGGTTTAAGACTTGCTCCAATAAATGTTGCAACCTTGAAGAAATCTGGTTTATTCATCTCAATTATATAAACTGAATATTCCACACATGTAGCCCCCAAATTCCAGGTTGTCATGCTTGCAGCAACCTAGGACTTGTAATTGCTTTATGCTCATGAAAACTTCAACCAGTGTAGCCCCCAAGGGCCGGGTCATTATGCAATAATGAGCAGGGACTTTGTAGATATAACCATGTAAATTTGAACATCAATGTGTAGTCCCCAAGGGCCGGCTTAGTAAGATAATACTGAGGTGGGACTTTGTATATAATTGATAATAACATCATATAATATAGTCTCCACCATGGGGCTTGAACCCACGTCCACAAGGTTAAGAGCCTTGTACTCCACCAACTGAATAATTGACCGTTCAATATAATGGATTAATGCTTGTGTACCTTGAATTTTTGACAGGAGCAATGCGTAGCCCCCAAGGTCCAACTCATTTAGAATGTGATGAATCGGGTCTTCAATAAGTTGAGCAAAAAATGACTTTGCATTAGCCCCCAAGTGCCATGGTGCATGCTGGCAGTGACATGGGACTTGCATATCTGATATAATCCCAATCTGAATAATGTAGCCCCCAAGTGCCGGGTCGTAAGCCTGCAGCAACTCGGGACTATTCCTTCCATTGTAGAATTAATCATATCCATTGATAAAATAATAGCCATTGCGCAGAAGCGACTTTGAAAACCTCAATCATAACACTGGTTATTGATAATCACAATAAAAATCCAGCCATGTTGGCTATTCGAGATTTGAATAATATAATCCGGTATGAAAACCTCAATTATTCAATATCATCATGAAAATCCAGCCAGTATTGGCTATTAAAGATTTGAATACCTCATCGGTTGACAAGTAAATCCGGAGTTTAAATACCTGGCGGCTCTTGGCTGATGACAACTTAATACGCCTCCATTGTAAGCCCGAATTTTTATAACCCGGCGGCTTATAGCCTTTGAGAAAATCAAGAATTGATAACCCTTTTGAAACACCAATTTCAATCTTTGATGATGGGCTTGAACTTGATCATTTATGTAAGCCATAGCTCTGTAAATCCTGCATAGAGTTTAAATAACATATGCCCTGGTAGCTTAATGTCAAAGCCAGGGCGGGTAACCACCCAAATATAGTCTTATCCTGCACGCAAGTATATCACAAGATCACTATGATCCTTTGAATGATACCGCCAGTTTATGTGACCCAGACAGTGAAGTTGATAACTCAACTCTGTAAGAGCCGGCACATATGATATTTGTGACAACTCAAATATTTGCAATTGTGTAAAAACAGATAAAAATTTTGAGGCTTCTGATTCGAATACGATCAGTAAACCATTCCAAAGGGGTTAAGCTAAGATTCGAATACGATCATATAGCCCCTAGTGGCATTGGCGTTGCCGATCAAAGTGGGTATCGACAGCTATGTTCTCTTTGGTTCAAATACGACCTATGTTTGAACAGGAAGCCCCCAAATGACCTTAAGAGTTGTTTAGCGACGCTGATTCGAATACGATCCACATCGATTCCCAAAGGGGTTGAGCTATGATTCGGATACGATCAAGAAGCCCCCAAGTAGGTTCAACAGTTTGCTAATCAAAAGGGTATCGACAACTATGTTCTCTTTGGTTCGAGTATGACCTATGTTTGAACAGGAAGCCCCCCAATGACCATATAAGTTTTGGCATTGCGCCGATCAAGAGGGTACTGATAGCTATGCCCGATGAGCAGGAAGCCCCCAAGTGACCATATAAGATAAGCCGTAAGGCAGGATACCCATGTTTGAACCGCGCATCATGGCAGCAAGTTCTTTTTGGCACCCTTTAATCTTTCTGAGAACTCGAACTTGCGAGAGATTAATTCTTTTTGAATCGGAACTTTAAACCAGATTTGTAAGCTTCAAAACTTTGTGAGAGATAAATTTACCTTGAACCGGATTTGAGAGCTTCAAAGCTTTGTGGTAACTAAATTTCCCTTGAACCGGATTTGAGAGCTTCAAAGCTTTGTGGTAAATAAATTTCCCTTGAACCGGGTTTAAACCGGATATTAAGAGCTTCAGTGCTTTGTGGGAGAAAGATGTCTCTCGAGCCGGATTTTTAAACTGGAAGCATCATTGTGAGCCGGAATTTTTCTGACGGCCTTTTAAATTTTCATCGATAGAGCAGTAATCTCCAGGGCCGGGTTACTTTTCCCTCCAATGACCCATAGTTCCTGAATGCATTGAAACCGGCTAATTTTTCCGAGTCATACCATTGTAGCCCCCAAGTCTCAAGACGACTCGAGGAGTTGACTTGAGATTCTCCATATTTGACCAGAGCAAAATGTGTATATCATTGGCGTTGATAGCGCGATGTGAATCCGCAGAAGGTTGAGGTGACTGCGGCGGGTTATAAATGATCCCATATGAACCGTGTCAGCAACTCGGCCAATGGTTCCTTCCAACTAACTGTTTGAAGTTAACCAAACCGTAGTGCGGCGACTTGTGCGCCTGCCCATTGAGCCATCCAGTGCAGACGGCGGCTAATAATACATGATAATTTGCCTCCAATTCGTTGGAAGAAAAACAGGCTTCCCAAGTAGTGACTTGCTCATACTCAATAAACAACTCATGCAGACAGGTGCGGCCCGATGTGTTGATGTAGACCAGGCCACGAGAGACGGACAGTAAAGACGACCACAACACTGAGGTGGCACATACAGATAAACCGGCCGTGGCGTTGTAAGCCAGTGCGAACGGGCGAGTCAACCGCAGGCGCGGAAAACCGCACGGACGGACAGGTCAACCTCGTCGTGTTGATGTAAACTAGGCCGCAGAGGCGGCGACTTGCACATATTTTTGTTGAGCATTATGGCGGGTCAGATGCTGACTCATGATATCCATGTCATGACCATCACTCTTACAGTAAGTACTTGTCCTGCATCAAAAAATATCACAAGCCAAAGTAATTGCCCTTTTTTATGAGATTAATATATAACAAAAATATACTGGATGGATTTCACCTGATATGTTAGGTCGAAAATTAAAAACCAATCACGGATGAGTCGCCCGTAGGAGCAGATGGATGAGTCGGCCGTGGCATTGTAAGCCAGCGCAAACGCGCAAGTCGTCTTCCTCGTTGTAAGCCGGCGCAGTCGTGTGAACCGGCCGCGAGAGCGGATGGGTGAGTCGTTAGTGGCATTGTAAGCCGGTGCGGATGAGAGAGTCAGCAACGGCGTTGGAAATGGCACGGACGCAGGCAAGTCAATCACGGGCACGGACAACGAGTCAGTCCCATGTGTTGATGTAGCGGGGGTGGCAACTTGCGCAGGATGAGCGCTAGTGCCAAAATAATATTTGCTCACGCCCCTTTTGCGACACCTTTTTGTAAGGAATAATGGTCCTGCGAAAAAATACCACAGACTAGAGTAATTGTTTTGAAATAAAATACGTACTGATAAAATACTTAGAAAAATAGCACCTGATGTTTGTCGGATGAGCGCAGACTTTGATAATGTGCAGCATGGACAAATAATAGATGAAATTCTGCTCTGCGAATGTCATAGCACTTGTAGTATTGTACCAGGCCTCCACACGTGGTAGCAGTCCACCAATAGTTAATCAAAAGGTCTTGACATAATTGATCTACCAGTGTACTTTGCTTCTGGGCTTTGGGATTTAATCCAGCATTTTGACCGCCATCAACCTGTTGTAAACATAATAGTAGTATTTGCCCACAGCAGGGGAAGCCGGCCATGGCTATGCGCGAAGGAAGACAACGGCTCACGGTGGTGGAGTGACCCAGAGGCGCGCCAGCCACAGCGGCTCGATGCAACGGGGAAGACCGTGGTGATGGTGAGGCAGCGATGGCTGGTGAGGCCGCGCGTGCCTAAGCAGGCGACGGGCTACTCGCGCCGGGGCGGCTCAGTGGCTCAGTGACCGACAGTTTGAACGACAGGGCGCGATGGCGGTGACCGGCCTAGAGGTGATGGGAGGTCGTGGTGGGTCGGCGAAAGTGATGGCGCGGCCGGCTTCGACAAGGTTGGAACGAGGGAGGCGCTTGGTTCAGTGGCGGCGACTCAGGGCCAGCAGAGCGGCGCATCCGACGGAGACGGCTAGCGGAGCGAGCCGTGGCGACGGGTTGAATCAGGTCACAAGAAATCAACTGCCATCACGGCTCAGTAAACAGGCGTGGAGGCGCTGCAGCGACTCTGGCGGAGGATCGAATCCACGTCCGCTTTCCCTGTCGTGGCCGGCTTAATCAACTCTCATCCGTGTCCTCCTTCCAGTCGTGGTTGGTTTGACTCTCTTTTTTTTGACTTGATTGTTCCTCAGATCCGACTCGTACTAGCAACACTTGATAGCTTTGTTTGCACGCCCATAGGAAATGGGGATCAAACACTGTAGCTTGACATGATGAGTTACCAGTACTTGATAATTTGGTATGGGCTATCTGACTAGCTCTGTCTCCATGTGGACGGGTTGATGATTCTGATGGATTTGATGTGTGCGTTTTCAGCGGCGTTGCTTCTGATTGTCCATCCGTCCTGGCGCGAAGACGGCCATAGCAGAGGAGAGCAGCCGCGGGTTAAGACCAACAGAAACAGCTCCGCTCGAGGTAGAGGTGACACGAGCCACCGTCGCACGGAGTCCATGACCCAGAGGCATGGCCGAGGCGACCCGGAGCTAAGCTGGCCGAGGGGGCGCCGAGTCAGGAGGCTTGGGGACACCGAGTCATCAATCTTTCATGCCGGCTCTTGTTGATCCGGCGAGTCATATCTTCTAGATCCTTAAAAGAGATCCCTTCAAGAACTCAACACCACCGTGCACTAGTCCCATGGTGGGCGCCAACTATCGTGGAATTGTCACGGCAGATGTCCTGATGTAAGGACTTAGTCGCGAGGCCAACGCATCTATGTGGTAGCTTGAGAGGGGTTGAACGGAATTGAGAGACACAACACAAGACAAGGGTTTAGACAGCTTCGGGCCCCGGGAAACATCATCCGGTAATAACCCTACATGCTGTTTGTGGCTAGGTCTCATTATGATCATGAGGGAGTCGCTGTAAGCCGACTCTCTTCTTTGTGTCTATCCCTAGATATTATTGCTTGTTTGCCTGTCCTAAACCGCCGTCGGGTCGTCCCCTTATATACATGGGTTGACACCCTGCGGCTTACAGAGTCCCTACCGGCTCATAGACAGTGTCCAGCTCGGTGACTAGTTAATTCTACCTTATGTTACAAGTCATGCCATCATGGCGGTTTATCACTATGGGCCTTAAGCCGCCTTTGGGCCTTAGACCCTTTATTGAACCGCTATCTTCGTGCTTGGTCTTGGGCTTCTTTATCTTAAGCCGGCCTACCCTAACGTAAGCCGGCCTTCTGGGCCTTGAGCCTCTTGGCCCCCGGGTCTTGTCGCTCCTCTGATCCGCTTGCCAGGTCACCCATAAGTCGCCAGGCTCGGGCGGGTCTCCTAGTGAGTCGTCCAGTCAAGGCAGGTCATTAGTGAGTCGCCAAGTCCGGCCGGGTTATACCGTGGGGTATATCCCCGACACACCCCAAGGTAAAATTCAAGGACAACCAAAAGCCTAATCTTGGGGATGCTCCGGAAGGCATCCCCTCTTTCGTCTTCGTCCATTGGTAACTGTACTTGATGCTATATTTTTATTCACCACATGATATGTGTTTTGCTTGGAGCGTCTTGTATGATATGAGTATTTTCTTTTTAGTTTACCCCAATCATCCTCTCTATACACACCTTTTTGTAGAGACACACATGAATCGGAATTTATTAGAATACTCTATGTGCTTCACTTATATCTTTTGAGCTAGATAATTTTGCTCTAGTACTTCACTTATATCTTTTTAGAGCACGGCGGTGATTTTATTTTATAGAAATTATTGATCGCTAATGCTTCACTTATATTATTTTGAGAGTCCTTTAGAACAGCATGGTAATTGCTTTGGTTAAAATTTTAGTCTTAAATTGATGGGCATCCAAGATATGTATAATAAAGACTATCATATAAAGTGCATTGAATACTATGAGAAGTTTGATACTTGATGGTTGTTTTGAGATACGAGGATGGTAATATTAGAGTCATGCTAGTTGAGTAGTTGTGAATTTGAGGAATACTTATGTTAAAAGTTTGAGATTCCCGTAGCATGCACGTATGGTGAACCGTTATGTGATGAAGTTGGAGCATGATTTATTTATTGATTGTCTTCCTTATGTGTGGAGGTCGGGATCACGCGATGGTTAACTCCTACCAACCCTTCCCCTAGGAGCATGCGTGTAGTACTTTTTTTGATAACTTGTAGATTTTTGCAATAAGTATGTGAGTCCTTCATGACTAATGTTGAGTCCATGGATTATACGCACTCTCACCCTTCCACCATTGCTAGCCTCTCTTGTGCCATGCAACTTTCGCCGGTATCATACACCCACCATATACCTTCCTCAAAACAGACACCATACCTACCTATTATGGCATTTCCATAGCCATTCTGAGATATATTGCCATGCAACTTTCCACCGTTACGTTTATTATGACACGCTCCACCATTGTCATATTGCCTTGCATGATCATGTAGTTGACATTGTATTTGTGGCAAAGCCACCTTCATAATTCTTTCATACATGTCACTCTTGATTCATTGCACATCCCGGTACACCGCCGGAGGCATCTACATAGAGTCATATTTTTGTTCTAAGATTTTTGAGTTGTAAGTAGATAAAAGTGTGATGATCTTCATTATTAGAGCATTGTCCCATGTGAGGAAAGGATGATGGAAGCAATGATTCCCTCACAAGTTGGGATGAGTCTCTGGACTTTATGAAAAATAAAAGAGGCCAAAGAAGCCCAAACAAAAAAAATGAGGCCAAATAAGCCCAAAAAAGGAAAAAATGAGAGAAAAAGAGAGAAGGGACAATGTTACTATCCTTTTACCACACTTTTGCTTCAAAGTAGCACCATGATCTTCATGATAGAGAGTCTCCTATGTTGTCACCTTCATATGCTAGTGGGAATTTTTCATTATATAACTTGGCTTGTATATTCCAATGATGGGCTTCCTCAAATTGCCCTAGGTCTTTGTGAGCAAGCGAGTTGGATGCACACCCACTTAGTTTCTTTTGATGAGCTTTCATACACTTATAGCTCTAGTGCATCCGTTGCATGACAATCCCTACTCACTCACATTGATATCTATTAATGGGCATCTCCATAGCCCGTTGACACGCCTAGTTGATGTGAGACTATCTTCTCCTTTTTTGTCTTCTCCACAACCACCATCCTATTCCACCTATAATGCTATGTCCATGGCTCACACTCATGTATTGCGTGAAGATTGAAAAAGTTTGAGAATACTAAAGTATGAAACAATTGCTTGGCTAAAACCGGGGTTGTGCATGATTTAAATATTTTGTGTGATGAAGATAGAGCATAGCCAGACTATATGATTTTGTAGGGATAACTTTCTTTGGCCACGTTTTTTTGAGAAGACATGATTACTTTGTTAGTATGCTTGAAGTATTACTATTTTTATGTCAATATTAAACTTTTGTCTTGAATCTTTTGGATCTGAACATTCATGCCACAATAAAGAAAATTACATTGAGAATTATGCTAGATAGCATTCCACACAAAAATTCTGTTTTTATCATTTACGTACTCGAGGACGAGCATGAATTAAGCTTGGGGATGCTTGATACGTCTCCAACGTATCTATAATTTTTGATTGTTCCATGCTATTATATTATCTATTTTGTATGTTTAATGGGCTTTATTATACACTTTTATATTATTTTTGGGACTAACCTATTAACCGGAGGCCCAGTCCAAATTGCTGTTTTTTCCCTATTTCAGTGTTTCGCAGAAATGGAATATCAAATGGAGTCCAAACGGAATGAAACCTTCGGGAGAGTTATTTTTGGAACAAACGCAATCCAGGAGACTTGGAGTGGACGTCAAGAAAGAAATGAGGAGGCCACAAGGCAGGGAGGCGCACCCAGGGGGTGGGCGCGCCCCCACCCTCATGGGCCCCTCGTGGCTCCCCTGACCGACTTCTTTCGCCTATATATACTCATATACCCTGAAAACATCTAGGAGCACCACGAAACCCTATTTCCACCGCCGCAACCTTCTGTACCCGTGAGATCCCATCTTGGGGCCTTTTTCGGCGCTCCGCCGGAGGCGGAATCGATCACGGAGGGCTTCTACATCAACATCATAGCCTCTCCGGTCAAGTGTGAGTAGTTTACCTCAGACCTTCGGGTCCATAGTTATTAGCTAGATGGCTTCTTCACTCTGTTTGGATCTCAATACAAAGTTCTCCTCGATCTTCTTGGAGATCTATTCGATGTAATTCTTTTTGCGGTGTGTTTGTCGAGATTCGATGAATTGTGGGTTTATGATCAAGATTATCTATGAACAATATTTGAATCTCCTCTGAATTCTTTTATGTATGATTTGTTATCTTTCCAAGTCTCTTCGAATTATCAATTTGGTTTGGCCTGCTAGATTGCTCTTTCTTGCAATGGGAGAAGTGCTTAGCTTTGGGTTCAATCTTGCAGTGCCCTTTCCCAGTGACAGTAGGGGCAGCAAGGCACGTATTGTATTGTTGCCATAGAGGATAAAAAGATGGGGTTTATATCACATTGCTTGAGTTTATCCCTCTACATCATGTCATCTTGCCTAATGCGTTACTCTATTCTTATGAACTTAATACTCTAGATGCATGTTGGATAGCGGTCGATGTGTGGAGTAATAGTATTAGATGCAGAACCGTTTCAATCTACTTGTCGCGGACGTGATGCCTATATACATGATCATGCCTAGATATTCTCATAACTATGCACTGTTCTATCAATTGCTCGACAGTAATTTGTTCAGCCACCGTAATACTTATGCTATCTTGAGAGAAGCCACTAGTGAAACCTATGGCCCCCAGGTCTATTTTCCATCATATAAGTTTCCGATCTATTTTATTTTGCAATCTTTACTTTCCAATCTATATCATAAAAATACAAAAAATATTTATCTTATTATCTCTATCAGATCTCACTTTTGCAAGTGGCCTTGAAGGGATTGACAACCCCTTTATCGCATTGGTTGCAAGGTTCTTATTTGTTTGTGCAGGTACGAGGGATTTGCGTGTAGCCTCCTACTGGATTGATACCTTGGTTGTCAAAAACTGAGGGAAATACTTACGCTACTTTGCTGCATCACCCTTTCCTCTTCAAGGGAAAACCAACGCATGCTTAAGAGGTAGCAATAATTTATTACTCTTTATGGCATACATGTCATCATAATAATCATCATAAATAGCAACTTTGTTCTCATCATAGTCAATTGAAACCTCTTCCAAAATAGTGGATGTATCACTAAATAAAGTCATGACCTCTCCAAATCCACTTTCATCAATATTTTAATAAGATTCAACACCCTCCAAAATAGTGGGATCACTACTACCTAGAGTTGACACTTCCAAACCCACTTTCATCATTGTAATCATCATAAATAGGAGGCATGCTATCATCATAATAAATTTTCTTATCAAAAGTAGAAGGAATCAAAGGATCATATTCATTATGCAAAGCATACCCAAGCTTAGTACAAGCATTATTTTCAGCAAATAAATCTTCAAACATTTCATACTCATCAAACATAACATCCCCAAGCTTATGGTTTTGCATATAATCATAATCATTCTTATCAATAGCATGAATAGAACCAATAGTGCAGCAAACATTATTATCATATTCTTCCAAGCAAGTGCCAAAAAGATTTTTAGTATCATAAGAGACATCATTTTCTTCCCAATCATAATCATCACAACAAGTAGTAGGCATCACAAAATCATACTCAATATCATCATCCTCCAACAACATTTTTGATGCACTTTCATGAGGCACAATGGTGATAGGAGCAATATTACTTGGAAGACTTACCTTTTTACCTCTACTTTTTCTTCTTTTCTTTTTCTTCTTCACCACCTCATGTGTGGGTTTAATCATTTTTTCTGACCATCTTGTTGAAGAGATTGATTGGATAGGAAGCTCCTCCTCATTACCTGATTCATCATAAACACTAGGAGGGTATGGGGAAATATTTTCCCTTTCATTAGTACTCTCTTCATGCTCTATTTGTTTTCTTGTCTTTAGATAGTTGGCAATATAAGGATTCTCAATGCAATTTACCGCACAAAACATATAAATTTCCTCTAAATCAAAATCAAGAATTCTATTGAGATTAAATTTTGGAACATCCTTAGTTATACGTTTCATTTCTTCATACCCCAAAAGAAGACTAAGCTCTTTATGATGCTCAATGGTAATCAAGTCATCACAATTTTTGGACACAATTTTATGATGAAACAAATAGCATTGGAGCTTTAAATGACCACGTTCATTGCAAAGTTCACAAGGATGGAGAAAGATATTGAATCTTTCAGCACAATCATATATCCTCTCTTGCAACTTTTTCGTTTCTAAGTATTTATCCTTCTTACAAAATCTATCTTCCCTTTTTGGTGTGTGTGTGTGCACTCCCAATTTACTTCGCAAAAATGACATTCTTATAGGAGACATCATTATCATGGCTAGTGCACTCATCATTTGCATTTTGGATATTCAAAGAATTCATACTAACAACATTGCAATCATGCTCATCATTAATGCCAATCATTTTATTAAATTCTTCTTCTATCAATTGAGCACAATTTTCCAAACCATCATTTTCAAGAAAGATATTATAAAGATGATCAATAATATGTTGTAACCTTAATTGAATTTTTTTGTAGTTTTATTTTATAAACCAAACTAGTGATAAAACAAGAAAGTAAAAGATTCAATTGCAGGATGTAAAGATATACCTTCGAGCACTCACCTCCCCTGCAACGGCGCCAGAAAAGAGCTTGATGTCTACTACGCAACTTTATTCTTGTAGACACGTGTTGGGCCTCCAAACGCAGAGTTTTGTAGGACAGTAGAAATTTTCCCTCAAGTGGATGACCTAAGGTTTATCAATCCATGAGAGGTGTAGGATGAAGATGGTCTGTCTCAAACGACCCTGCAACCAAATACAAGAAATCTCTTGTGTCGCCAACACACCCAATACAATGGCAAATTGTATAGGTGCACTAGTTCAGCGAAGAGATGGTGATAAAAGTGTAATATGGATGGTAGACATATATTTTTATAATCTGAATAAATAAAAACAGCAAGGTAGCAAATAGTAAAACAGGCACAAAAATGGTGTTGCAATGCTTAAAAATGAGGCCTAGGGTCCGTACTTTCGCTAGTGGAACCTCTCAACAATGCCAACATAGTTGGATCATATGATTATCCCTCAAAGTGCAATAAAGAATCACTCCCGAGTTCCTATTAGCGGAGAACAAATGATAGGAATTGTTTGCATGAAACCACCTCAAAGCTATTCTTTCCGTTCGATCTATTCAAGAGTTCGTACTAGAATAACACCAAAGCAAATTCATATTCATAATACTCTTTCCACACAAAGAACTATAAAGAGACCCCAAAGTTTCCATTGAAGAAAAATGTGCATCAACCACTATGCATAGATTACCCCAATATCACCACGGGAATCTGTGAGTTGAATGCCATCACACATATCAAGTGAATCAATAAGATACCTCATTGTCACCTCAAGTATTCATATTGCAAGACATATATCATGTCTCATCTCTGAATATTCAATCCCACAAGACAAAACTTTGAAGGGTAAAGATTCAATTCATCACAACAAGAGTATAGAGGGGATAAACATCATATGATCCGACTATATTAACAAAGCCCATGATATAGATCACGAGAGAGAGAGAGAGAGAGAGAGAGAGAGAGAGAGAGAGATCAAACACATAGCTACTGGTACAAACCCTCAGCCCCGAGGGCACACCCTAGTGGATTGTTCCCCCCTCGGGGCACCCCCCAGGTGCTGCTCTGGCCCATCCTAGGTGTTCTAGTCCATAAATTTTCTCCAAGGAGTTTTGCGGTGTTTGGACTCCGTTTGATATTGATTTCTTGCAATGTAAAAAACAAGCAAAAAAACTGTAACTGACACTGGGCACTGGATCAATAGGTTAGCCCAAAAAAATGATATAAAGTTGCTATAAAATGATTGTAAAACACCCAAGAATGATAATATATTAGAATGAATACCTCATAAATTATAGATACGTTGGAGAGGTATCACTGTCGCTAACAACAACTCCACACTGATGTACAAATTTGTCTTTGGTCCGCTTGGGAGCAATCGGTTCGCCATCCGGAGCGACTTATTCAATCGCGAACCTTTCATTCTCGCCCAACCTTTTCTCGGGCCTCATCTCCTTATAGATGTTTGGCTCGATTCGGAGGACTAAAATAAGAAAGAAGCGTTAATATATATACATACAAAACAATTAATGCATCTATTCAACAGAGGCTTAGTTAATATTATATACCTCGCCAGACTTTGCAACAGTTAAAGCTCCAACACTGGTGGAGCCGTCATCTCATCCCTCCTCCATTCGATCACCAGAGTCGTCATCCTCTCTTTCCTCACCACCAGTCTCGTTGAGAAACGACAAGGTGATATCATCACCTCCGTTGCAGATTATATCCCCCAACAACTCTTCTTGTCTAAGTCTTTGTCGTGTTCCATAGTTTCTGCAAATATTACAACATGGCAATATACAACCATGAGAGATGGATTAGTGGAAAACATAGATCTAATCACAACAAGGAATCATATGCATATGAGCAATGGATTAGTGGAAAACATCATGCAAAGTTGACAAGTTTTATAACAATTAGTTTCAGACATCGTCGAGGACCCCCCCCTCAAGTCGAAGTTATACCGAAATTATTGGGGTTATGTTTTAACGACTCCGACCCCCTCTTTGCTAAACTTTTATGCTTCATTTATATGAAGATCAATTATCCAATATAGAGTTTAGGGTGGCAAAAAACAGTGGATACTTTCGGAGAGGATACTTTACAATGATATTTGTACAAGATGAATACAAGATTTATACACAAGATGAATACAAAATGAATACAAGATTTATACAAAATGAATACAAGATGAATACACAACTCAACAAATGAACCAACCATCATCCTATGAACCAAACTAAACATACAACAAATGGACACCTTTTGTCGAACAATGTAGGGACAATCAGGGACCAACTCCACAGAGATGTAACACCACAACCTATAATTCCATCGAGTGAAAAAAATTAGGCAAAACCCAAGTATGGCACTGGATATAATGGAAGATTTTAGTTGAAATGGACCTAAAGATCATGCCAAACTTGTAGCTAGATAACAATTTCAAAGCAAGTTTCAGACTTAGAGAAAAATAGCATGGCATTGTAGCTAGATACCAATTTGAAAGTAAGATTTGAACATGGTACAGAATTTCTACATGGCAACAAATGGCATGACATGAATGTGCATGTAACACATGGCAAAACATGCTTACTAAACTAATTCAAATGACCCCTAGATCAATGGCAATCATCCTGATCAAGTTGACAAGTATTAATAGATTTTCAGACTTGGTGATATTTGCATAGAGTGGAAGAAAACAGATTCATGATGCAACATTTGAGGCAAGTAAAATATATGCTACATCAGTTTTTCATGGAAACAAAGAGCATGGCAAGCATGTACTAATTACCCTCAACAAAACACCCCTACTGATCATGATCCAAAGATGCGCATATTTGTTGCAAACCTCAAGGAAAAATGCAAAGTATTAGTACTGCCAGTTACAGACTTAGAGAAAAATAGCATGGCACTTCAAACTAGGTCACACATAAAGCATTGATACTTCAAACTAGCTACCGCATTGAGTATATATATCTAAAACTTAGTAAAACTACACAAAACTTGACATGGCAAAAAAACAACTGACATAGCAAAAAACATTTTTATGAAGTTTGGCCACAACATTCTACCATGGCATTACTAAAGTTTGCCACAACTTTGCCATATAAGGTTAAAAGCTTGCCACAACATTACTAAATTTCATAACTTTGCCACAACAAAAATTTCTTCAATGAACTAATAAACTCTAAAGACAAATTGATCATCCATCCATCTAAACATATATAACTATCCATCTAACATCTCATACATATCTATCTATCTATCTAACATCCATCCATCCATAAAAAAGCAAGTATGCCAGCTGTCAGGGAAACTGATCCACGAACACCTATGGGACCGGCGGACCGAGCCCCTTTCGGTTCGGCGGAGGGCGGAGGTCGCACGAAGAGCGGATAGAGGCAATGCACACGAGCAGTTTACCCAGCTTCGGAGATCTCCGGAGAGATAATACTCCTACTACTGCATCTAAGTGTATATTCAGTTCTTGCTCAGGAGCGATCAGCGCTACCAAACTGAGCGTGAGAATGTTGCTAGCTTCGAATGAGTCGAACCCCCTCTACGTTGCGCATGGGCCTCCTTTTATACGCTCAAGGGGTCACCGACAGGTGGCAACGTAGACGAAGGGTAAAGATGGAAAAAGAATGTGGTAGGTACAGCTACCTCTACTGTAGACACAGTGTATCATACCTAACCCTGGCGGCAGGGGACAACGGCATTAAATGCCCGTCTGTGTTGTCCAAACAGTGCAAGATGAGACCATCAGGGGCGTCACCGATCGCCACGATGGCCTTCTTGTCAGCGCCGCTTGCCACCGCGCACCGCTGGCTGCACAGCCTCCCGCCACGCGTGCCTGGAAGGGTCCCAGGGCGACACGTTGGTGGATGTGCTGGAGCCTGGGTGCGGAGCGGCCGCTTGCCGCGGCAAGTACCTTGCCGCGGTCGTCGTCTTGTCGGGCCTGGGAGCTTGCCGCTCACCGAGCCTTGCCGGGGCGTGTGGTGTGTCGCGGCAAGCTTTCTTGTGATGCCCTGGTTGGCCTTCCCGGCAAGCTCCTCTTGCCGGGGCCTTGTCTTCTTAACTCGAATACTTTGCTCTTGAATGGCTTCCCGGCAAGCTCCTCTTGCCGGGGTCTTGTCTCTTAAGTAGTCACGGAGGATCTTGGCGGTGACCCGGCGAGCCTTGTCGCGGGGTGCTGCGACTGCCCGTGCACAAGTTCGGGATACTAGGGTACCCCTACTCTAGTACACCGACAGGAGCCCCCGGGCCTGGGCCACACACGGTGCCGAGCGCTGTTGGGCCAGGCCCAAAACAGGGAACGGGCACACGCGGCCTGGGTCATGCCGTTTCCTACTCCGCATCCACCGTGCCCTCCCGAACGGCACGCGTTGATTGCGGCGTCGTGGGAGAGATCATGGGCGAATTCTTTATTCGAAAAAGCGTAACGTCCGCCTCCTCCCTCTTTATAAGCAGAGGAAACAGAGGCCGTTGCTCACTTCGTCGATTACTACTCCAAAATCTCCGCTGCTCCCTCCTTTCTCCAAGGTTGAAAGAGAGTAGCGCTCCGCCCCCCATCTTCGCCGTCACCACCAACGCCGTCGGCCTCCTCCACCACCTTCGCCATGGCTCCGAAGACCGGGAAGGTCGCGAAGTCGGCCGAGGCACTTCGGCTCGAGGCGCTGCGAAAGGAGCGGGCCACTCCCCCCCCCCCCCCGAGCTCGACGCGGCGGGGCTGAGGTAGTGGTTCTACCTTTTCTGGTCGACGGAGACGCGTGCACATCCGCGCACGCGGGTACTCTCCGCCGCTGCTTCGAGACGGGCTCCATACGGGTATCCTTTCTTCCCGCTGTTCTTCTACTGTGGTCTTTGTCCGCCCTTCTCGGAATTCTTCTGCGACATCATGAACACCTACGGGTTTCATCTCCTTGATTTCACCCCCAACGCCGTCTTGACCATGTCGGTTTTCGCACATCTCTGCGAAAACTTTGTCGGAGTCCACCCAAACGTAGCCCTTTTCTGCCATTACTTCATGCCCCGGGTCGAGAGAGGAGAGCCACTTTCCGGAGGGATCGCCTGGATCTTGAGGGCCGGCAAGAAGGAAGCGTATCTAGAGGGGGAGCTCCGCAGCAAGTGGGAGGAGTGGAGAGCAGAGTGGTGTTGGATCATGGAGGAGGACCCGCAGCCATTCACCGCCCTGCGCCAAGTCCCAGTGGTGCGCGGCAACGATTGGAGCAGCCTGGCCCTGGAGGATGCTAGATTGAAGATTGCCACCACCAGAATTTTGCGTCTTAGGCTTGCCGGGCTGACTATGGGTGCCGTAGGCGCAGATTTTCTCCGCCGCCGCATCGCCCCCCTGCAAGACAGGAGGAGACCCGCTTGGGAGTTTGGCGGGACGACAGATATCATGAGGCTGCGTCCGGGCCTCAATTTCAACTTCACCGTGCTGGAGATGGATGCGATGCTCAAGGAGCTGTTCAAGCATGACCCCAACACCCAGAATGGTTTAGGTTGCCGGCGGGAGTCGTTCCATTGTGCAACAATTCTTCCCTCGATCGCATCCACGCGATGATGCCGCTGTGCGACTCGCATGGCCTTGTCCCGACGTGGCAAGAGCCAGCGGACGATGTCGTGCAGCAGTTCTTTGATGGATTGGTGGAGGTTGCGGTCCGCGCCGACGAGCAGAGGAGCCTCACCCGCGACACCACTAATGAGGAGCTGCGACGCATCGCCACCAGGGCGAAAGAGGTGGCGGCGGCCGCTGTCGCGGGTGAGTTCGGGTTCACCGTGGAAGAGGCAGAGGCAGAGGCGGTGGCAAGCATTGCCGAGCGAGAGTGGATTGACGGCGAGGAAGAGCTTGCCGCGCCGGAGGTCGAGTCGAGCGGGCCCGCCGAGGGTGAGCCTGCCGAGGGTGCGAGCGGCCCGCCATCTCCAGGCCACTTGCCGTAGGCGGAGCCCACAGCGCAACCCCCAGCTCAACCAAGAAGGCGCCTTCGCAGGAGCGGGGACGCAGTGGGGCGGCAAAGGAGTCAGAAGCCGACACACCGCGCGACACGCTCCACCGCGGCAAGCGATGTTGCCGCGGGAGCGCCTCGTACCGCAGCGACAACTGGAGCGGGATCTTCCCGCGCCACCGCCGCCGCGCCCGCCAAGCGGACAAGGGATCCTACTCCTCCGCCTCGTCGCGCCGCAGGTGGGCCGGACTTCGACCTCTCCGCGCTCAGCTCCGACGAGGAGGAAGAAGAGTAAGATTCATCTGCACACTTGTATTTCTTTGATTTTGTAGCTTCATCTTGTATCTGACTTGCTTCGATCTGAACCTGTTCCTTTTCAGGACGTTGGCTCAAAGAGCGGCGAAGAGGGCCAAGGTACCGGTGGTTATCATCGAGGACGAGCCCACCGAAGCAACAGGGGGAGCGCCCGAGACCGCCTTGCCGGACCCGGCAACCACTCCGTGAAGCAGCCCCCAGCACAGCCCCCAGCGTAAGTACATGATTCACTTTCTGCTTTTGGGCGCACATGGGTGCTCTTTTCTTTGCTGAAATCTGATCGTTGATTTGCTTGTGTAGGAGCAGAACAGCTTCACCCGGAGGGCTCGGAAACTGCCTCCGACGTGCCTTCCGCTTCCACCACACCGCCAAGGGATGATTCCCCGGCAAGGGAGCGTTCCCCGGCAAGAGAACAATCTCCGGCAAGAGAGGAGTCTCCGGCAAGGGGCAGCACCAGCGAGCCTCCGGTGGTGGAGCCCATGGTCATTGATCCCAGTGCAGGTAATCCCTTGCTCGAAACCTCCCTTGTGTTCTTCTGATCTTTCTCTTTTTTGGAACTTGACTTCTTCTCCTTCTCCGGTCGTCAGACCCACCTTCCACATAGCTAATGGAGACCGAAGCGGGCGGCGAGGAGAACATGCGCGGCGATGCTGACGATGCCGCCGCCGCTGAAGAAGAAGCTAGTGCTGATGACCCCGCCGGCGAGGAGGCCGCCAAGGCTGCTGGTGCGGGAGCTGGCGAAGGGTCCGGCGGTCGCACTGACGGCCCTGAGGCTGCAGGAGCGCCAGGCGCTGCACCGACCGCCGATCCCTCCACCGCCGCCGCAGCGCCAGGCTTCGAGGAGCCCCAGCCCGGCGCCTATCTGAAGGCCGGCGAGGGCGTCTTCATCAAGCTCCCCTGGGCATCGAGCTCCAGGGCGCCAGTTGAAGGAGAAGCTTTCGACGGGGAGGTGCTCGCCTCCGCTGGGCTATCACTGGTTGACGCGCCAAGCAGCAGCAGCGGCGAATCTGAGGAGGAGTGGCTACTCCGGAAGCTGGTGTCGCTATACCGCGCCCGCCAAGCCAAGGTGGAGTCCCGAGAAGCGCTTGTCGCGCAGGCGGGAGCGGACATTGAGAAGCGTGCGGAGGAGCTCCGGGAGCGCAACCAGGAGGCTCTCCGGGCCATCGTAGAGGAGCGCGCGTAGCTCGTCGAGGCCCAGAAGGCATTTATCCTTGAGAAGGCCGAAGCCGAAGAGCAGCAGCGGCTTGCCGCCGAGGAGTTTTCTGCGCGGGAAGGGGAGCTAACTCAGAGGAAAGTAAACCTCGACAGCCAGGAAGAGGATCTTGGCGCGCACGAGCAGGCACTCGGCGGGGCGCTCCAAGAAGCAAAGGACGCGGCTGCGGCTGGCGAGGCCGCCAAGAAGGAATTGGAGGCAAAGGTGGCGCAGCTGGAGGCTGATCTGAAGGCGGGCGGCGAAGAGCTTGCCGTGCTCAAGCTTGAGCGTGAGAAGGACGCCCTCGCCCATGGTGAGCTGCAGGGTCAACTCGCCGAGAAGGGCAAGGAGCTGAGCGCAACCAAGGATTCCAACGCCGATCTGGAGCTGAAGCTGGCCACCCTGACGGAGACGCTGGATGGCCCCAAGAAGCGGGAGGCAGACTTGAAGGAGGAGATCAAGGGCAACGAAGCGTTGCTGGCGAGGGCCGCCGAGACCTAGAACACCTTCAAAGATACGGTGGAGCTCTGGACGGAGGGCCTCGTGAACATCGCTGCTGTCATTGACGGGGAGCTGGCATAGCTGGGAGTGGAGGACTTTGGGTACTCCTCCGACGAGAATCTCCCCCCAGCGCCAAGCTCACCCTGTTCTTCAAGGGCGTGGCGACAGCTCTCCAGCAACTCCGAGAAAGGATCCCAAAGTAGCTGGCCAACGAGTCGCGCACGATCTGTGCCAGAGTCCTGGAGAAGGTGTTGGTGAAGGTGGCCTTCCGCAACCCAGGCCTCAATCTCGCCAACGTCCTCAAGAAGCTGCCGGCCGATGCCGATCTTGAAGCGCTCAAAGTCCTTGTCGCACCCATTGTGGACAAGGTGAATGAGGTCAAGAGGGTTGATGGTGGCCGCATGGATTAGGCCGCCCGTTTTCTTCTTCGCTTGTCGCTGACAGTCATGTCATGAGAACATTTTATTAGAGCCGCGACAAGTTACTTTTGTAATATAACTCTATCTTAGGTAATGATTGCTATGTTACTTCCTTTACTCGACTCTTGGCTTTGTATGTTTATGCCCTACGCTTTTTAGGGAAACTTGCCGGCGCAGGCACCCTTGCCGCGAGCGCTGAGTGCAAAACTTTAGCAGCCTGCTGGCGGTGCCGCTACCGACAAGCAACCTTGTCGCAACTAGCCGCAGCTCGCTTAAGTTGTTGAACGGACTCGAAACAAAGTAAGGGCGCAACTAGCTACGAGTTGGTTCCTCCGCGCACAGGTTTTCCATACAAAGCACGGTCGTTCAAGGAAAATAACTTGAAATCTTAAAAACTAACTGCTCAAACTTTAGCAACTTAGCTTTTCTATCGTTTGCTTCCCGGCAAGGCGAAACTCCTCTTGAACGGCTCGGTCCACACCATTATCTTCTCCTTTCCCCCCGGTAAACCTTGTGTGCGAGGGGACCTTCCTTCCTTTGAGAAAGGGACAGAAGAAAATAATGATATGGAGCCTTATGGCTCGTCATCGCTTACCGGAGGTAGGTGCTGCACAAGACGTCAGATAACACATGCAAAAAAGAAAGAATGCATGAAATTGACAAGGTGTGCGAAGCACATGATCTTTATTTATGCACGGGGTCTGCGCCCGGCTTTGTACAAAGGATTACATGCAACAGCGGCAAGACTTGTACAAAAGGTGGTTGCCGGAAAAGCTTCCGGCAACCGCGCCCTATGGGTAAAACTTACGAAGATGTTCAATGTTCCAGGAGTTACTCACTGGAATGCCATCTTCGGTCTCAAGGCGGACAGCACCGGGCCTAGTGACTCGTTTCACCCGATAAGGGCCTTCCCACTTCGGCGTCAACTTGTTGGAATTCTTGGCGGACTGAACGCGCCGAAGAACAAGGTCGCCTTCCTCGAAACTTCTGGCTTTAACTTTGCGGCTATGGTAGCGACGCAAAGCTTGCTGGTAGCGAGCGGCTCGCACAGCAGCCTGAAGCCGGTCTTCCTCAAGGAGCAGCGCGTCATCTTGTCGCAGCTGCTCTTGCTCGAGCTCGTCATAAGCGAGCACTCGAGGCGACCCGTAAACGAGTTCCGTGGGGAGAACTGCCTCTGCTCCATAGACTAGAGCGAAAGGTGTCTGGCCAGTGGCTCGATTTGGCGTCGTCCTGATCGACCAAAGAACCACCGGCAGCTCCTCGATCCAGTTCCTTCCGCATTTGTGCAGCCTGTCGAAAGTTCTGGTCTTGAGTCCTCGCAGCACTTCAGCATTTGCCCTCTCCGCTTGACCGTTGCTTCTCGGATGAGCAACAGAAGCGAAGCAGACCTTGGCGCCAAGATCTTGGACGTACTGCATGAAGGTGCGGCTCGTAAATTGCTTGCCATTGTCGGTAATGATCCTATTAGGGACCCCGAAACAGCAAACAATCGACCTGAAGAACTTGACTGCTGACTGTGCTGTCACCTTCCTCACTGGTTCCACTTCCGGCCACTTTGTGAACTTGTCGATGGCGACGTACAAGAACTCAAAGCCCCCGACAGCTCGGGGGAAGGGGCCGAGGATATCGAGCCCCCAGACCAAAAATGGCCAGGATAAAGGGATCGTCTGGAGAGCTTGAGTTGGCTGGTGTATCTTCTTGGAATGGAACTGGCATGCTTCACACTTGGTTGCTTGTGCAGTTGCATCCTGGAAGGCTGTCGGCCAAAAGAAACCTTGCCGGAACGCTTTGCCGGCAAGTGCTCTTGCGCCAATGTGGTGACCACATACGCCTCCATGTATCTCTGCCAACAGCTGTTGTCCATCTTCCCGGTGAATACACTTCAATTTCACACCGTTGAGTCTTATTCTGTACAGCGTGTTGTCGACAAACTTGTACATACTTGACTGCCGGGCTACTCTTTCCGCTTCTTCTTGCTCTTCGGTAAGATCTCCTGTCTGAAGGAAACGGACAATCTGCTGTGCTTATGCCGGAGCTTGCGGCTCGACAACAAGGACTAAAGGCATATTTGCTGCTGCGGGAACATCCGCTTCTATGGCAAGAACCTGTGGCTCAGCCGGAGCGTGATGCTCCCCGGCAAGCTTGTTAGAGCAGAACTTGTCGGGAGTGTCTGCTTCAACGGAACAAACCGTAAGGCTCGCCGGAGCAGACTGCTCCTCAGCACTCTTGGCGTCGATCTTGGGGACCTTCTTGGCGGCGGCTTCGGGAAGCTCTGCCGGAAAGTAGTCACCAGAAACCAACTTCCTCTTCTTTCTTTGTCCAGTCGATGGTGTCACGGATGGTTGAGTCAGCTTGAGCACAAAGATCCCTGGTTCCACAGGTAACTTTAGCGCGGCACACTTTGACAGGCCATCAGCAATGTCGTTCTGAGCTCTTGGAACATGTTCCATCTGCAGGCCGTCAAAGTGTTCTTCTAGCTTCCTCACCTCATCGACATAGGCTTCCATCAACGGACTCTGGTAGCTCTTGTTCACTTGGCGGACGACAAGCTGTGAGTCACCCCTGACAATGAGCTTCTTGATCCCAAGGTCTGCTGCGATTCTGAGGCCGGCAAGCAAACCCTCATACTCTGTAGTATTGTTTGTTGCTTGCTCCTTGGGAAAGTGCATATGGACTACGTACTTGAGGTGCTCTCCGGTGGGTACGACAAGCAGCACGCCAGCACCGGCGCCTTGCAGCGAGAAGGCACCATCAAAGTACATGAGCCACTCCTTGCTTGCCTCCTTGACGGGGATGCTCGTTTCTGGAATTTCTTCATCTGGCGTTGGTGTCCACTCTGCTATGAACTCTGCCAATGCTCTGCTTTGGATAGTTGAAGTGCTCTCAAACTTGAGGCCAAAGCTTGACAGTTCTAGTGCCCACTCGACAATCCTGCCTGTTGCTTCTGGATTCTGCAGTATCCTCTTCAGCGGAAAGCGAGTGACAACTGTGATCTCATGTGCCTGGAAGTAATGGCGCAGCTTTCTCGAGGCCATGAGAAGGCCGAAAAGCAACTTCTGCACACCAGAGTACCTTGACCTAGCCCCCTGCAGAAGGGAACTGACAAAGTAAACTAGGCGCTGCACCATTTTCTTCTGCACCTCCTTGCATGCCTTCGCAGATCCATCTTTGTCGGGACCAGAGCTTGTCAGTGAAGCCCCCTGCTTGTCGCTGGATTCACTTGCCGTGGTTGCTGGCTCATCATCCGCCTCCCTCTCCGCTACTAACGCAGCACTAACCACTTGATTGGTTGCCGCTAGATACAACAGCAACTTCTCTTGTGGCCTAGGTGCGACAAGTATTGGAGTGGAGGACAGGTACCTCTTCAAGTCCTGCAGCGCAGCCTCCGCTTCCGGAGTCCATTTCATTGGACCTGCCTTTTTCAATATTTTGAAAAACGGCAGGGCGCGCTCAGCAGACTTAGAGATAAACCTGCTGAGAGCAGCCACGCAACCGGCAAGCCTTCGCACATCCTTGACGCGCTTCGGTGCTTCAATCTGCTCAATGGCCTTGATCTTGTCGGGATTGGCTTCAATTCCCCGCTGAGACACAAAGAACCCGAGAAGCTTGCCGGAAGGGACTCCAAACACGCACTTCTCGGGGTTAAGCTTGAGGTTGATCTTGCGCAGATTTGCAAAGGTTTCATCTAAATCTTGAATCAGGGTAGCCTTGTCCTTGCTCTTGACCACTATATCATCCATGTAGGCTTCCACATTTTTGTGTATCTGGGGCTCAAAGGCGACATGGACTACCCTTGCAAACGTTGAACCAGCATTCTTTAACCCGAAGGGCATCCGTACAAAGCAGTATGTGCCACATGGTGTGATGAATGCAGTTTTCTCCTCATCCTCTTCTGCCATGAAGATCTGATGGTATCCTGAGTATGCATCAAGAAATGAAAGCAAATCACATCCGGCAGTGGAGTCAACAATCTGGTCAATGCGCGGCAAGGGAAATGGATCTTTAGGACAAGCTTTATTGACATCAGTGAAGTCTATACAAAGCCTCCATTTTCCGTTGGCCTTGCGCACGACTACAGGATAGGCCAACCACGTGGGATGGAGCACTCCTCTGACAAGGCCCGCTGCTTCCAACTTCTTGATTTCTTCTGCGATGAATTCTTGACGCTCCACTACTTGCTTCCTGACTTTCTGCTTGACGGGCCGCGCATGAGGACACACGGCTAGGTGGTGCTCAATTACTTTCCTGGGAACACCGGGGATATCAGACGGTTTCCATGAAAACACGTCGACATTCGCCCGCAGGAAAGCAACGAGCGCGCTTTCCTATTTAGGGTCGAGTGGCGCTGATGGTGAAGGTACCACCAGTGCCGTCCTCCTTGGCGGACACCCTCTTAGTCTCTAGTGGAGCTGCCATCGTCTTCTTGCACTTGCCGGTGGAGCTCGATGGTGCGTCCTCGCCGGTAGCGCAGCACTCCGAAGAGGTGCGCTTGCCGGAGTGGGCATCAGAGCTCTTGCCGGACTTGGTCTTCTTCTTCCCCCCGGGAGCTTCAGCGGCAGGTGACTTGCAATCGGTTGCGGCTGCTGCTTCCCGGTAGATCTTGTCGGCGCAGATAAGGGCATCCTTCTTGTCGCCAGGGACTAAGATGACACTTATCGGGCCTGGCATCTTGAGCATGTTGTATGCATAGTGAGAGGCTGCCATGAACTTGGCGAGTGCTGGACGGCCGAGGATCCCATTGTAGGGCAATGGAAAGTCAGCAACGTCAAAAGTGACCCTCTCAGTTCTGAAGTTCAGCTCGCTGCCAAATGTCACCGGCAGTGTGATCTTTCCCTTCGGCTTGCTCCTTCCCGGGTTGATTCCTTGAAATGTGCCGGTCTCTTCAAGCTCGCTGTCGGGGATCTGGAGCTTCTGGAGGACCGCGGAGGAGATCAGGTTCAAGCCGGCCCCGCCGTCAACTAACATCTTTGTGACTTTGAGGTTGCGGATAGTTGGAGAAACCAACATCGGCAAGCACCCGACCGCAGTTATGCGATCAGGGTGGTCCTCGATATCAAAGATGATAGGCGTGCTGGACCATTTCAAAGGCTTGCGTGACTCTACGGATGGTTCTGCTGCATTAACTTCCCGCATCCACTGCTTGAGTTGGCGGTGCGAAGTATGCAGAGAAGCACCACCGTCAACGCATATGACCTCTGTGGCTTTCTGAAATTCCTGCTCATCGGCCTCGTCATCATACATATCTTCGTCATCGTCTTCATCTTCATCCTTGTCGCGGCCGCGGGGAGGTCTGTCTCCTTGCCGCTGCTTGGCCTTGCCGCGGCGTCCCCCCCGACCGGGGCGTTTCTTGCTAGCTCCTCCAGCACCTTCCTGGGCCTTCTCCTTGTCGCATCGCTCGTACTCAGCTTTCTGCTGCTCAACAAGCTGCTCAACCTTCTTACAGCTCTGGAGGTCATGGCCCTTGGTGCGGTGGATCTTGCAATACTGCTTGCCGGAGCTGTCCTGCTTGTCGGCGGCTGCCACAGCCTGGGCCTCCTTGCCGGAGCCATCAACCTTAGCTTTCTTGGCGCCACCTCTGTTGCCGGACTGCTCAACAACTAGCACTTCTTTGCCCTTCTTCTTTCTGTTATTCCACCGCCGGCCTTTCCTTGCCGGGGCAGCATCGTCACTGTCGGATCCTCCTGCTCCTGTATTCTCTCCGGGGAGCCTTCTCCCCTCTTCAGCGCGTGCACACTTGTCGGCCAGGGCGTAAAGCTCGCTGACGTCCCTGATCTTGCACATCGCCATCTCCTCCCTCATCCTGCGGTTTCGCACGTTCTGATGGAACGCGCTGATGACCGCGGCAGGGTGGACGTCTGGGATGTTGTGCTGTACACGGCTGAATCACTGAATGTATTTTCGTAGGGACTCTCCTTCCTTCTGGGCAAGTAGATGAAGGTCGCTCTCTTGGCCATGTGGCTTGTGGCCGCCTGTAAAGGCGCCGACAAACTGATGGCATAGATCTGCCCAAGAGGAGATGGAGTTGTCCAGCAAGTGCATGAGCCAGGATCTGACGTTAGGCTTGAGCACCAGTGGGAAGTAGTTGGCAAGGATCTTGTCGTCTCGTCCCCCAGTAGCTTGCACCGCGATGGTGTAGATGCTGAGGAATTCCGACGGATGCGACTTGCCATCGTACTTCTCTGGTACATCGGGCTTGAAATTCTTCTTGCTGGGCCATTGGACTTGCCGCAGCTCAGGGGTGAACGCAGGGCAACCTACCGCGTACGGCAAGTCGCCTGGTTCCCCTGGCGCATGCATGTCGACAGAGGGCCCAGCACGCTGGTCAGATTGACGTCGCGCTTCTCTTCGGCGCTCGATGCGAGTACGAGAGTCTTCTTGCTGTCGTTCGTGGAGAACTTGGCGCTGATCACGACGAGCTCGCGGGTCGGATGACGCGGTGGAGTCGCTGTCAAGGTGGACCCGACGAGTTGGCGATCTTGGCCTTCATGGTGGGGAGTGCATGGAAGTCGCACCCCCATCGGTCTTGTCGCCATCGGCTCGCGTCCGGCAGTCTTGCCGCGGCAGCGAGGTGCTTGGTTGCCGTGCAGTGT
Organism: Triticum aestivum; assembly: GCF_018294505.1. Classification (NCBI taxonomy): domain Eukaryota; kingdom Viridiplantae; phylum Streptophyta; class Magnoliopsida; order Poales; family Poaceae; genus Triticum; species Triticum aestivum. The sequence continues at coordinate 541,753,398 of NC_057807.1, read as the reverse complement.
CGCCATTGGCGAAGCCGATGAGACTCTGGATAGTGGCCCTCCACTCGTCGGTCTTGTCCGCCGTTGGAGGGTAATCTAGAAGCAGTTGAGCTCGTGCCAAGGCTTCCGCTGGAGTGGTGGGCGGCTGAGGCGAACGGTGCGAGGAGCGGGACATGCTCGGACTCCTAACCACGTTAGAAGGAGCAGTAACCCGTCCAGGCGACCGTACCTCGCTCGGGCCAGCATGTTGGCGTGCATGTTGGTCTTGGACGCCATGAGAACCACCAGCTTGATCTTGGCCCAGTGGACGTATGGCACTGCGAACGCCATGACGCTGCTGGTCCCGCGCCTCCTGAGATGGGCGCGGTGCGCGTACGGACGCCGAGGTTTGCGCGGCCTTGTCCTTGGACTTGGCAGCGCTGTGAGCACCCTCGTCGACGCCCGTTCTTCCGCCGGCGTCTACTCCACCACCCGTTTGCTCTGGTGGCGGTGGAAGCGACGCGTACGGAACAACTGCCTCCGAAGCCTTCTTCTTCGGTGGCATGTTGATGAAGACGATGAAGATCTAGTTCGTGTGCACGCCGGGTCAGGTTCGCACAAACTCGACGCCCCCTACCTGGCGCGCCAAAGATGTCGGGGAAACTGATCCACGAACACCTATGGGACCGGCGGACCGAGCCCCTTTCGGTTCGGCGGAGGGCGGAGGTCGCACGAAGAGCAGATCGAGGCAATGCACATGAGCCGTTTACCCAGCTTCGGAGCTCTCCGGAGAGATAATACTCCTACTGCTGCATCTAAGTGTATATTCAGTTCTTGCTCAGGAGCGATCAGTGCTACCAAACTGAGCGTGAGAATGTTGCTAGCTTCGAATGAGTCGAACCCCCTCTACGTTGCGCATGGGCCTTCTTTTATACGCTCAAGGGGTCACCGACAGGTGGCAACATAGACGAAGGGTAAAGATGGAAAAAGAATGTGGTAGGTACAGCTACCTCTACTGTAGACACAGTGTATCATATCTAACCCTGACGGCAGGGGACAAGGGCATTAAATGCCCATCTGCGTCGTCCAAATAGTGCAAGATGAGACCGTCAGGGGCGTCACCGATCGCCACGATGGCCTTCTTGTCAGCGCTGCTTGCCACCGCGCACCGCTGGCTACACAACCTCCCGCCACGCGTGCCTGGAAGGGTCCCAGGGCGACACGTTGGTGGATGTGCTGGAGCCTGGGCGCGGAGCGGCCGCTTGCCGCGGCAAGTACCTTGCCGCGGTCGTCGTCTTGTCGGGCCCGGGAGCTTGCCGCTCACCGAGCCTTGCCGGGGCGTGTGGTGCATCGCGGCAAGCTTTCTTGTGATGCCCTGGTTGGCCTTCCCGGCAAGTTCCTCTTGCCGGGGCCTTGTCTTCTTAACTTGAATACTTTGCTCTTGAATGGCTTCCCGGCAAGCTCCTCTTAAGTAGTCACGGAGGATCTTGGCGGTGACCCGGCGAGCCTTGTCGCGGGGTGCTGCGACTGCCCGTGCACAAGTTCGGGATACTAGGGTACCCCTACTCTAGTACACCGACACCAGCAGCAAAAAAAACAAGTATGCAGCGGCGGCGGCGACGACAAGCAGAGCACGCAGAGGAAGTGGCAGCGCAGGGGAGGGGGAGCTCACTAGGGGCGGCGGCTTTGGGGAAAGGAGCAGCGGCCGGCGTTGGGGGCTCGGGGAGGAGGCTCGTGCGGGGCGCGGCGAGGGCGTCGGGGCAGAGTGCAGTGGCCGGCGTCGGGGGCTCAGGGAGGAGGCGCGGGCAGGTCGCGGCGAGGGCGTCGGGGCAGGGTGCGGCGAGGGCGTCGGCGATCTCCGGCGTAGCAGCCTGGCGGCGTCGTGCTCTGGTCCAGCGTCGGGGGAGATAATAGGAGAAAAATTCCTAAGTCCCCTTTCTATACCCCAACCATTAGTCCCGGTTGGTGGCCCCAACCGGGACTTAAGGCCCCCCTTTAGTCCCGGTCCAAGCCATCAACCGAGACTAAAGGCGAATTTCACCAGCCCAAAGGGTAGGAAGCCGAGGCCTTTAGTCCTGGTTGGTGGCTCGGACCAGGACTAAAGGCGGGACTTTAGTCCCGGTTGGAGCCACCAACCATGACTAAAGGGTTGGTCAGAGGGGTGGTGGAAGTTTAGTCCCACCTCGCCAAGCGAGAGCCGCTTCGACCAATTTATAAGCCCGCCCGCGTTCACCCTCCCGAGCTCCTCTAAAGCAGGTAGTACATTGCATAGTCCCTCTCTGCCTTGTGGGGCCTACTTGCCCTACGGGCTTGCACCCTGGCCCATATATAGTTGCGTTTGTAGTCATATGCAGGCCGTGGTGGCCCAGTAGACATGCATTTTTTATTTTTTATGTTATTTTTTGCATATGTTATATCAATTTTTTGACCTTCTTCAAATCACATTCCAATTTTTATACATACTCACATTGACAAAAAATAATTTATGAAAATTCCTTTTGCTATTAAGTTTTTAACAAAAAATACTTTGATAATTTTAGTTGCATAAATTTTATATATTTTTAAGTTAATATTATTTTGATCATAACTAGAGGTTTATAAAAGCTTTTTAGTTGATTCTTTTTGCTATTGAAGAATATTATAGTTTTGTTTTAGTTGATCATAAAAAATATATGAAATTCTAAAAAATGCAAAACTTTCGTATTTTTTGTGTGTTAATGAAAGAGATCATGCCTATTTTTGGTTTTAATTCTAAGGTTTTCTTTTAAACACATGCATACATGCCTAGTTTTCATTTAATTCTTTTTGCTGTTAAAGTTTTTAACAAAAAAAATACTTTATGAAAATTTTAGTTGCATAAATTTTATATAACTAGAGTTTTATAATTTTAAGTTAATATTATTTTGATCATAACTAGAGTTTTATAAAAGCTTTTTAGTTGTTTCTTTTTGCTATTGAAGAATATTATTGTTTTGTTTTAGTTGATCATTACTAGAATTTTATATAACTTCGTTTCATGATATAGACCCTGACTATGAATCTTTGCCAAGTGTCAAGTTTGTCGATCATATACGTTCCTACCTCTACAACAATAACAATAGATTTTTATTTTGTTTTGATGCATGGATGTGATTCAAAAGAAGACAAGCCGACACCAGTGTTCCCTATGTGAAGGATATAGACCGTAACTATGGATCTTCTATGTGATAAACATAGAAGATTCATAGTAAGAGTCCATATCCTTAACAAAGGATACAATGATGTCAGAAGCTTATCCCTTCTGGACGACCCAGATATTTAAGGTGGTCGACTGGCTCCTCACTTGGCGGGGTGGGACTAATATGGTTGTGAAAATGTGCGGTAGGATTTTAGTCCCGGTTGGTGCCACCAAGCAGGACTAAAGCTAGGTTTTAGTTTCGTATTTTCTCTCTTATCATCCGATCAGAGAAACCACATAGTACCTCCAACTTATTTTAGCTTATTTTAACTCCAGACTTTTTGTGCATTCAATATGCACCATTCAAAGCCACATCATCAATTTTCAACCCTTTTCTAACTTCATTTGCTATTTTTCATGCATTTAATGATTTAGTTTGAGCTAAATGACCCTGAAATTGAAAAGCAGTACAAATGAACTCTGAAAAGGTTGAAACTTGGCATGGTATCATAATTTCACCCACATAGAATCTGCTACAAAGTTGAGAGGGTTACGGCAAGAACTGGATGCACTTCGTGTACAAACTGGACAATCTCTTTCGAAGTATCAGGGTTTCGGACGAGAACTCGTCTATTACAAAGGGATTACATTTTTAACTTATTTTAACTCCAAACTTTTTGTGCGTTCAATATGCACCATTCAAAGCTACATCATCAATTTTCAACCCTTTTCTGACTTCATTTGTTGTTTTTCATGCATTTAATGATTTGTTTTGAGCTAATGACCCTGAAATTGAAAAGCACTACAAATGAACTCTAAAAAGGTTGAAACTTGGCATGGTATCATAATTTCATCCACATAGCATGTGCTAAAAAGTTGAGAGGGTTATGGCAAAAACAGGATGCACTTTGTGTAGAAATTGGACAATCTCTTTCGAAGTATCAGGGTTTCGAACGAGAACTCATCTATTACAAAGGGATTTCATTTTTTTAGCTTATTTCAACTCTAGACTTTTTGTGCATTCAATATGCACCATTCAAAGCCACATCATTAATTTTCAACCCTTTTTTGAATTCATTTGCTATTTTTCATGCATTTAATAATTTATTTTGAGCTAAATGACCCTGAAATTGAAAAGCACTACAAATGAACTCTGAAAAGGTTGAAACGTGGCATGGTATCATAATTTCACCCACATAGCATGTGCTAAAAAGTTTCGGAACTGGATAATCTCTTTCATCCAGAATCATTTAAAAGGATAGGAATAATTGAAATTTCATCACTTAATAAATAATTATTCTAAAATCATGTTTCAAATGAAAAAATGCCCTAGCTAGCTCTTACAAAGATTCCCTCTGGTTTTTCCGGCGTGGCACTTTCCAGCTATAAGTCCGGAAACTCACACTAGAGAGAAAGTGATGGCGGTGAAGCCAGCCACATCCTAGAGTGGGATCTTGGGGTATAAAACTATTTCTTCGCGTGTGTCCCTTGCTTATTGCATAGTAACCATGGATAATCTTCTTCATTTAACATGATGCTTGGGTCAGTCTTCACTTTGAAGGGAGGAATTTCATGAAACTTTTTATAATCTTCTGACATGTCTGTCTTGTCCTCCACTCCCAGGATGTTTCTTTTCCCTGAAAAAACTATGTGGTGCTTTGGCTCATCGTATGATGTATTCGCGTCCTTATCTTTTCTTTTTATCGGTTTGTTAGACATGTCCTTCACATAGAAAACATGCGCCACATCATTGGCTAGGACGAATGGTTCATGTCTGTACGCAAGATTGTTGAGATCCACTGTTGTCATTCCGTACTGTGGATCTACCTGTACCTCGCCTCCTGACAGATTAACCCATTTGCACCGAAACAAAGGGACCTTAAAATCACGTCCATAGTCAAGTTCCCGTACGTCCTCTATGTAACCATAATATGTGTCCTTTGCCTATTGGTGTTTGCTGCATCAAAGTGGACACCACTATTTTGGTTGGTGCTCTTTTTACCTTGGGCGATCGTGTAAAATGTATTCCCATTTATCTCATACCCTTGGAAAGTCATTACAGTCAAAGATGGTGTCCTAGCCAAAAAGTATAGGTCATTTCCAACAGTAGTGTTACCCATGAGATGTGTTTGCAACCAACCGCCGAAAGTCCCAATGTGTTCACGTGTAATCCAGTCGTCAGACTGCTCTAGGTGTCTGGAGCGTAGAATATTCTTGTGTTCATTGATATACATGGCCACCTAGGTAGAATTATGTAGAACTATGTAGTGTGCTTGCACCCAATAATGCCCGTCCCTACATATTATTGAGTTTGGCCCTAGCATGCCTTTTTCACCCAATCTACCCTCATGTCGCGATTCAGGAACACCAATCGACTTAAGGTCAGGAATAAAGTCAACATAAAACACAATGACCTCCTCTGTTTGATGGCCCATGGTGATGCTTCCTTCTGGCCTAGCACGGTTACAAACATATTTCTTTAAGACTCCCATGAACCTCTCAAAGGGGAACATATTGTGTAGAAATACAGGACCCAGAATTGCAATCTCGTCGACTAGGTGAACTAGAAAGTGCGTAATAATATTGAAGAAGGATGGTTGGAACACCAACTCGAAACTGACAAGACATTGGACCAAATCATTCTATAACCTTGGTATGATTTCTGGATCGATTGCCTTCTGAGAGATTGCATTGAGGAATGCACATGGCTTCACAATGGCTAATCGAACATTTTCTGGTAGAAGCCCCCTCAATGCAACCGGAAGCAGTTGCGTCATAATCACGTGGCAGTCATGAGACTTTAGGTTCTGGAATTTTTCTCTGCCATATTTATTATTCCCTTTATATTCGACGAGAAGCCAGACAGTACCTTGATACTGAGCAGGTATTCAAAAAAGATTTCATTCTCTGCTTTGGTAAGAGCATAGTTGGCAGGACCTTGATACTGCTTTGGAGGCATGCCGCCTTTTTTTCATATGTTTATGGTCCTCCCGTGCCTCCGGTGTATCTTTTGTCTTCCCATATACGCCCAAGAAGCCTAGCAGGTTCACGCAAAGATTCTTTGTGACGTGCATCACCTCGATTGTAGAGCGGACCTCTAGGTCTTTCCAATAGGGTAGGTCCCAAAATATAGATTTCTTCTTCCACATGGGTGCGTGTTCGTTAGTGTCATTCAGAATAGATTGTCCGCCAGGACCCTTTCCATAGATTACTTGTAAATCCTTGACCATATCAAGTATATCGTCACCAGTGCCGGAGACATGCTTCTTCTAGTGACCTGCCTCACCTTTGAAATGCTTGCTTTTGTTTCTTAAGGCATGCTTGGTCGGAAGAAATTGATGACGTCCCAGGTACACATTCTTCTTGCATTTGTCCAAATATATACTTTTAGTCTCATCTAAACAGTGTGTGCATGCATTGTATCCCTTGTTTGTCTATCTTGAAAGGTTACTAAGAGCAGCCCAATCATTGATGGTTACAAAAAGCAACGCTCGTAGGTCAAATTCCTGTTGTTTGTGCTCATCCCACACATGTACACCTTTTTTGTCCCACAGCTGCAAAAGCTCTTCAACTAATGGCCTTAGGTACACATCAATGTCATTACCGGGTTGCTTAGGGCACTGGATGAGCACTGGCATCATAATGAACTTCCGCTTCATGCACAACCAAGGAGGAAGGTTATAGATACATAGAGTCATGTGCTAGGTGCTATGATTGCTGCTCAGCTCCCTAAAAGGGTTAATGCCATCTGCACTAAAACCAAACCATAAGTTTCGTGCGTCGCCTGCAAAGTCCGGCCACCTTCTCGATTTTTCTCCACTGTGACCTAATGTCTACTACGCAACCTTCTTCTTGTAGACTCATGTTGGGCCTCCAAGTGTAGAGGTTTGTAGGACAGTAGCAAATTTCCCTCAAGTGGATGACCTAAGGTTTATCAATCCGTGGGAGGCATAGGATGAAGATGGTCTCTGTCAAACAACCCTGCAACCAAATAACAAAGAGTCTCTTGTGTCCCCAACACACCCAATACAATGGTAAATTGTATAGGTGCACTAGTTTGGCGAAGAGATCGTGATACAAGTGTAATATGGATGGTAGAAATATATTTTTATAATCTGAATAAATAAAAACAGCAAGGTAACTAGTAACAAAAGTGAGCAAAAATGGTATTGCAATGCTTGAAAACAAGGCCTAGGGTTCATACTTTCACTGGTGCAAATTCTCTCAACAATGATAACATAATTAGATCATATAGCAATCCCTCAATGTGCAACAAAGAGTCACTCCAAAGTTCCTATCACGTAGAACATAAGATGAAATTGCTTGTAGGGTACTGATACGTCTCCAACATATCTACAATTTTTGATTGTTTCATGCTATTATATTATCCATCTTGAATGTTTTATATGGATTTATATGCTATTTTATATTATTTTTGGGACTAACCTATTAACCTAGAGCCCGGTGCCAGTTTCTGTTTTTTTCTTGTTCTTGAGTTTTACAGAAAAGGAATACCAAACGGAGTCCAAATGACTTGAAAATTTACGGCGATCTTTTATGGAATAGAAGAAGCCCCCAAAGCAAAAGAGTTGGGCCAGAAGTGTCCCGAGGCCACCACAAGGATGGAGGGTGCCCCCCTGTCTTGTTGTTGACTCGTGGACCACCCTAACTTGTTCTCGACACCAAAAATTCTTATAAATATAGAAACCCCCAAAAATAAACCAAGATCGGGAGCTCCGCCGCCGCAAGCCTCTGTAGCCATGAAGAACCTCTCGGGACCCTGTTTCGGCACCCTGTCGGAGGGGGGAATCATCACCGGCGGCCATCTTCATCATCCCGGCACTCTTCATGACAAGGAGGGAGTAGTTCACCCTCGGGGCTGAGGGTATGTACCAGTAGCTATGTGTGTGATCTCTCTCTCTCTCTCTCTCTCTCTCTCTCTCTCTCGTGTTCTTGATTTGGCACGATCTTGATGCACCGTGAGCTTTGTTACTATAGTCGGATCATATGGTGTTTCTCCCCCTCTATCTTCTTGTGATGAATTGAGTTTTACCTTTGAGGTTTCACTATTATCGGATTGAATACTATTATGGAATTGAGAACACTTGATGTATGTCTTGCATGGGATACCCATGGTGACAATGGGGTGTTCTATTGATTCACTTGATGTATGTTTTGGCACTCAACTTGTGGATTCCCGAGGTGACATTGGGGTAATATATGCATAGGGGTTGATGCACATTTTCATCCTTGTTTCTCCGGTAGGAGTCTTGGGGCACTCTTTGAGGTTCTTTGTGTTGGATTGAATATTATGAATCTAAAGTTGTTTGATGCATATCATATAATTGACCCATGGATGCTTGTGGTGACATTGGAGTATCTAGGTGACATTAGGGTTGATTGATGTGTGTCATATGGTGTTATTTTACTATGAACTCTAGGGCTGTTTGGGACACTTATAGGAATAGCCCAATGGATTGATCGGAAAGAATAACTTTGAGATGGTTTTGTACCCTACAAGCAATTTCATCTTATGTTCTCTGCGATAGGAACTTTGGACTGACTTTTGTCGCACGTTGAGGGATTGTTATATGATCTAATTATGTTAACATTGTTGAGAGAACTTGCACTAGTGAAAGTATGAACCCTAGGCCTTGTTTCCTAGCATTGCAATACCGTTTTTGCTCACTTTTACCACTTGCTACCTTGCTGTTTTATATTTTCAGATTACAAAAACCTATATCTACCATCCATATTGCACTTGTATCACCATCTCTTCGCCGAACTAGTGCACCTATACAATTTACCATTGTATTGGGTGTGTTGGGAACACAAGAGACTCTTTGTTATTTGGTTGCATGGTTGTTTGAGAGAGATCATCTTCATCCTACACCTCCCGCGGATTGATAAACCTTAGGTCATCCACTTGAGGGAAATTTGCTACTGTCCTACAGAACTCTGCGCTTGGAGGCCCAACACGAGCCTACAAGAAGAAGGTTGCATAGTAGACATCAGGTATGTGAGAGTGCAACTAATCCCTGGATCGTTTTGGTAATTCATAACAACATATAGCTCATTGAACTAATATCCATTCAAGTTAAATATTTCAGAAAGTTCAACGAATGGCATGGCATGCACTAGAGATGTGGACCCCTCAAAATGCTAAGAACACATATTGGCAAAAGCTCAAGACTCTTCATTTCTATTTTAGTGATCCAAGATTGCATTGAGTCCATAGGAAAGCCAATACTATTAAAAGGGGATGAGGTGTTGCTTAATGGTCTACTTGCTCAAAGTGCTTAGTGATATTGCTCCAAAACCCTCATCCACTTTCTCATTTCCAAATTTGTCCAAAACTCCAAGTCAAACTCGGCCCCACCGATTTGATCTATCCGGCGCCACCGAGTTCAGTTGACATAGCCACTGCCAGAAACCCTAGACAATTCGGTCACACTGATATGGATCTGGTTTCACTGAGATGGCCCTGCAAACTCTCTGTTTCTCTTTGTAACATTTCGGTCTCACCGAAATGAACAATCGGTCCCACCGAGTTTGCTTGACCAACTCTCTGTTTGCTCTTTGCTCAAATCGGTCTCTCTGAATTCAAGCATTCGGTCTCACCAAGATGAGGTTTTGCCCTAGCCCTAGCACATCGGTCCCACTGAGTTGTTCTAGTCGATCCCACCGAGATTCCTAATGTTCACATTTTGAACTGAATCAGTCTCACCGAGTTCTTCTATTCGGTCTGACCGAGTTGGGTCAAATGTGTGTAACGGTTGGATTTTGTCTATATATACCCCTCCACCCCCATCTCCATTTGAGAGAGAGCCTTCAAAACGTGCCTACACTTCCACTACTCATTTTCTGAGGGAGAACCACCTACTCATGTGTTGACCAAGATATTCCAATCCTACCACAAGAATCTTGATCTCTAGCCTTCCCCAAGTTGCTTTCCACTCATATCATCTTTGCACCATAGCCAAATATGTGTGAGAGAGTTGAGTGTTGGGGAGACTATCATTTCAAGCACAAGATCAATGAGTTCATCATCAACACACCATTTATTACCTTTTGGAGAGTGGTGTCTCCTAGATTGCTTAGGTGTCGCTTGGGAGCCTCCGACAAGATTGTGGAGTTGAACCAAGGATTTGGTAAGGGCAAGGAGATCGCCTACTACGTGAAGATCTAACCGAGTGAGGCAAGTCCTTCATGGGCAATGGCCATGGTGGGATAGACAAGGTTGCTTCTTCGTGGACCCTTCATGGGTGGATCCGTCTGTGGTCTCGCGCAACCGGTACCCTTTGTGGGTTGAAGTCTGCATCAACGTGGACATACAGTAGCACCACCTATCGGAACCATGCCAAAAATCTCCGTGTCTACATTGTGTTTGCCTTCTCCAAACCCTTCCCTTTACCTTCATATGCAATGTTTTACTTTCCGCTGCTACACTATTAGAATTGCATGTGTAGGTTTATTGCTTGACTTGTACTAGTTGCTAAAATCTTTCAACAATTAAAATTGTGAACAGGTTAGATTTTTATTTGGTCAAGTAGTCTAATCAGTCCCCCCTCTAGATCTACTTACAATCCTATAGTATGAAACCACCTCAAAGTTATTCTTTCCGATCAATCCATTGAGCTATTCCTATAACACTACTAGAATAGCTTCTTTGTCGTCCGCCAGCAGACGGCAAACCATCCGTCTGAATAGGTGCCAGCAAAGGCCTTCTTTCTTGTCCACTTCCATGAAACGGACTACAAAGAATTGTGTCGTCCGCCATCTAAGGCCGGCAGACGGCAAAGACAACGGACAACAGTGGGGTGGCACCAGAGCCCTTAGGGGGTTAACGGCGCTCTTTGCCGTCCGCCAGCGGACGGCACAGAGTCGAAGCTCTTTGCCGTCCGCTAACGTCATGGGTGAACTACTCCCTCCTGGTCATGGAGACCGCCATGATGATGAAGATGGCCTCCGGTGATGATTTCCCCCTCTGGCAGGGTGCCAGAACGGGTCCTGATTGGTTTTTCGTGGATACAGAGGCTTGTAGCGGCGGAACCCATCTAGGGTTGTTTTCGGAGGTTTCTATATTTATAAGAATTTTTGGCGTCGGAAACAAGTCAAGGAGGTGCCCGAGGGCCCACAAGCCCTCAGGGGGCGCCAAGGGGGTTAGGGCGCATCCCCTGGCTTGTGGACTCCTCGGGACTCTTCTGGTCCAACTGCGATACTTCAGGGGTATCTTTTGGTCCATAAAAAATCACCGTAAATTTTCAGCTCATTTGGACTCCGTTTGATATTCCTTTTCTGTAAAACTAAAGAACAAGGAAAAACAGAAACTGGCACTAGGCTCTAGGTTAATAGGTTAGTCCCAAAAACAAGATGAAATAGCATATTAATGCATATAAAACATGCGAAACAAATAATATGATAGCATGGAACAATAAAAAATTATAAATACATTGGAGACATGTCAAGCATCCTCAAGCTTAATTCGTGCTTGTCCTCTAGTAGGTAAATGATAAAAACAGAATTTTTGATGTGGAATGCTACCTAACATATTTATCCATGTAATTTTCTTAATTGTGGCAAGAATATTCAGATCCATAAGATTCAAAAAAAGTTTTATATTGACATAAAAACAATAATAATTCAATCATAATAGAAAGCAAAATCATGAAACTTCAAAAATAACATGGCTAAAGAAAGTTAGCCCTACAAAATCATACAATCTTGTTATGCTCCCTCTTCTCAGCGCAAAGTATAAATCAGGCACTACCCCGGTGTCAGCCAAGCAATTGTTTCATACTTTTTAACGTGATCTAGCCTTTTCAACTCTTCACGCAATACATGAGCGTGAGCCATGGACATAGCATTATAGATGAAAAAGAAGGTGGTAGTAGACAAAAGAAGGGAGAAAGTCTCACATCAACTTGGCAAATCAATGGACTATGGAGATGTCAATCAATTGATATTAATGTGAGTGTGTAGGGATTTACATGTAATGGATGCACAAGAGCTATAAGTGTATGAAAGCTGAAAATAAAACTAAGTGGGCATGCATCCAACTTGCTTGCTCACGAAGACCTAGGGCAATTTGAGGAAGCCCATCATTGGAATATACAAGCCAAGTTCTGTAATGAAAATTCCCACTAGTAATATATGAAAGTGACAACATAGGAGACTCTCTATCATGAAGAACATGGTGCTACTTTGAAGCACAAGTGTGTAAAGATAGTAACATTGTCCCTTTTCTCTTTTTCTCTCATTCATTTTTTTATTTTGGGCTCTTTGGCCTCTCTTTTTAATTTTTTTAATTTTGGGCTCTTTGGCCTCTTTTATCTGGGCTCTTTGGCCTCTTTTATTTATAACCTCACATGGGACAATGTTCTAATAATGATGATCGTCGCACTTTTATTTACTTACAACTCAATACTAGAACAAAGATATGACTCTATATGAATGCCTCCGGCGGTGTACCGGGATGTGTAATGATCAAGAGTGACATGTATAAAAAAATATGAACAGTGGCCAAGCCACAAATACTATGCCAACTACATGATCATGCAAAGCAATATGACAATGATGGTATGTGTCATAATAAACGGAGCGGTGGAAGTTGCATGGCAATATATCTTGGAATTGCTATGGAAATGCCATAGTAGGTAGGTATGGTGGCTGTTTTGAGGAAGGGTATATGGTGGGTTTAATGCACCGGCGAAAGTTGTGCGGTACTAGAGAGGCTAGCAATGGTGGAAGGGTGAGAGTGCGTATAATCCATGGACTCAACATTAGTCATAAAGAACTCACATACTTATTGCAAAAAGTTTATTATCCCTTGAAGCAAAGTACTACTATGCATGCTCCTAGGGGGGAGGTTGGTAGGAGTTAATCATCGCGCGGGCCCAACTTTCGCTCAAAAATAGACAATCAAGGATAAATTGCGCTCCAACTTCTTCACATAACTAGAAGGCCATACCTGCATGCTATGGGATTCACAAACTTAACACAATTATTTCTTTTATCCCACAGTTCACTACTAGCATGACTCTAATATCACCATCTTTATATCTCAAAACAATTGCAAGGAATCAAACTTCTCATATATTCAATGCTCTTTATGAAAGTTTTTATTATATCTACCTTGGATTCCTATCATATTAGGACCAATTTCATAACAAGGGCATGTTACCATTACTATTTATAAGACTCTCAAAAATATATAAGTGAAGCACGAGTGTAAGTGACAAACTACTCCAAAAGATAAAAGTGAAGATCAATGAGTAGTTGAGTAATTATGTAGCTATGTGAAGACTCTCTCTCATTTTTTTCAGATCTTGGGATATTATTCAAACATCAAGCAAAACAAAATAAAATGACATTCCAAGGATAGCACATATCATGTGAAGAAGCTAAAACTTAGGCTCAACCAAAACTGACCGATAGTTGTTGAAGAAGAAAGGTGGGATACCAACCGGGGCATCCCCAAGCTTAGATGCTTGATACTTCTTGAAATATTAACTTAGGATGCCTTGGGCATCCCCAATCTTGAGCTTTTCTGTCTCCTTAATTCTTATCATATCACGGTTTCCCTAAATCTCAAAAACTTCATCCACACAAATACTCAACAAGAACTCGTGAGATAAGTTAGTATAAATCAACTCAAAACCTTATCATTCTCTACTATAGAAAATCACTAAAATTATGATTTGACATTGCATACTAAATGCCTTTGCATATTTAATAGTCCCATCCTTGAATAGAATCATTAAACAAGCAAATATACGCAAACAATGCAAACATAACAGCAATCCGTCTAAACAGAACAGTCTGTAAAGAATGCAAGAGGAATCATACTTCCCTAACTCCAAAAATTCTGAAAAATTACCACATTGTAGAAAATTTGTTGTTACTTATTGTGTAAAAGTTTCAAGATTTTATCACATTCTAACTTTCCAGAAGAATTCAGACAATTATAGAAAACTTTTTGTTTTCAAAACAGCAATATATAGAATTACAAACTAAGCATGGTAAAGGCTATACTTGAACTTTTTATTGAACTAAAATATGAAAAACATTACTCTAATTAGCAGCAAGAAAATGATGCTCCAAGCAAAACTCATATCATGTGACGAATAAAAATATAGCTCCAAGTGAGGTTACTGATAATGTTGGAGACGAAAGAGAGGATGCCTTTCGGGGCATCCCCAAGCTTAGTTGCTTGGATCTTCCTTGAATATTAACATGTAGTGCCTTGGACATACCCAAGCTTAGGGTCTTGTCACTCATTATTCTCCTCCTATTGATATCTCACCCAAAACTTGAAAACTTCAATCACACAAAACTTGACGGAACTTCGTGAGATAGATTAGTATGATAAGGACAAATCATTCACTTTGGTACTGTCAAGACAAGATTCATAATTGTCTCTACATAAGTCCTACTGTACTGTATCATTTCCACAATTTATATTACTTAATATAAGCTATGGAAACACAAAACAAGCAAACTATGCGTTGAAAACAGAATTTGTCAAAAACAGAACAATCTGTAATGATCTGAACAACCACCACACTTATGCAACTCCAAAAATTCTGAAAAATTGGGACAACCTTGGAAATTTTTATATCAATCTTGTGTAAAAAATAAGAACCATATCACGTTCCTTTGAATTATCAAAATTGTTTTACTGGACGCAAAAGTTTCTATTTTTCAGCAAAATCAAATCAACAATCTTCCAAACTATCCCAAAGGTCTTACTTGGCACAAACACTAAATTAAAACATAAAAACACATCTAACCAGAGGCTAGATGATAAATTTATTGGAAAACAGGAACAAAAAAAATTAGAAACAAAAGTAAATTTGGGTTGCCTCCCAACAAGCGCTATTGTTTAACGCCCCTAGCTAGGCATGATGATTCCAATGATGCTCACATAAAAGATAAGAATTGAAACATAATGGGAGCATCATGAAGAATATTAATAACACATTTAAGCCTAACCCACTTCCTATGCATAGGGATTTTGTGAGCAAACAATTTATGGGAACAAGAATCAACTAGCATAGGAAGGCAAAACAAGCATAGCTTCAAAACTTTCAACACATAGAGAGGAAACTTGATATTACTGAGATATGTAAAAGCATATGTTCCTCTCTCATACTATTTTTCAGTAGCATCATGAATGAATTCAACAATATAACCATCACATAAAGCATTCTTTTCATGATCCATAAGAATATTTTTTTTATTACTCTCCACATAAGCAAAATTATTCCCATGAATAGTAGTGGGAGCAAACTCAATGAAATAACTATCGTATGATACTTGATTGGAATAATCATATTGGGAATTAAAATTATGATGACAAGTTCCAGGTTATTATTACTCTTTATTGCATACATATCATCACAATAGTCACCATAGATAGCAACTTTGTTCTCATAGTCAATTGAAACCTCTTCCACCTCTTCCAAAATAGCGGATTCATCACTAAATAAAGTCATGACCTCTCCAAATCCACTTTTATCAATATTGCAAAAAGAATCAACACCCTCCAAAATAGTGGGATCATTACTTCCTAGAGTTGGCACACTTCCAAACCCACTCTCATCAATATAATCATCATAAATAGGAGGCATGCCATCATCATAATAAATTGGCCCATCAAAACTTGGGTGACAAAAAATATCATCTTCATCAAACATACCATCTCCAAGCTTACGACTTTGCATATCATTAGCATCATGGATATTCAAAGAATTCATACTAACAACATTGCAATCATGCTCATCATTTAAATATTTTATGCCAAACATTTTATTGATTTCTTCTTCTATCAATTGAGCACAATTGTCCTTGCCATCATTTTCACAAAAGACATAATAAAGATGAATAAATGAGGCAACCTCAATTCCATTTTTTGTAGTTTTCTTTTATAAAATAAACTAGTTATAAAATAAGAAACTAAAAGATTCAATTGCATGATCTAAAGATATACCTTCAAGCACTCACCTCCCCGGCAACGGCGCCAAAAAAGAGCTTGATGTCTACTACGCAACCTTCTTCTTTAGACTCGTATTTAGCCTCCAAGCACAGAGTATTGTAGGACAGTAGAAAATTTCCCTCAAGTGGATGAACTAAGGTTTATCAATCTGTGGGAGGCGTAGGATGAAGATGGTCTCTCTCAAACAACCCTGCAACCAAATAACAAAGAGTCTCTTGTGTCCCCAACACACCCAATACAATGGCAAATTGTATAGGTGCACTAGTTCGGTAAAGAGATGGTGATACAAGTGTATTATGGATGGTAGAATTTTTTTAATCTGAATAAATAAAAACAGCAAGGTAACTAGTAACAAAAGTGATCAAAAACGGTATTGCAATGCTTGAAAACAAGGCCTAGGGTTCATACTTTCACTAGTGCAAATTCTCTCAACAATGATAACATAATTAGATCATATAGCAATACCTCAACGTGCGACAAAGTGTCACTCCCAAGTTCCTATCACGGAGAACATAAGATGAAATTGCTTCTAGGGTCCGAAACCACCTCAAAGTTATTCTTTCCGACCAATCCATTGGGCTATTCCTATAAGTGTCCCAAACAGCCCTAGAGTTCATAGTAAAATAACACCATATGACACACATCAATCAACCCTAATGTCACCTAGATACTCCAATGTCACCACAAGCATCCGTGGGTCAATTATATGATATGCATCAAACAACTTTAGATTCATAATATTCAATCCAACACAAAGAACCTCAAAGAGTGCCCCAAGACTCCTACCGAAGAAACAAGGACGAAAATGTGCATCAACCCCTATGCATATATTACCCCAATGTCACCTCGGGAATCCACAAGTTGAGTGCCAAAACATACATCAAGTGAATCAATAGAACACCCCATTGTCACCACGGGTATCCCACGCAATACATACATGAAGTGTTCTCAAATCCATAATAGTATTCAATCCAATAATAGTGAAACCTCAAGGGTAAAACTCAATTCATCACAAGAAGATAGAGAGGGAGAAACACCATATGATTCAACTATAGTAACAAAGCTCACGGTACATCAAGATCGTGCCAAATCAAGAACACGAGAGAGAGATCAAACACATAGCTACTGGTACATACCCTCAGCCCCGATGGTGAACTACTCCCTCCTCGTCATGGAGACCGTCAGGATGATGAAGATGGCCTTCGGTGATGATTTCCCCCTCCGGCAGGGTGCCTGAACGGGTCCCGATTGGTTTTTCATGATTATAGAGGATTGCGGCGGCGGAACTTCCCATCTAGGATTCTTTTCGGAGGTTTCTATATTTATAAGAATTTTTGGCGTCGGAAATAAGTCAAGGTGGTGCCTGAGGGGCCCACAATCCCTCAGGGCGCGCCCCCTGGTTTGTGGAATCCTCGGGACTCTTCTAGCCAGCCCCGACGCTCGGGGATCGCTTTTGGTCCATAAAAAACACCATAACTTTTCAGCTCGTTTGGACTCCGTTTGATATTTATTTTCTGTAAAACTAAAAAAAAAGTAAAAAAAAACAAAAACTGGCACTGGGCTCTAGGTTAATAGGTTAGTCCCAAAAATAATATAAAATAGCATATTATTGCATATAAAACATCCTAAACAGATAATATAATAGCATGGAACAATAAAAAATGATAGATGCGTTGGAGACATATGACGACCCATTAGCGGGTACTCTCAACTTCTCGTCTTTCTTACGGTCTTCTCTGTGCCATCGCAACAACTTGGCATGCTCTTTGTTTTTGAACAGACGTTTCAACCGTGGTATTATAGGAGCATACCACATCACCTTGGCAGGAACCCTCTTCCTGGGGCGCTCACCCTCAACATCACCAGGGTCATCTCGTCTGATCTTATGCCGCAATGCACCGCATACCAGGCATGCATTCAAATTATCGTGCTCCTCACCGCGGTAGAGGATGCAGTCATTAGGGCATGCATGTATCTTCTGCACCTCTAATCCTAGAGGGCAGAGAACATTCTTTGCTTCGTACGTACTGTCTGGCAATTCGTTATCCTTTGGAAGCTTCTTCTTCATTATTTTCAGTAGCTTCCCAAATCCCTTGTTAGATACACCATTCTCTGCCTTCCATTACATCAATTCCAGTGCGGTACCGAGCTTTGTGTTGCCATCTTCGTAATTTGGGTACAACCCTTTTTTGTGATCCTCTAACATGTGATTGAACTGCAACTTCTCCCCTTCACTTTTGCATTCTCTCTATGCATCAACAATGACCCGGCGAAGATCATCATCGGGCACATCGTTTGGTGCCTCTTCATCTTCAGCTTCCCCCGTTGCAGTATCACCGTATTCAGGGAACATATGATAGTTTTCATCATCCTCTTCTTCTTCGTTGTCTTCCATCATAACCCGTCTTTCTCCGTGCTTGGTCCAAACATTATAGTGTGGCATGAAACCCTTCTCAAGCAGGTGAAGTGAAGGGTTTTCGAGTCAGTGTAATCCTTCATATTCCCACAGACAGTACATGGACAATACATAAAACCATTCTGCTTGGTTGCCTCAGCCACATCTAAAAAAATATGCAGGCCCGTAATGTAGTCGGAGGTGCGTTGGTCGCCGTACATCCATTGTCAGTTCATCTGCGTGCATTATATAATTAAGTGTATCAAAAACCATTACAGAACATCATGAATAGAGAAATGACCAAATTAATACAAGTTCATCATCACATTAAAACCAAACTACAGTAGTGATCAAATGTTATTACTGAAAAAATAAATACATAAAGTTCATACATAGTTCTCATAGAACAACATACAACTCTCTAGAGCATCTAATTAAAACATACATTGAAACCAACATACAACTATGTAAAACATTTAAATGCAACAACAAATGCGATCAAAATCGCAACTAAGGTAACAATTGATCCAACAACATAATGATACCAAGCCTCATTATCAGTGGCATATTTCTAATCTTTCTAATCTTCAAGCGCTTTGCATCCATCTCGATCTTGTGATCATCGACGACATCGGCAACATGCTACTCCAATTTCATCTTCTCTTCTTCAACTCTTTTCAATTTTTCTTTCAAATAATTGTTTTCTTTTTCAACTAAATTTAACCTCTCGACAAAAGGGTCGGTTGGAATTTCCGGTTCACATACCTCCTAGATAAAGACATCTATGTCAATTTGGTCGGCATAATTGTCATAAACACTAAACGAAATAAATAGTTATAAAAGATAATATACCACATCTGAATCATAGACCGGACGAGAGCCGATGGTGGCGGATACCAAAACCATGGCACTATATAATAATAATAAAAATAATAAAAGTAAGAAAATCATACAAGTAGCTATCTAAATCATACAAGTAAGAACTTTTTTTTGTTTTAAAAAGAAGATAAGAATAAGAGGCTCACCACGGTGGTGCTGGTGACGAGATCGGCACAGGCGATCGACGGCGGTGACGACGAGACGACACCCTACACATGTGCAAACTCTAAGAAGTTAATTTGAGCTCAAATTGTGCATCTAAATCAAATGAACTCCCACATACACTCCTCCACTAAAACCCACAAACCACTCTACTTCTAGAACATTTGAAATGAGCTAAACTAGAAGTGAGAGATGAAAGGATGAAGTTGCTAACCTTTTAGAACACTTGGTTAGTTGGTGCACCGCCAAACCTAGACAAATTTTGGAAAAAATGTAGCTTGTAGGTCAAGCTTGGAGAGGAGAAAGCTTAAGTGTAGCTCGAGCAATTCATCGAACACCTCATGTGCATAAGAGGTGAGAACAGAGCAGCACACACTCCCCACACGCCGCCCGGAGAAAAAATAAAGGAGTGAGCGGGCAAGGGCAAGCATATATAGGCACTTTTTTAGTCCTGGTTGGTGGCCAGAACCGGGAATGAAGACTGACCTTTAGTCCCATTCCAACAACCAACCGGGACTAAAGGGATTGCGTCAGGAGCGAGGCTCTTTAGTCCTGGTTGGTGGCTAGAACCAGGACTGAAGGTACCAGCCGAATCGGGACTGGTGCCTGCCGAGACCCGGCCAGCGTCCTGGCCACTCGAACCAGGATTGATGCATCCATTAGTCCCGGTTCGTAACACGACCGGGATTGTTGCTCTAATGTGGCAAAAACCAGTGTCCGGTTTTCTACTAGTGTACGAAAACGAATTCAAAGCCCAAACATCACACGAGTTTGTTGAGAAATTTCTTGGGGAGATTAATGCATGCAAGATTACGTCCGCCCAGCAACAGACGAGCACTGGATAGAGTGCAGTCTCACGATGGATCCCTCCTCCTACGGGCAATGCAAAACTAATTGTAGATGGGACTGTATCCAGATCGTTGAATGTGGGGTCGATCAATGCTTATGCAGAGATATCAACGGAGTTTACCTGGGGTCTTCGGTGTTGGTGTCTGTAGGTGCAGACCTTGCCAACTTTGAGGCTTTGGTCTATCATGAATCTACGAATCTTGCAGCAGATCTCATGCAAACTCGAATAGTCATCGGCTCGGACTTCAAAGAAGTAATCAAGAACATTGAAGATGGCTTTAGTGGGAAGCATGTCCATATCATTTGTAAGATCAAAATGTTGCCACCTGAACTTCAAGCTCGCTCTTTTGTCTTTGAAGAAAGAGTTTCGAACATTGAGGCCCATAGCCTCACTAAACACACGCTAGGTTTATATGTAACGCGCCATTTGTGACACCTACACCCCTCGAGCCCCGATCTAAGTTTTATCCGCCAAAACATTATTAATCAATAAACTGGAGCTTGTTTTAGCCTCGAAAAAATATCATCTAGAACTGATGTGTATCACTCATTAGTAAAAAAAGAGAAAGATATGCATCGCTCACTGCGAGTGCTAAGATAGGTTTTCTTGGGATGGGCCATTGGCAAACAAAAGTACATGGAGCGATCGGCGGTTTTGGGAAGCTTCTATGCCCCAGTTTTAAACTTCTTTCTTTCTTTCTTTTTTTATTTTATATTTATTTTTAAAAATTCACGAGTATTTTATGAAACAAAAATAATAATTCTAAAAACATTTTAAATTCTTGAACCTTTTGAATTCAAAAATATTTTTAAATCCATAAATATTTCTGTCAAATTCATGAGTGTTTATTAAATTCAAGAATGATTTTCAAATGTGTGAGTTTTTTGAATCCATGAACACTTTCAAATATGTAAACATTTTTTAATTCATTTTTCTTCAAGTTTGTGAACATTTTTCAAATTCACGAATATTTTTCAAATTCGTGATTTTTTTGAAATTTATTTTCTTTTCTTAAATTCATGAATAGTTAAAAATCACAAAAAAGTCAGAAATTTTGTTGACTAAGAAACCTGAAAAACCGGTTGAACAAGAAACAAAAAAAAAACTCGGTGTTTTATATTGCACCGTGCTGCAGTGAATGTGTGCCGGTAGCTGGACCGACTCGAGCGCACTAGACTTGAAGCGAGGAAAATGACTGCTAGCTGGACGCCTAGACCGGCTTTAGTGTACTGTTGGTTAACCAGCGAAAAAAATCACAGGTAACTAGCCTGGCCCATGTAGTGAGCGCGTGAACGACTCACTGTATGCTCGCAAAGAGCGATACCGATCTCATTGCCTAAAGAAAGTTAATCTCTTGAAAAGTTATGAACACTAATCAAACTTACCCTACGGGGTTACCTCACGTCGGCGGTGCCAACAGGGCGCTGATATGTCTCGCCTACAGCGAGACGAAACGAGAGGAACTGAAGGCGAGCCGCATATTGGGCCGGCCCTTCACGCCACTGACCACATGCCATATTCTCGTTTTTTCTTGCTATGTTTTTTTTGTTTTCTTTTACTTTATTTATATTTATAGATATTTTACATTACAAAAAACAATCCACAAAAAACATTCAAAAAATCTAGACCGAGCATTTGAAAAATGTGAAATGCGTATAGAGAAATGTTAATCACCTATACGAAAAATATTAAAAAACAATCTGTATGAATTTTTTTGATCATGTATTTAAAATATGTTAATCAATATTTTTAAAATTATGTGAATGAGTATTTGAAAATTGTTAATCGAGCATTTGAAAAATGTTAAATGTGTATAGAAAAAATGTTGACCATGTATTAAAAAAACGATAAAACAAAATTGATCATTTCTATAAAAATGTTAATCAAGCACTTAAAACAATGTCGAACAAGTCTTTAAAAAATGTTAATAAAGCATTTTGAAAATGTTAAATATGTATAAAAAACTGGTGACCATTTGCTAAAAAGAGATGAATTTGTTTGATCATGTATGTAAAAATGTTAATAAACTTTATAAAAAAAGTTAACAAGTACTTAAAAATGTTAATCAAGCATTTGGAAAATGCTAATTATGTATAAAAAATGTTAATCGGCATTAAAAAATGTCATATGTTTATAAAAAAATGTCGACCGTGTATTAGAACATGTTGATCTTGTATTTGTAATTTTTAATCAATAATTTGAAAAAGGTTGAATGTGTATAGAGAAAATGTTGACCAAGTATTGAAAACATGTTGATGTTGTATTTGAAACATGTTCAATGTGTATTAGAAAAATGTATTAGATATATACAAAAAATGTGTATAGAAAAACAGTGAAAACTAAGAGAGAAAACCCCCGATGAAAACTGGAAAAAAATAACCGAAGAAAATAGAATGAAAAGAAAAAAAGCCAATGAAAACTGAAAAAGAAACAAAGAAAAGCAAAGAAAAACGAAGGAAATATAGAGAGAAGAAAAAAACTAAAGAAAGCGGAGGAAGAAACAAAGAAAACCGGTGTAAAAACAGAACAAAAACCAGTGAAGAAAACCGGCTATTTTACCTCAAGTATGTCGCGCCCTACAGTTTCAGCACGAACTCGACACAGACTCGGTGGCTAGCATCGCTAGAAATTATCCAGGAGACCTGGGTTTGATTTCTCGCTTTTGCACCCTTTGCTCCACTATTTCTCTTATTAAGTATGTGCCAATGGCCCGGCCCAGTTGCTACGCGAGACTGAGAAGTCCTGCGGCGAGAGATCCTTCAAACTCGCTTAATGCAAGATATAGTCGTCACGGTGCCAACACCAGGTTAATTCGGTGGGATTTTTAAGATGGGTACTATCGAACCGAAATATCTTTTGAACCGAGCATCCAATTTACGAGTTGTTTTTACCGAGTTCGGCGTTGATACTTTGAAACTAGATTATATGTTGGTAGGTTTCGATAAACGTGATATATGTTTTTTTGTGTCTGTGTGCACTTGCCATCGTTGTGTACACATACGTGCTTTTCACTTGTTGTTTTTGCGGGTAAAAAGAAAACAATAATAAGTGAAGTGTGCAACTCTCACGTTAGTGTGCTTATTTACTCATAAATTAGTGTTTGTGCATTTTAAAGTTAGTGTGTGTATTTCCCATATTGTGTGCATGTGCCCTTTTGAGCGTTCGCATATGTGTACTACTCCCTTTGTACTAAATCAACGACACTAATTTTAGAACGGAGGGAGTATTTGTGCACATTGATGAGTGCTAAAGTTAGTCATGTAATCAGTCAAACTATATCACGTAGAATCATGCTGCATGCATGCTCCCATCAATCAAACTAACAGCATCGCCTGCTGGAAGTACATTGATTAGCATATCACTAAGCGGGTCCAGGAATATTAAACCCGATGGATTCCAAGCTCCAAGGACAGATATATTCGTCCTGGGAGCAAAGCCAACAGTTCCACGTACTCACTCACTAGACTAGTTAATAATCGAGCTGACACACATGACACGCATAGACGCCTTTCCCCGGCCGTTGCAAGCAAGAGCCAAAGCCAAGAGGTACGTAGCTAGGCGCCAGCCGCTGGCGGCCAACGGCAACGACAAGCCCCATGTGGCCGGTCATGCCCGACGCCGGCCGGTGTCGACGACGCGCATCCCCGGCCGCGCGCCTCCCTGCTCGGCTGCTCCACCACCCGCCGGTAGGGGTACGGCGGCCACTGTGAGCGCGCGCGGCGGGGACGCCATGGCATAAGGGAAATGCAGGGTCGATCTGTAGACTCAGTTGCACAGTTGCGTGGGCTGCAACGGATGAGATCTGGTAGAGATCCGATTCGGATGACTGGCCGAGCAATGATTCCCCGGGAAAAGGTTTGTTCCTTTTGTCCCCGTGCTTTTAACGAAGAATCGGATCACACCTAGTCCTACAACTGCATCCGTCCATCGCTTTCTCTTCGCCTTTTGCATGCAAAGATGCATGGCGTCGCTCGCAGATCTCTTTTACTTTTGCATGCATGGAAGGCTGCACCCACAAGCGAAGACAGTATGCATGCACGCACGCATGATGTACGTACGTGTATATCGTCGTCTCCATAGGTATTATTACTGTTGTAGTAGCAGCAAAACCAGGACCCGAGTTGACTGTTCGCACTGCGTACGCAGTACGTGCTTCCACCGGACACAAAATGCACCGGCGCAAATTAAGGAGCGTCGTCAATCATTTCATTAAACGGCACAAATACGCGGGCACTGTCTCTGTATGCAGAGCGCGCAGGACATTTGCTGCTAGTTGTATGGCATGACTAGCTACTCTTTCTGCAAGATTCCATGGCCGGACGCGGACAGAAACAGCACGTCATAGGATTCAGGAAGGAGAGGTGAGGAGAGGAGAACACGAGGGGAAGCCGACGACAGGGTGCGTTCAAAACCTAGCAACAGGTCGACGGACGGCGACGACTCCTGCCGTACCGTACACCGCGCCACTGTACGTTGCGTGGTTCATCGCCCGTCGCCTTGTCGTCTGGTTTGCCATGGCGAGGTGAAAGAGATTTATTCCGCTGGCTGGTTCTGTTTTTCCTTCTTTTTTCACACTTTTCCCATTTTATGAGAAAATAAATTGAGATGAAATAGATTGTTATGTTTTTCTACGGAAATTCAGAGAGCTTTATTCGGACAAAGCATTCCTAGGACAACCAGCCAATAAGTTAGTCACTGGGAAGCTGAGAGTTTCATCAACCCAACTCCCGGTCACGTTCAATGTGCAAGCGTGCTTGGCACAAAGATGTGTCGGAAGGTTTGCTGACCAGGTTACATGATGAATTTCAATTAAAGAAAAACCACTAACTAGCTGTCCAATTTGAACTAAGATAAAGTATTTCCGAGTGTCACCAACTTCAGACAATCCACCTCCATTATCACATGCGAGAATCTTCGAAGTTTGTGGCTTGTCTTTCTATATTTCTTGCACACGGGAAAAATCTAGATTATGACCAGAGATGCATCCGTTTAGAAACCTTATCTTTTCAAGCGAGAGTAACTTACTAGTGTCATGCATATGCATTAATTTATCTTACTATCTTCATAGTGTAAAGTAACATAGAGGTAAGATCATAAATGATTGCATTTATTAGCTTGTAGGCTCATCTCTTTTTGGTGGGAAACGCTATGTGATGGTAACATATTGAGGTGCGTTATGCCCCTCATTAACTACTTGGCACATCAACTACTTTGTATTGGGGTGCGTTATATTACTAGCGAAGTTACCCCACTATGATCAGCCTCAGGCTGATTGTAATGGGGAGTACCATATACTAGTATCATGCGTATGATACTAGTGTATGATACTACCTCCCTAATGCATATTATCATATATTACTATTATATAGTACTTTATTTATTGCCATGCATGACACATAGTAGTATATCATTTATTATGATATGATACTCAACCATCTCTTTCTTCATTTAATTCTATGACACCTCATCAAAATTGACTAGTTGCATACATGATACTAGGTATGATACTACTATTACGACCAGCCTAGGGGGGGGGGCAATACTCTACCATTCCAGAAGAGACCACCCATTTAAACAAAGCGTTTTTACTTTTTACATATAGCTTTAGGTTTTACACAAAAAGCTGAATTTAAATCTGTACAAAATCTAGGTTTACCAGGCGAAGCCAGTCCCCCCCCCCCCAAAAAAATACAACCTTCTAGTTCTGCATCTTCACTATTATCATCAGAGCTATCACAATCAGACATAAGCTCCTGGACAACCTTACTGTCGAAACTGTCCACACTAGTAGAAAAAGACCTAATAGTCCCGGTTCATAAGGGCCTTTAGTCCCGGTTCATGAACCGGGACTAATGGGTCGTTACTAATACCTCCACCCATTAGTCCCGGTTCAAACACGAACCGGTACCAATGTGCCTCCACGTGGCCCTGTGCGCCGAGCCCAGTCAGGGGGCCTTTGGTCCCGGTTGGTGGCTCCAACCGGGACCAAAAGGCATCCACGCGTCAGCATTCCAGTTGCTGGGGTTTTTATTTTTTTTGAAAGGAGGGGAGGTTGGGGGTTTTGGGGGGTCAATTTAGGTGTTTCATATATTGTGTTAGCTAGCTAATTAATAGAGAGAAGTGTCCTCTCTTATGTCCGTGCTTGGACGCTACGTACTATATATACATAAGTGATCGAGAGAACCATTCAGTACAGAAGTTCGTCATGCATACCGAGAGAAGTGATCGATCGACCTCTCCTTCTCCGAGAGATTGGTCGAACAACAAGTTTTCGTATCATGTATCCGACGCTACTGGCTACATACATGTACAATATGTATAAGATCTCTTAATTACAAATCCCTAGCATTTGAAATCAATTTCCACATGGTATTCTCCGGCTTTACTGATGACGTGGTCAAGAGAGAATCCCGCCAATTCCTCTTGAATTGCTTTCATGCGATCTGGTTCTAGGAGTTCATTCTGCATCTGCCACGTCTAATTTGAAGAAGGGGGTTAATTAATACATATATATGAATGAAACTCAACAGAAATGATGGTGTAATAAAATGAAATTGTGAACATTATTGCTTACGCACTTCATATTGTCTTTTAGAGTAGCCCCGCTTGTTTTTCAAAGTCGCGGTGTGGATGAACTCGCACACGTAGTATCCACAGAAATCATTCCCTTCCTCCTGCCACAAGCACTTTATGAGAAATAGAGGTCAATCAAACTGATAATGAAGCATTATAAATGGCATTGATGAAAGTATAGCTATAGAATCAACGGGAGATGCGCGCAACTAGCTAGCCAGTAGTACTTACTTTTGGGTATGTATATCGCAGCTCCTTCGGCAGCCCCGGAGCTTCTGCGGTGAACTGTTTCCAAACCCTGCAAGACAAAGAAAATAATTATTATTACTTCAGATATCAGGAAATGAACAAAAAGTTGCCGATATGGTGCGATAATGATCGATTGAACTTACTTGCTGAGCATTTCAGTCATGTCCGCATAGGTTTTGGGATCTTTCCGTCTTGAGTCTAAGACGGTTACTAGTCCACGCTCAAGCTTAATCTCCAGAAGAATATAGTGGTACCTGCGCACGCATGCATAACTCATCAATTACATTACTATAACCTCACTTGAGTAATAAGGGAAACCGAATATGCACACGACAGTAACACTCACGGGCCGTTGTAAGGAAAGAGTATGGTATCTTTGTTTTGATTTTTTATCAACGATCGTAGCAAGTTGTCCTCGGCCTCTTTGACGTTCTTTTCAACCAGAAATACATCTATGATATTTGTGTTAATGAACCCAATATCATAAATTTCTTGTTTTTTGCACTCGACGATCTTCAATCTGCATAATATATTGAGGATAATTAATTATAAATACATGCAATGAAAGAGCCGAGCTATATATAGAGACTTAATGACAGAAATAGTACTTATAGGCAGTAGGAAAAGACCATTAATTTATCGAGGGCCTTTTGATTGAAGAACTCGAAGAACTCCTCAAATGGAACAGTCAACAGATCATTTGCAACGAGATCGTGCTCCTCTTTAATATGCAGATACAAAGCATTCTTACCCTCAGACTCTCTGCAGGTTTCCATGTACCAATTATGGAATCTTCGCATCATTGTTGTCAGAGATTTTTCATCTTTGACGAGAGGCTTCCCGTACTCGTATCTGTGTCCGTCCACCTCCAAGAAATCAGGAAGTGCATCGTCAGGCAGGTAATCGTCAAGATTGCCATAACCGGCCACCGTCCCCAGAGCATTAGACACATTGAGCGGGGGGCGCGATTGCTGTGCTTGTTCGCCGAGCTGGGCAATTTTTTCCCCTTTGCTCGTTCTTTTGACTTTTTAGCACTGACAGTAATTCCCGACCGCTGGGCTTGGAGATATGTCTGTTTAGTAATGCGCTCATAGTTGGTTCTCGGCGGAGACTTTGGTGGTTTCCTCAGGGCATCGATAGTGCACTTTGCTTTCACCGGATCTACCTTCTCCTCCGGAGGTGGATGTCTCATTGCTTTCACCCCTTCAAAGAACTCCTTCACGTGGGTCTGCACAATCGTATCGTTTTCCTCCTCGGACCTCTCATACGGTAACTTCTCTAGAGGCTTGAGAGATGATGGACCGTATTTGTATTGCCTCCCGCCTCTGGTTGTGCTGGTAGACGCCGGAGCAGACGGAGCGGCTGCGGCGTCTGTCTTCTTTCGTGCTTGCTTACGAGGCGGATGAGAAGGAGTACGACGCGCCGGAGCAGCCGGGGCGGCGGCGGGTCTCTTCCGCCCTTGCTGGCGAGGCAGAGAAGGAGGATGCTGCTGGCTGCTCAGGAGCGCCGGCGCAGGCGGAGAAGGAGGCGGAGTGCCGCCATGCGCCGGAGAAGGAGGCGGAGTGCCGCCACGACTGCCCTGATCGTCACTCGCCGGAGGAGGAGGCGGTGGAGGAGGAGGAGTGCCCTGACTCGTCGGAGCAGGAGGAGGAGGCGGAGGCGTCTAGTTCAGAAGGTTGATGAGCTCCTTCTTCCATAGGCATGGAGTCTTCAGAGCAGAACCCAGCCTAGTCTCCCCTTCACCGGTAGGGTGGTCAAGCATGAGGTCCTCAAATCCCTCCGTTATTTCATCCACCATCACCTTAGCATATCCTTTTGGAATCGGCTGGCAGTGATAAGTTGTGCCGGGTCCACTAGGATAAACTTGGCCAACAGCCGCCTTAACCTTCAAAGTCATCCATCGCGCCATCATGTGGCAATTTTGAGACTCCGTGATACCATCCACGGGATAGCTGGCAGGAGCCGTCAAGACATGCTCCGGCTGAAGCATCTCGGTGGAAGCCACGCTGCTTCTCCGCTGAGATGGCGGGGTAGCTTCGGGGGAAGCTTCGGCAGGTCGTTTGCTGCGATCTGCTGCTTCTCGTTCCTCTTCTTGATCCTCTAGCCCCATGACCCTTCCAAGCAGCGCCTGCAGTTGGTCCTGCTCCAGTTTCTTCCTCCTCTCGTGGGTTTTGTAACCCCCTGCGTCCGGAAAACCAACCTTCCACGGAATGGAGCCTGGCGTGCCTCGTGTCCGTCCAGGGTGCTCAGGATTCCCAAGGGCCATCGTGAGCTCGTCCTTCTCCCTGTTTGGAAGGAATGTCCCTCGCTGCGCTGCATCGATATAGTGTCGAAGGTTCTTGACTGGTATATCCAGTTGCTCGTCCGTCCACTGGCAAAACCCTGTTACAGGGTCCAAGGTTCCGCCAGACTCGAAGAACCAAGTCCGACAACAATCTGGCCATCTCATTGTCTCTAGTTCGATCCCTTTTTCAAGAAGATGATTCTCGGCCTTGGACCACTTAGGCCGGGCTTGCAGGTAGCCACCTGACCCCGTGCGATGGTGAAGCGTCTTCTTCGCAGCATTTTTCTTATTTGTCTCCGACATCTTCTTACTCTTTTCCGATGTCTTGTGGGCCACAAATGCGGGCCAGTGATCTTTGATCTTCTCATATTTGCCGATGAATTCTGGTGTCTTTTTATTTTTGACAAACTGGTTCAACTCTTTCCTCCACCTCCTCATTAGGGTTGCCATCTTCTTAAGAGCACAAGACTTGATTAATTCCTCTTTAACTGGCTTCTCCAGATCCTCCTCTGGCGGTAGGGTGAAATTTGCCTTCAGCTGAGTCCAAAGATCTTCTTTCTGCATATCATTGACATAAGACACCTCAGGGTCTTCCTCCTTAGGCTTATACCATTGTTGGATGCTGATCGGGATCTTGTCCCTAACAATAACCCCGCACTGAGCAGAAAATGCCTTCCTTGTCCGGATGGGTTCAATCTGTTCGCCGTCGGGCGCGATTTCTATGATCTCAAACTTTTCATCCGAGCTCAACTTTTTCTTCGGGCCTCGTCTCCTTACCGAAGTTGTGCTCGATCCGGAGGGCTAGAAATTATAAGGAAGAAAGATGAGAGTAATTAATATGTGTACATATACCAAAACAATGAAAGCATCAATTAACTAGTCAGCACGGGTTTAACTAATATATATATATATATACCTGGCCGGGCTCGGTTCGGTCACCGGAGCAGTCAGCACGGTCTCCTTCTTGTTCCTCCATTGTGTCATCGGAGCCATCATGAACATAGTCCTGTTCTTGTACCGACATTAATGGGCCGAAGCCATCATGAACATAGCCCTCTTCTTCACCCCGTTCTTCCAGCTGACCAACGATGTCGAGGAGAAATGACGCAACTTCATCCCTTCCATTTGCGATTATGTCCCTCAATATCGCTTCTGTTTCTTCGCCTCGGCAGTGCTCCATAGTTTCTGCAAATATTTACAACATGTTTATATATGGTACAGATGGCAAACATAAAACTAGCCAGCTAATCACAATAAGGAATCATGTTAGTGGCCTCGACGCTGCTTCTCTAGGGTTTGGGGTCGCCTCGACACAACAACACTTCGAGAGAGTTAATTTGTCGGGTAGGGGCGCGGCGGGAGGGGGTAGGAGACCAACATCGTTTTCTCTCTAGGGTTTGGGTGTCCTCGAGAGTTTTGGTCGAGCGAGAGGGCCGAGGGGGGGGGTATTTATATCGACCGCCCCTCATGTCGAAGTTATCTCGAGGGGGTTATATCGACAACGACGCGACAACGACGAGAAAGGAAAATACTTAAGGAAAAGGAAGAAAAGAGGAAGAAGGAAGAAGGAAGAAGAAGAAAAAAAAGAGGAGAAGAAGAAAGGAATAGAGGAGAAGAAGAAAAAATAGATTTTTTTCTATTTTTTCTTCTTCTCCTCTATTCCTTTCTTCTTCTCTATTTTTTCTTCTTCTCCTCTATTCCTTTCTTCTTCTCCTCTTCTTTTTCTTCTTTTTTCCTCTTCTTATTTATTTCTCCTCTTCTTCCTCTCCTCTTCTTTCATCTTCTTATTTTCCTTTTTCCTCTCATTCTTTTTCTTCTTCTATCTTCCTTCTTCCTCTTTTCTTCCTTCGACCCTCTCGATCCCTTGACCCTAGAAACCTCGAACCCTCGACCCTGAAACCCTCGACCCTTGACCCCTTAACGACCCTCGACCCTCTACCCTAGTTCCCGACCCTCGACCCCTCGGCGATCCTCGACACCCTCGTTCCCGATAAAAATTAAGAAGAAGAAGAAAAAAAAAGAGGAGAAAAAAGGAGAAGAAGCTCCTCTATTCCTTCTTCTTCTCCTCTTTTTTTTTCTTATTCTTCCTCTCCTCGTCTTCTCCTTCTTCTTCTCCTTCTTTCTCTACTTATTTTCCTTTTTCTTATTTTACTTTTTCCTCTCCACTAACATAAAATGCACTATCCTAAAATGCAACAAACATAAAATGCACTAAATTGATCAACTAACCTAAAATCAATGATAAAATGATAACCTAAAATCGATATCTACTAACAACTTAAAAAAATAATACATATATGAAAAAATGCATATATGAAAAAAAACATCATCATATCATCAACAGAAAAAATAATATTTTTCTAAAAATCTATCTTTTGCATATATACATCAACATATATATACACTAACCTAAAATGCACAAAAATGCTATCGGAGAGGGGGTATATCGACCCCCCTCATGTATCCACATACATACATCTATACATACATATATACTTACATATATGTATAAATTTTTGCAGATATAAACTTTTGCATATATAAAGTTTTTTTAAAATCTAACTTTTGCATATATGAACATATATACACAGAGAACATATACATATATACACAGAGAACATATACATAAAATACACAAAAAAATAAGAGGAAAGGGCGCCGGCGGCCGGACCGAAGGCGGCGGCGTGTGGTCGGGGCGATGGCGACGGGTTTGGGGAAGGGGCGGCGCGTGCGGCGATGGCGACGGGGTCGGGGAACGGGTGGCGCGCGCGGCGACGGCGACGGGGTCGGAGCAGGGGCGGCGCGCACGGCGACGGCGACGGCGACGGGGTCGGGGCAGGGGCGGCGTGCGCGGCGACGACGGCGACGGGGTCGGGGCAGGGGCGGCGCGCGCGGCGACGGCGACGGGGTCGGGGCCGGCAGGAGCGGCGGGCGCGGCGACGGTGTCGGGGCAGTGGCTCGGCGGCGGCAACGGCGACGGGGTCGGGGCCGGCAGGGGCGGCGGGCACGGCGACGGTGTCAGGGCAGTGGCTCGGCGGCGGCGACGGCGAGGTGGAACAGCCTGACGGCGTCGGGGCAGGGCTCGGCGGCGACGGCGACGAGGAGCAGCAGGCATCGGGGCGAGAAGAAACAGATGGATTTTGGCGAAAACTGCTAAGTGCTGTATATATAGCAAGAGCATTGGTCCCGGTTCGTGGCACAAACCGGGACTAATGCCCCCTTTAGTCCCGGTTGGTGCCACCAACCGGGACCAAAGGCCTCTTTTTGGCAGCCCAAAGGGCGGGAAGCGGCGGCCTTTGGTACCGGTTGGTGGCACCAACCGGGACCAATGCCCCCCCTTTAGTCCCGGTTGGTGCCACCAACCGGGACCAAAGGCCTCTGTGCTGCCCGCCTCGGGGCCAAAGTTTAGTCCCACCTCGCTAGTCGAGAGGGGCGCGTAGTGGTTTATAAGCCCCACTGTCGCACCCCTCTCGAGCTCCTCTCCACCGCAAGCTTTCGGGCCTACTTGCTATTGCTTTGCCTGATGGGCCTACTGCGGGCCTGAATCCTGGCTCATAGTAGGGTTTCTAGTCGTATTCAAGCCGTGGGGGCCCAGTAGGAGGCATTTTTTTTGTTTTTTTGTTTTCTTTACTTATTGTTGCTATATTTATTTTTTTTTTAGTTTTTTTTTGTTTTCTGCATTATTTATTTTCTTTTGTTTTTTGCTTTATTTTTTAATTGTTTTTGCTTTTAGTTTTAGGAAAATTATAAACTTTCTGTTAGTACCATTAGTTTTCAAATTTGAAAACACTTTTTTTGTTTTTTTGTTTTCTTTCTTGCTTTATTTATTTTATTTTGTTTCTACTTACAACAAAATACTTATTGTTGTTTTTTTATTTTGTTTTCTGCATTATTTATTTTCTTTTGTTTTTTACTTTATTTTTTAATTGTTTTTGCTTTTAGTTTTAGGAAAATTATAAACTTTCTGTTAGTGCCATTAGTTTTCAAATTTGAAAACATTTTTTTTGTTTTTTTGTTTTCTTTCTTGCTTTATTTATTTTGTTTTGTTTCTACTTACAACAAAATAATTATTGTTGCTATTTTTAATTATTACGAGGGCCGAACCATAAGACATTAAAGCATTTCAAATGAACTCTGAAAAAGTTGAAAGTTGGCATGGTATCATAAATTGACCCACATAGCATGTGCATGTACAAAACGGACAATGATATCATACTCGTCAGTTACAAAGTTGGCATGGTATCATCATAATAGTTGCGGGAGAAAGTCTTCACTTTTTTTTTGCTTGTGTCATTTGCTTATTGCGCCGTAACCATGGATAATCTTCATCGTTTATCAGGATGCTGGGGTCAGCCTTGACTTTGAAGGGAGGAATTTCATGAAACTTTTCATAATCTTCAGACATGTCTGTCTTGTCCTCCACTCCCACGATGTCCCTTTTTCCTGAAAGAACTATGTGGCGCTTTGGCTCATCGTATGATCTATTCGCTTCCTTATCTTTTCTATTTCTCGGTCTGGTAGACATGTCCTTCACATAGATAACCTGTGCCACATCATTGGCTAGGACGAACGGTTCGTCAGTGTACCCAAGATTTTTCAGATCCACTGTTGTCATTCCGTACTGTGGGTCTACCTGTACCCTGCCTCCTGACAGATTGACCCATTTGCACTTAAACAAAGGGACCTTAAAATCTACTCCGTAGTCAAGTTCCCATATGTCCATTATGTAACCATAATATGTGTCCTTTCCCCTCTCGGTTGTTGCATCAAAGCGGACATCGCTGTTTTGGTTGGTGCTCTTTTGATCTTGGCCAATCGTGTAAAATGTATTCCCATTTATCTCGTATCCTTTCCAAATCAATACAGTCAAAGATGGTCCCCTGGACAACAAGTACAGCTCATCACAAACAGTGTTGTCACCTCTGATACGTGCTTCCATCCAACTGCTGAAAGTCCTGATGTGTTCACATGTAGTCCAGTCGTCGCACTGCTCCGGGTGTTTGGAGCGCAGACTGTTCTTGTGTTCATCGACATACGGGGTCACCAAGGTAGAGTTCTGTAGAACTGTGTAGTGTGCTTGAGACCAAGAATATCCGTCCCTGCATATTATTGAGTCCCTTCCAAGCGTGCCTTTTCCAGTCAGTCTCCCCTCATACCGCGATTTAGGGAGACCTATCTTCTTAAGGCCAGGAATGAGTCAACACAAAACCGATGACATCCTCTGTTTGATGGCCCATGGAGATGCTTCCTTCTGGCCTAGCGCGGTTACGGACATATTTCTTTAGGACTCCCATGAACCTCTCAAAGGGGTACATATTATGTAGAAATATGGGGCCCAGAATGACAATCTCGTCAACTAGATGAACTAGGACGTGCGTCATGATATTGAAGAAGGATGGTGGGAACACCAACTCGAAACTAACAAGACATTGCACCACATCACTCCTTAGCCTTGGTATGATTTCTGGATCGATCACCTTCTGAGAGATTGCATTGAGGAATGCACATAGCTTCACAATGGCTAATCGGATGTTTTCCGGTAGAAGCCCCCTCAATGCAATCGGAAGCAGTTGTGTCATAATCACGTGGCAGTCATGAGACTTTAGGTTCTGAAACTTTTTCTCTGCCATATTTATTATTCCTTTTATATTAGACGAGAAGCCAGTCGGGACCTTCATACTAAGCAGGCATTCAAAGAAGATTTCCTTCTCTTCTTTGGTAAGAGCATAGCTGGCAGGACCTTCATACTGCTTTGGAGGCATGCCGTCTTTTTCGTGCAAACATTGTAGGTCCTCCCGTGCCTCAGTTGTATCTTTTGTCTTCCCATACACGCCCAAGAAGCCTAGAAGATTCACGCAAAGGTTCTTCGTCACGTGCATCACGTCGATCGAAGAGCGGACCTCTAGGTCTTTCCAGTAGGGTAGGTCCCAAAATATAGATTTCTTCTTCCACATGGGTGCGTGTCCCCCAGCGTCACTCGGAACAGCTAGTGCGCCGGGACCCTTTCCAAAAATTACGTGTAAATCATTGACCATAGCAAGTACATGATCACTGGTACGCATGGCGGGCTTCATCCGGTGATCTGCCTCGCCTTTGAAATGGTTGCCTTTCTTTCGACATTGATGGTTGGTCGGACGAAATCGACGATGGCCCAGGTACACATTCTTCCTGCAGCTTGCCAGGTATATACTATCGGTGTCAAGTAAACAGTGCGTGCATGCGTGGTATCCCTTGTTTGTCTGTCCTGAAAGGTTAATGAGAGCAGGCCAATCGTTGATGGTCACGAACAGCAACGCCTTTAGGTGAAATTCCTCCTGTTTGTGCTCATCCCACGTACGTACACCGTTTCCATTCCACAGCTGTAAAAGTTCTTCAACTAATGGCCTTAGGTACACATCAATGTCATTGCCGGGTTGCTTAGGGCCTTGGATGAGAACTGGCATCATAATGAACTTCCGCTTCATGCACATCCAAGGAGGAAGGTTATACATACATAGAGTCACGGGCCAGGTGCTGTGATTGCTGCTCTGCTCCCCGAAAGGATTAATGCCATCCGCGCTTAAAGCAAACCATACGTTCCTTGGCTCAGTTGCAAACTCATCCCAGTACTTTCTCTCAATTTTTCTCCACTGCGACCCGTCAGCGGGTGCTCTCAACTTCCCGTCTTTCTTACGGTCCTCACTGTGCCATCGCATCAACTTGGCATGCTCTCTGTTTCTAAAAAGACGTTTCAACCGTGGTATTATAGGAGCATACCACATCACCTTCGCAGGAACCCTCTTCCTGGGGGGCTCGCCATCAACATCACCAGGGTCATCTCGTCTGATCTTATACCGTAATGCACCGCATACCGGGCATGTGTTCAGATCCTTGTACGCACCGCAGAAGAGGATGCAGTCATTAGGGCATGCATGTATCTTTTGCACCTCCAATCCTAGAGGGCATACGACCTTCTTTGCTGCGTATGTACTATCGGGCAATTCGTTATCCTTTGGAAGCTTCTTCTTCAATATTTTTAGTAGCTTCTCAAATCCTTTGTCAGGCACAGCATTCTCTGCCTTCCACTGCAGCAATTCCAGTACGGTACCGAGCTTTGTGTTGCCATCTTCGCAATTGGGGTACAACCCTTTTTTGTGGTCCTCTAACATGCGATCGAACTTCAGCTTCTCCTTTTGACTTTCGCATTGCGTCCTTGCATCGACAATGACCCGGCGGAGATCATCATCATCGGGCACATCGTCTGGTTCCTCTTGATCTTCAGCAGCTTCGCCAGTTGCAGCATCATCGTGCACATCGTCTGGTTCCTCTTGATGTTCAGTACCATCACCGTATTCAGGGGGCACATAGTTGTCATCGTACTCTTCTTCTTCGCCGTCTTCCATCATAACCCCTATTTCTCCGTGCCTCGTCCAAACATTATAGTGTGGCATGAAACCCTTGTAAAGCAGGTGGGTGTGGAGGATTTTCCGGAAAGAGTAAGACTTCGTATTCCCACATATAGGGCATGGACAACACATAAACCATTCTGCTTGTTTGCCTCAGCCACTTCGAGAAAATCATGCACGCCTTTAATGTACTCGGAGGTGTGTCTTGAACCGTACATCCATTGCCGGTTCATCTGCGTGCATTATATATAATTAAGTGTGTCAAAAATCATTACAGAACATCATGAATAGATAATTAAGTGACCAAATTAATAGAAGTTCATCATCACATTAAAACCAAAGTACATACATAGTTCTCATCTAACAACATAAAGCTCTGCAGAGCATCTAAATTAATTAAACCATACACTGAAACTATGTAAAACATTTCAATGCGAAAACAAATGCGATCATAATCGCAACCAATGTAACAACTGATCCAACGGCATAATGATACCAAGCCTCGGTATGAATGGCATATTTTCTAATCTTTCTAATCTTTAAGCGCATTGCATCCATCTTGATCTTGTGATCATCGACGACATCCGCAACATGCAACTCCAATATCATCTTCTCCTCCTCAATTTTTCTAATTTTTTCCTTCAACAAATTGTTTTCTTCTTCAACTAAATTTAACCTCTCGATAATAGAGTCGGTTGGAATTTCTGGTTCAACAACCTCCTAGATAAATAAAATCTATGTCACGTTGGTCAGCATAATTGTCATAAACAATAAATGAACCAATAGTTATGAAAAGATAATATATACCACATCTGAATCATAGACAGGACGAGGGCCGACGGGGGCGGATACCAAAACCATCGCACTATATAAGATGCAATAATAAAAGTAAGAAAATTATACAAGTATCTATATAAACATACAAGTAAGAGTTTTTTTTTCCTTTCAGAAAGAAGATAAGAACAAGAGGCTCACCACGGTGGTGCCGGCGACGAGATCGGCGCGGGCGATCGACGGCGGTGAAGACGGGGATGGGACGTGACGGACCGCTAAACCTAGACAAATATTGAGAAAAATGGAGCTTGGAGGTGGAGCTTGGAGAGGAGAAAGCTTAAGTAGTGTGTCTCGGGCATTCCATCGAACACCTCTTGTGCATAGGAGGTGAGCTACAGCACCACAAAGCTCTCTCCTCGCCGGCCACGAAAAACAGAGGAGTGAGAGTGCTCTGCTCGCGGGGTATATATAGGCAATTAATTGGTCCCGGTTGGTGGCATGAACCGGGACTAAAGGGCAGCCTTTGGTCCCGGTTCAAGCCACCAACCGGGACCAATGGTGGTGGGCCAGGAGCAAGGCACATTGGTCCCGGTTCGTCCCACCAACCGGGACCAATAGGTCCAGACGAACCGGGACCAATGGCCCACGTGGCCCGGCCGGCCCTCGGGGCTCACGAACCGGGTCCAATGCCCCCATTGGTCCCGGTTCTGGATTGAACCGGGACTAATGGGCTGACCCGGCCTGGACCATTGCCCCCTTTTCTACCAGTGCCAACTTTGACCCCCTGTGTACATATGATATTTTGGATCGGGGTTGTTTAATGGTAAAAAAAATATCTCATGGCATATATACATTAAGAAACCATTATACATTATAAATATTTGTATATGCATATGTATTTTTTATTGGAAAAGGAGGATAACCCCGGCCTCTGTATCAGAGTGATGCATGCAGCCATATTATTAAAACAAGTATGATAACAAGTCTGTAGTGCAAGTCTGGCTCTCAAACGGAGCAAAACAAAATGAAATAAAAAGGTGCCACATCCGCCGAAAATAGTAACAGGCCAGGCCACAATGCCTACACACCTAGCCTATTAGTAACTTGTCATCCAAATTAGTTGAAGATACCCCGTGCTATCGTCTCCCATCGGTTGCACCCAGTATCCAAACGCTCCCTAGAATCCGCATGGATGAGTAACGGTCACATACGGATCCAAGCAGTAGCTCTGTAGATAATCTGCAAAATGTTGATAAAGTTTTTCCGGTTAAAGATTATGTCATTTCTAGTGTTCCATATAGCCCATAATAATGAGCATACTCCTATCAGAATATGTCTCGCTATGTTTGAATCCACTTCATTTAGCCACGTTCCAAATAACGTGTTCATGCAAATTGGAGGTTTAACATTGAAGGCTATATGTATCGTATGCCACAATGATTTTGCCAAAGGGCAATCGAGAAAGAGGCATTGAATAGATTCATCCTAATCGCAGTAACTACAACAAGAGCTACCAACCTAGTTTCGCTTAATCAAATTGTCTTTCGTCAAGATCACTCCCTTGTGGACAAACCACATGAAGACTTTAATTCTTAGCGGCACTTTAATCTTTCATATGTGAAGTGATCTTAGAATTAGCCCAGTATCAATTACATCCATGTACATAGACTTCACAGAGAAACTACCATTCACTGGTAATTTCCAAAAAATGGTATCCGCCTGGTCAGAGAGTTGAGCTGCCATCAATCTACGGACCAAGTGTAACCAAGGAGTCCATCATTTCCCCACCAAAGACTTCCTGAATTGGATATTAAGGGGGGCCGAATTCAGTACTGTAGCAACACAATCTTCCTTACGTTGTACAAAAACGCTAGAATTTTGCATAACGCTAGTGCCATCTAAGCTCGGCACACTCTTCTACCTGTTTACACATCCTTCTACATGGCTTGGCCTATTCCCTCCCCATGTCATTACTTCCTAGATTGATGAACAAATATGCATGATCGCTGTTGGGGATGCATGTGTTGACGCCTCCTACTGTGGAGGTGTGGACTAGATCCAGAGACTGATGTCGGGCTACGAGTGGAAGCATGCCTTCTACTCTCCTTGCTGTGGTTGGTGTGTCGTGAGGTGGTCGGGTGGCGATGTCTTGAGGCAGGGATGCCGGGGTGGCGGCCCCCGATGGTGGTCCCCATGGTTGGCTCTCCGACGAGCCTCATGGTGGCTGCGGTGGCTTACCCTTTTGGTCGTGTGGGCGGCAAGGGGTAGCGGTTGGTGGCTCGGGCACGTTTCATGTCATTGGCATAGGCGTCGCTCAGATCCAGTTCTGGGAGTTGGAACTCGACACACATGGTCTGGCTTCATCGTGGTGGCACGTGTGAACTACCAAGCGAAAGCTCTGCGCTTTGGCGCCGCCGCCGCCGCCCAACGGGCGCCGCTATCTTCTTGAAGACGTCGTTCTGGTTCTCTTCTTCGTGTCGAGGATCCTAGTGAAGACCCATGTCCGCTTCGGACTTGGCAACGGCGACGCTCAACGCCCTTCTCCCTCTTGAGGGCGTTGTCGTGGAGATTAAATAGGTGTGCTAGGGTGTGGTGTGGCGTTGTACTCAGACTTCCCCATGTTCTCTTTTGGTAGTGTAGTCGCACTCCCGTTATTCCAGGATCTGCTGTGTTAGAGGGTTACCTCTCTACTTTGTATCGTTCAGTCGTGTACTTTGTTTGATGTTTTATCTATAATAAAGCGGGACGCGAACCTGTTTCGAAATTATTTCTCTGTGGTAATAGGAGAATTTTGGGTGTGGGGCCGAGGAGATATACTGAGGCAGCAGCGGTGTAGCAACCAGAGACGCCAAATTGTATGTCGGCAAGTTTTTCTCTTTCTTGAATGTTTAGATATTTTTAAGAGGCAGATACTATTTCATAATTCAGGCAAATCGAAAGGTGAATGGAAATTTTTGGTGGGACCACAAAAGCAATGAACCAACCATGGTCGTGTAAGCTTAAGGTAGAACCCACCAGAGTAATGTCCGTCGTGTGTGCAGAAAACAGTATTTTCGCCACCTGAATTTTAAATATGCAAATGTTTCAATAAAGAGTGAATGTCATTGACTCAAAATGAAGCATCAATACTCAAGATGATACAAACACAACAAGCACACACCCGATCTCCGTATAGATAGGATGCACACAGCCAACACCAACGCCCACGCACATACACGGGCAAATAGCAAAGTCATATAATACGAAAAATGTAAATGGTCAATACAAAAAAAAAACAGTTTTTCTTCCCAACATGAATGAAATCTGCCCAAATATTCCTTGATATTCTAGGGGTATAAACTATTTCTGTGCAACTGCTAAGACAGGCAACTAGTCTGAATCAAGCATGCTCTCTCCACACCGTTGGACACTTTCTTGGAACTGTTCACATGGGTTCTGCTTTGCTAAATGGACTTGTACCATTGGTAGATATAGACCAAAGATAAACGACAAGAGATACAAGGAAAGCACGTTGCGCTTCAATCGAGAAGAACAATGTCAAACCGGCAAGTTGCAGTAATGAAAAACACAGTAAAACTACTCAGGGGAGAGAGAGACGGAAGCTCCACCTCACTCCGCTTAGTGGTCACTTGTCGAGGACGTGTCAACTGCCAAGGTTTCTTTTGTGCACGCCTTATTTTTTTTTTGCTTTTTTTAGAATTGTTTTCTCGCTTCTTTTGTGTGCACTAGCACATATGCCCGTGCTTGCAAAGAGAAAAAAATATCCTTGCATCCCCTTATTGACATGTGTAGCTATATGTTTGTCAACATAAAGGAAATAATTTATGTGTTATATAATACTAATTTTATTTGGATTACTAAAGAATTTGTGATAAATGTGCTCGAACTTTTGGAGTCAGACGAAAATATGATATGTACGATGAAAATATCATATGCATGATGTTTATTGTAGATCATAACATGTTTGGATATAAAAGATTTATGTGTACTATAATGCTATTCCATTCTGGATTACTAAATACAAAATTATCTTTTGCATACATTCAGTCCAAATGCAGAAAATGATGTAGAGAAGCAGGAGCTCAGATATAAAGTAAAATGCACTGGCAGTCACTCAACTTGCGAAGAGCGCTCAGTTTGGTCACTGTACTTAGAAATACGGCCAATATGGTCACCCAATATGACAAGACGTGTTTGTATGATCACTGTTGCTCGTATGCCACCCGCCGCCGCTCGGTTTGACCACGTGTTGACCAATCCTTGACGCCAGCTGGCATTAAGCAGGCGGTGCGCGGTGTTTTTGCAGAACCCCCCCTGGTTCGTTGTGCTTTAACCGAAAGCGCCTTGCCTGTTTGGCTTTGATCATAACGAGAGGAGGAGGAGAGTGGGGGCAGAGAAGGCGATCGTCGGCGGCAGCGCACCATCTCCGGTCATCGAGATCACGGAAGGGCCGGAGTCACCGCGGAGGTGCGCCGCATCGTATCGCTGCCGGAGGGGCACCGCGTCTCCTCAGGATGGTGCCTGTTCGTCGACCAGATGGAGCTCCTCCACCATACTATGGTAAGCCCCACGTACATCCGACATGATTGGTGCTTGCAGTCTTCGATTCCGTGATTTAGGGTTTCACATTGTGCACATGGAGTTTATAGGAGGCCAATTTTGCCTGCAAGATTTCACAAGATTTAAGCTAGGGTTTTTGCGTGAAAAATTGGGGGTTTTCGGTGTATGGTTTTTGCCTGACAAATTGGAGGCTAAGTGCTTGCTTGTAGGTCATTCTGAAGCAATTGTAGGCCTTTTAGATGTTTGAACATACTGTTAGGGTTTTAGTTTAGCAAAGGTGGTTCCTTGTAGGACAGAATTCTGCAGAATTGTGCTCTGTTTTCATCTTTGACTGAATTGTGCTCTGTTTTCATCTTTGACTGAATTGTGCTGTGTTGACAGAATTGTGCTCTGTTTTCATCTTTGTAGGACCACGCAGCAGGAAATTTCCAGTTCAATTTAACCATGGTGGATATTTCCTTGGCAAAGGTAGCAACCATTCTTATGTCAATGGGCATGTGTTGTGGTATGATGA
This sequence comes from Triticum aestivum, assembly GCF_018294505.1. Lineage (NCBI taxonomy): Eukaryota > Viridiplantae > Streptophyta > Magnoliopsida > Poales > Poaceae > Triticum > Triticum aestivum. The sequence continues at coordinate 541,710,661 of NC_057807.1, read as the reverse complement.
TTTGGATACAGTGACGTGGTCCCCAATCATGGTTGAGCACCTAGTTGAGGAGATTGGTTGGGAGATGGCAGGAAGGCTAAAGATTTACTACTGCATTCCAATCCTAACCTTGCAGAAGAAACGCTTGAGAGAAATTAGAGGTGATGGAGACACATACCAGATGATAACCTTTGTTGATCCTGGACACCACTCATTTAGTCTGTATTTAGACCATGAAGACAGTCTAAATTCAAACAATGATGATGATGATGTGGTCAATTTCCTAAGAGTGCAGCTACCTCCAGTGTTTAATCCTTCTAAGACAAGAGTTGATCGGTCAGAAAGTACGGAGGTTGTAAATGCAGAGAGAGATGTTCATGTCCCTGAAGGTGCAGGGATGAAGGTGAAGCAATCCCAATACAAGTTGTGTATCCAAAGAGCTCAGATGTTGATGTGGGCAATTATGTGTTTGCAAGGAGGAATTGTTCTTTTGGTAACCAGGATGAAAATGCTGCAGCTCCAGATGAACTGCAGGAAGCAAAACAACAAGGAAGTGATGAAGCTGGATTATCAAGAGTATGCAAAAGGAAAACCAGACAGAAAAGCAGTCCTGATTACATTGAAGATGCTGATAGTGACTCAGATGACTCTAACTTTGATCCTGGAGCCATAGTGGACAGTGACTATGACATTAGTGATGGTGATGATGATTTGTATGCTGACAATGTAGACATGGATGAGCCTGTGGTGACAGAGAAGAAGAAAGAAGAGAAATCGAAGCAAAAACTTGAAAAGGAAAAAGAAGCAGTGAAAGTAAATGAGAAAGATGGAGATAAAGCAGCAGCATATGATCATGAAGATGAGTTATATGAATCAGAGGGTGATGACTTGTGGGCACCAGATTCTGATGATGAAGAGGTATTCATGAAGTTCAAGGCATTCAGAACAGAGGATCCTCATTGTCCCAAGTTTCATGTTGGTCAAGTTTTCCAAACTGTTGAGCTCTTGAGGAAATCCATCAAGGAGTACTGCTGCAAAAATAGGGTAGATGTGAAGTTGCCAGTGAATGATAAGAAAAGAGTGAAGGTAACATGTGATGAGGACTGTACTTGGTATCTTTGGGCTTCATATGATAGAAGGACCAAGTGTTTCATGGTGAAGAAATATGTGGATGAGCACACTTGTAACAAGAAGTGGAAGATCAAGGCTTTCACAACACCATTTCTAGCACATAAGTATCTTGAGAGCTTTAGAGCTGACCAAGACATGAATTTTAAAAACTTTTCTAGAGTTGTTCAAAAGGAGTGGCATATGACCCCAACCAGGACCAAGTTACAAAGAGCTAGGAGGCTAGCAATGAAAATAATTTATGGTGATGAAGAAGGCCAATACAACTTGCTTTGGGACTATGGTAATGAGTTGAGAAGAAGTAACCCTGGGAGCTCATTCTTTGTTGCACTAGATAGTCATGCAAGGTTTAATAAAGCCTATCTGTGTCTAGATGCATGCAAAAGAGGGTTCTTGCAGGGATGTAGGCCTATGATATTCCTTGATGGCTGTCATATCAGGACAAGGTACTTAGGACAGCTACTCAGTGTTGTTGGGATAGACCCAAATGATTGTATTTTTCCAATTGCAGTAGCTGTAGTTGAAGTGGAAGACAAGCCTAATTGGTGCTGGTTCCTTGAAAGACTAAAGAATGATCTTGCCATATTTAATACTGCTCCATGGACCATTATGTCAAACAAACAAAAGGTAGACAACATCAATTGTAGTATAAGTAGTAGTCCATAAGTAGTAGTCCATGCTTATGTTTTTGTTTTGTTATTGTAGGGCCTTATCAATGTTGTGGATGAGTTATTTCTAGAGTCGGAACACAGGTTCTATGTCAGGCACATGTGGCAGAACTTTCAACAACAATTCAAAGGGGATGTTCTTAAGAATCAACTTTGGAAGATAGCAAGAAGTACCACTTCTGTCAAGTATGAGCAGTACATGGCTGAGATGAAGGACATCAGCTTGGATGCTTACAAGTGGTTGCATGAGTTGGAACCATACACATGGGTTAGATCATTTCAAAGTGATCTTCCAAAGTGTGATATATTTCTCAACAATAACTGTGAAGTTTTCAACAAGTGAGAAGCCAATTAACTTGCTATACTATGTGCACAGCTTACTTCCATATTTCACACTTAACTCAGTTTTGTTTTGTATTCGTAGGTACATATTAGATGCTAGAGAGCTATCTATACTTTCTATGCTAGAAAGGATCAAAGGCCAACTGATGCAGAGGCACTACATCAAACAACTTCAGGCAGAGAAGATGAAAGGAAATTTTTGTCCAAAGATCAAGAAAAAGGTGGAGAAGCTAACTGATTGGGCAAACCTATGCTATGTGGATGGAGCTCGAGATGGGGTGTTCCAGGTAGGGGACAGGTGTGTGAACTACCTTGTGGACTGGCACACCAATGAATGCAGCTGTAAGAGGTGGCAGAAGGGTGGCACACCTTGTGTACATGCCATAGAATGTGCTAGACATGAAAGAGTTGACCCTCTTTCATTGGTTAACCAATGTTATTCTGTGAGCATGTTCAAAATGGCATACAAGAACATAATCTATCCATGTAGAGACATGACAGAATGGGAGAACATGAATGGGCCACCACTTCTGCCACCATTGTACTGTTGGGGAACGTAGTAATTTCAAAAAAAATCCTACTCACACACATGATCAAGGTGATGCATAGCAATGAGAGGGGAGAGTGTGTCCACGTACCAGACCGAAAGCGGAAGCGTTAGCACAACGCGGTTGATGTAGTCGTACGTCTTCACGATCCGACCGATCCAAGTACCAAACGTACGGCACCTTCGAGTTCAGCACACGTTCAGCTCGATGACATCCCTCGAACTCCGATCCAGCCGAGCTTTGAGTGAGAGTTCCGTCAGCACGACGACGTGGTGATGATGATGATGTTCTACAAAAGCAGGGCTTCGCCTAAGCACCGCTACAATATTATCGAGGTGGAATATGGTGGAGGGGGGCACCGCACACGGCTAAGAGATCAATGATCAATTGTTGTTGTGTCTAGGGTGCCCCCTGCCCCCGTATATAAAGGAGCAAGGGGGGGAGGTGCAGTCGGCCAGGAGGAGGCGTGCCAGGAGTCCTACTCCCACCGGGAGTAGGACTCCCTCCCTTCCTTGTTGGATTAGGAGAAGGGGGAAAGAGGAGGGAGAGAGAGGAAGGAAGGGGGGGCGCCGCCCCCTCTCCTTGTCCTATTCGGACTAGGGAGGAGGAGCGCGCGGCCCTGCCCTGGCCTTCTCTCCTCTTCTCCACTAAGGCCCACTATGGCCCATTAAGCCCCCGGGGGGTTCCGGTAACCCCTCGGTTCTCCGGTAAAATCCCGATTTCACCCGGAACACTTCCGATATCCAAATATAGGCTTCCAATATATCAATCTTCATGTATCGACCATTTCAAGACTCCTCATCATGTCCGTGATCACATCTGGGATTCTGAACAATCTTCGGTACATCAAAACTCATAAACTCATAATATAACCGTCATTGAAACTTTAAGCGTGCGGACCCTACGGGTTCGAGAACTATGTAGACATGACCGAGACACGTCTCCGGTCAATAACCAATAGCGGAACCTGGATGCTCATATTGGCTCCTACATATTCTACGAAGATCTTTATCGGTCAAACCGCATAACAACATACATTGTTCCCTTTGTCATCGGTATGTTACTTGCCCGAGATTTGATCGTCGGTATCTCAATACCTAGTTCAATCTCGTTACCGGCAAGTCTCTTTACTCGTTATGTAATACATCATCCCGTAACTAACTCATTAGCTACATTGCTTGCAAGGCTTATAGTGACGTGCATTACCGAGAGGGCCTAGAGATACCTCTTCGACAATCGGAGTGACAAATCCTAATCTTGAAACATGCCAACTAAACATGTACCTTCGGAGACACCTGTAGAGCTCCTTTATAATCACGCAGTTACGTTGTGATGCTTGGTAGCACATGCTACGTCTTGAGCTTGCGTTGGTTTTCCTCGAAGAGGAGAGTGTGATGCAGCAAGTGTAGCGTAAGTATTTCCCTCAGTTTTGAGAACCAAGGTATCAATCCAGTAGGAGGCTCCTCAAAAGTCCCACGCACCTACACAAACAAACTGAGAACTCGCAACCAACGCGATAAAGGGGTTGTCAATCCCTTCACGGCCACTTGCAAAAGTGAGATCTGATAGAGATAGTATGATAAGATAAATATATTTTTGGTATTTTATAATATAGATGCAAAAAGTAAAGATGCAAATAAAAGTAAATTGGAAGCAAATATGATAAGAGATAGACCCGGGGGCCATAGGTTTCACTAGAGGCTTCTCTCGAGATAGCATAAGTATTACGGTGGGTGAACAAATTACTGTCGAGCAATTGATAGAAAAGCGAATAATTATGAGATTATCTTTTTTTTGCATGGTAATACGTGTCTCATTCATATCATAAAGATTAAAGTACAAGTCACGTAAGGACCGACATGACAAAACTGAAAAGAGAGCAGAACATCTCTGAGCTTGACACCAACGCCCATCACCTGCCTCGGCACCACGACAGCAGCCACCGAAGAAAAGAATGATGGATCACCTTCTCACCTGAGCTCGACGTGGCTCCATCGCTGATATGCAGCTTTGCGGACCTCCAAGGTGGCTCACCAAAAGTGAAGCCCTTACCGTTGAACAAATCAGACCGGGGCAACACCCCGAACACGCCATCGAACTCCAGATCTGGCACCCCACCGCAACTAAGACATCACGGAAGGAAACCATACCTGCCATCCACAAACCACGAACCCAGCACATGTTCCGTCTTCCAGATGTCGTTGATGCAGACCACAATCTGCATCCGCTCCTGGACTACCTCCCAAACTCCGCGCCGACGCTGGAGCAAACGCCGTCGCAACGGCGGAGCCCGAGGACACAGGTCCACCACGAGGATGTCGTCGCTGCCACGCCATCCTTGCTTGAACAGACTGGTTTCCAAATCCATCCCCAACCATAGGACCAATGGCCTTGTCAAGGAAGGATCTGAAGAATCTTTATTCAGCGTTGTCATCATGGCCGTCGAAACAAAGACGATGAACAACCTAAAAATCTAAAATTATGAGGGAGTAAAAACGATCCACATGCGTGGATCCGGCAACCCCCCTCACCACCGACGACCGAGGTCGCCGATGGAGGGGAGCCGCTGGAGGACGGCGCTGAAAGATTGGGTCTCCTGGCAGCGGCTAGGGTTTCCAGCTGCCAGGGACAGGGACACGAGGTAATCAGTGTGCGATACTTATGGTGGGTGAACAAATTATGGTGGGTGAACAAATATGATAAGAGATAGACCCGGGGGCCATAGGTTTCACAAGAGGCTTCTCTCGAGATAGCATAAGTATTACGGTGGGTGAACAAATTACTGTCGAGCAATTGATAGAAAAGCGAATAATTATGAGATTATCTAGGCATGATCATGTATATAGGCATCATGTCCATAACAAGTAGACCGACTCCTGCCTGCATCTACTACTATTACTTCACACATCGACCGACTCCTGCCTACATCTAGAGTATTAAGTTCATAAGAACAGAGTAACGCTTTAAGCAAGATGACATGATGTAGAGGGATAAACTCATGCAATATGATATAAACCCCATCTTTTTATCCTTGATGGCAATAATACAATACGTCTCTTGCAACCCTTTCTGTCACTGGGTAAGAACACCGCAAGATTGAACCCAAAGCTAAGCACTTCTCCCATGGCAAGAAAGATCAATCTAGTAGGCCAAACCAAACCGATAATTCGAAGAGACTTGCAAAGATAACTCAATCACATAAAAGAATTCAGAGAAGATTCAATTATTATCCATAGATAAACTTGATCATAAACCCACAATTCATCGGATCTCGACAGACACACCGCAAAAAGAGATTACATCGAATAGATCTCCACAAGAGAGCGGGAGAACATTGTATTGAGATCCAAAAAGAGAGAAGAAGCCATCTAGCTAATAACTATGGACCCGTAGGTCTATGGTAAACTACTCACAACTCATCGGAGGGGCAAGGATGTTGATGTAGAGGCCCTCCGTGGTTGATTCCCCCTCCGGCAGAACACCGACGAATGCTCCAAGACGGGATCTTGCGGATACAGAAGGTTACGGCGGTGGAAATTGTGTTTCGGTTGCTCCCTGGATGTTTTCGGGGTACGTAGGTATATAGAGGAGGAAGAAGTACGTCGGTGGCCGCCCAAGGGCCCCACGAGACAGGGGGCACGCCCTACAGGGGGGCGCCCTCCTATCTCGTGGCCGCCACGGCTGCTTCTTGGCTTGCACTCCAAGTCCTCTGGATCATGTTCGTTCCAAAAATCACGCTCCCGAAGGTTTCATTCCATTTGGACTCCATTTGATATCCCTTTTCTTTAAAATACTGAAATAGGCAAAAAAGCAGCAATACGGGCTGGGCTTCCGGGTAGTAGGTTAGTCCCAAAAATGATATAAAAGTGTAAAATAAAGCCCATAAACATCCAAAAGGGGTAATATAATAGCATGGAACAATCAAAAATTATAGATACATTGGAGACGTATCAAGCATCCCCAAGCTTAATTCCTGCTCGTCCTCGAGTAGGTAAATGATAAAAAAGAAATTTTTGATGTGGAATGCTACCTAGCATAATTTTCAATGTAATTTTCTTTATTGTGGCATGAATGTTCAGATCCAAATGATTCAAAATAAAAGCTTATAAAACATAAAAATAATAATGCTTCAAAGCATACTAACAAATAATCATGTCCTATCAAAATAGCATAGCCAAAGAAGGCTTATCCCTACAAAATCATATAGTTAGGCCATGCTTCATTTTCATTACACAAAATACTCCCATCAAGCACAACCCCGATGACGAGCCAAGCAATTGTTTCATACTTTTTTAACGTGCTTCAGCTTTTTCAACTCTTACGCGATACATGAGCGTAAGCCATGGATATAGCACTATGGTGGTATATGGTGGTTGTGAGGACAAAAAAGGGAGAAGATAGTCTCACATCAACTAGGCGTATTAACGGGCTATATGGAGATGCCCATTAATAGATAGCAATGTGAGTGAGTAGGGATTGCCATGCAACGGATGAACTAGAGCTATAAATATATGAAATCTCAAAAAGAAACTAAGTGAGTGTGCATCCAACTTGCTTGCTCACGAAGACCTAGGGCATTTTGAGGAAGCCCATCATTGGAATATACAAGCCAAGTTCTATAATGAAAAATTCCCACTTAGTATATTAAAGTGACAACATATGAGACTCTCTATCATGAAGATCATGGTGCTATTTTGAAGCACAAGTGTGGAAAAAGAGATAGTAGCATTGTCCCTTCTCTCTTTTTCTCTCATTTTATTTTTTTCCTTTTTTTTCTTTGGCCTCTTTTTTTTTCTTTCTTGGCCTTTTTTTCCTTTTCTCATTTTTTTCTTTTTGTAAAGTCCGAAGTCTCATCCCGACTTGTGGGGGAATCATAGCCTTCATCATCCTTTCCTCACTAGGACAAGGCTCTAATAATGAAGATCATCACACTTATATGGATTTACAACTCAAGAATTACAACTCAAAGCTAGAACAAGATATGACTCTATATGAATGCCTCCGGCGGTGTACCGGGATATGCAATGAATCAAGAGTGACATGTATGAAAATTATGAAGGTGGCCTTGCCACAAATACGATGTCAACTACATGATCATGCAAAAGAGCAATATGACAATGATGGAATGTGTCATAATAAACGGAACGGTGGAAAGTTGCATGGAAATATATCTCGGAATGGCTATGGAAATGCCATAATATTTAGGTATGGTGGCTGTTTTGAGGAAGGTAAATAGAGGGTTCATGCTACCGGCGAAAGTTGTGCGGTAATAATAAAGGCTAGCAAAGAAAAAGGATGAGTGTGCATATGTCCATGGACTCACATTAGTCAAAAATGAACTCATATACTTATTGCAAAAGTCTACTTCGCCCTCGAAGCAAACTACTACTACGCATGCCCCAAGAGGGATAGATTGGTAGGAAAAGACCATCGCTTGTCCCCGACTGCCACTCATAAGGAAGACAATCAAAAGAGCACCTCATGCAACAAATTTGTCACACAACTTTTACCATAAGTGCATGCTACGGGACTTGCCAACTTCAACAAAAGTATTTCTCAATTTCATAATTACCCACTAGCATGACCCTAACATTACTACCTTTATATCTCAAAACAATTATCAAGCATCAAGTTGATCATAGCATCCAATTCTTTTTCTATGATAGTTTTTATTATACCCAACTTGGATGCTCATCATTCTAGGACCAAATTATAAGCATAGAAAATACCATGATGTTCTAAAAGACTCTCAAAATAATATAAGTGAAGCATGAGAGACTAGAAATTTCTTCAAAATTAAGACACCACCGTGCTCTAAAAGATATAAGTGAAGCACTAGAGCAAAAACTATCAAGCTCAAAAGATATAAGTGAAGCACATAGAGTATTCTAGCAAATTCTAATCAAGTAGGCTTCTCCCAAAAGGTATGTACAGCAAGGATGATTGTGCTAAACTAAAAAGCAAAGACTAATATAATACACGACGCTCCAAGCAAAACACATATCATGTGGCGAATAAAAATATAGCTCCAAGTAAAGTTACCAATGAACGAAGACGAAAGAGGGGATGCCTTCCCGGGGCATCCCCAAGCTTAGGCTTTTGGCTATCCTTGAATATCTTGGGGTGCCATGGGCATCCCCAAGCTTAGGCTCTTGCCACTCCTTATTCCATAGTCCATAAAAGCTTTACCCAAAACTTGAAAACTTCACAACACAAAACTCAACATGAAATCTTATAAGCTCCGTTAGTGAAAGAAAACAAAACCACCACATAAGGTACTGCAATGAACTCATTCTTTATTTAATTTGGTGTTAAACCTACTGTATTCCAACTTTTCTATGGTTTATAAGCTATTTTACTAGCCATAGATGCATCAAAATAAGCAAACAACACACGAAAAACAAAATTTGTAAAAAACAGAATAGTCTGTAGCAATCTGTAACTAACTCAAACTTCTGGAACTCTAAAAATCCTACCAAAATAGGACATACTGGAAAATTTGTCTATTGCTAAGCAGCAAAAAGAATCAATGCAAAAGCACGTTTCTGTGATTTATTTAATTGTTTCTCGTGAGCGCAAAGTTTCTGTTTTTCAGCAGAATCAAATCAACTATCATCATAGTTTATCCTATAGGTTCTACTTGGCACAAACACTAATTAAAAGATAAAAACACATCTAAACATATATTAGATGCAAGATTTATTACTAAACAGGAGAAAAAGCAAAAAACATAAAAAAAATTGGGTTGCCTCCCAACTAGCGCTATCGTTTAACGCCCCTAGCTAGGCATAAAAGCAAAGATAGATCTAACGAGTGCCTTCTTTGGCAGTAAATTCATAATTAGCCCGCATGATAGATTCATAAGGTAATTTGAATTTCTTTCTTGTAAAGTGCTAAATGCCTTTCTTTAATGGAAATTGGAATCTAATATTCCCTTCCTTCATATCAATAATCGCACCAATCGTTCTAAGGAAAGGTCTACCAAGAATAGTAGGGCAAGAAAGATTGCAATCTATATCAAGAACGATAAAATCTATGGGAACCAAATTTCTATTTGCAATAATGAGAACATTATTGATCCTTCCCATTGGCTTTTTAATGGTGGAATCTGCAAGGTGCAAATTTAAAGAGCAATCATTTGATCATGGAAACCTAGAACATCACATAAAGTTTTCGGAATCGTGGAAACACTAGAACCCAAATCACACAAAGCAAAACACTCATAATCTTTAATTCTAATCTTTATAGTGGGTTCCCACTCATCATTAAGTTTTCTAGGTATAGAAACTTCCAAATTAAGTTTTTCATCATAAGATTGCAACAAAGCATCAATGATATGTTTGGTAAAAGCTTTATTTTGACTATAAGCGTGAGGAGAATTAACAACGGATTGCAACAAGGAAATACAACCTTTTAAAGAGCAATTATCATAATCAAATTCCTTGAAATCCGAGATAGTAGGCTCAATGTTATTTGAAGTTGTGACCTCTCCAATCTCACTTTTACCAAATTTAGCATCAAGATCTAAAGACTCCAAATTTTTGGGACGCCTTCTAGGCAAAGTTGATTCATCATCAGTCCCATAATCATCAAAATTCATATTGCAAAACATAGATCTAAGAGGAGACGCATCAATAACTTTAAGATCTTCATCATTATTTTCATGGAAACTAGAAGAACACGCTTTTATAAAGCTATCTTTCTTAGCACACAATCTAGCGGTTCTTTCCTTACACTCATCAATCGAAATTCTCATTACTTTGAGAGACTCATTGATATCATGCTTAGGAGAAGAAGATCTAAGTTTAAGAGAATCAACATCAAGCGAAAGTCTATCAATGTTCCTAGCCAAATCATCAACTTTGAGCAATTTTTCTTCAAGCAAAGCATTAAAATTCTTTTAAGAAATCATAAATTCTTTCACACTATTCTCAAAATCAGAGGGCATCTTATTAAAATTACCATAAGAATTATTGTTGGAATTTCCATAATTATTAGAGGAATTACTAGTGAACGGTCTAGCATTAAAGTTTCCTCTATAGGCATTGTTTCCAAAATTATTCCTACCAACAAAATTCACATCCATAGATTCATTATTATTCTCAATCAAAGAAGACAAAGGCATATCATTGGGATCAAGAGGAGTATTATTAGTAGCAAACAAATTCATAAGTTCATCCATCTTTCCACTCAAAACATTGATTTCTTCTATAGCATGCACTTTTTTACTAGAAGATCTTTCGGTGTGCCATTGAGAATAATTAGCCATAATATTATCAAGAAGTTTTGTAGCATATCCTAATGTGATTTCCATAAACGTGCCTCCCGTGGCCGAATCTAGGAGATTTCTAGAAGCAAAGTTCAAACCGGCATAAAAATTTTGTATGATCATCCATAAATTCAAACCATGAGTAGGGCAATTGCGAAGCATCAATTTCATTCTTTCCCAAGATTGGGCAACATGCTCATGATCAAGTTGTTTAAAATTCATAATATTGTTCCTAAGAGTGATAATCTTAGCGGGAGGAAAATACTTAGAGATAAAAGCATCTTTGCACTTGTTCCAAGAATCAATACTATTTTTAGGCAATGATTAAAACCAAACTTTAGCACGATCTCTAAGAGAAAATGGAAATAACTTCAATTTGACAATATTGTTATCCATATCTTTCTTCTTTTGCATATCACACAAATCAACAAAGTTGTTTAGATGAGTAGCGACATTTTCACTAGGAAGGCCGGCGAATTGATCTTTCATAACAAGATTCAGCAAAGCAGCATTGATTTCACAAGACTCAACATCATTAAGAGGAGCAATCGGAGTACTAAGGAAATCATTATTATTGGTATTCGAGAAATCACACAATTTGGTATTATCTTGCGCCATGGCAACAAGTAATCCACACACCAGCAAACAGAAAAAGGCAAGAGAAAAGAGAGGAGGAGATTGGGAAAGAGAGGGCAAATAAAATGGCAAGGGTGAAGTGGGGGAGAGGAAAACAAGAGGCAAATGGCAAATAATGTAAATGCGAGGGAGATGGGTTTGTGATGGGTACTTGGTATGTCTTGACTTGAGCGAAGACCTCCCCGGCAACAGCGCCAGAAATCACACGTTGGTGGGAGGTCGAATCTTGACTTGACTTGGTGGAAGCCTCCCCGGCAACGGCGCCAGAAATCCTTCTTGCTACATCTTGAGCTTGCGTTGGTTTTCCCCGAAGAGGAGAGGGTGATGCAGCAAGTGTAGCATAAGTATTTCCCTCAGTTTTGAGAACCAAGGTATCAATCCAGTAGGAGGCTCCTCAAAAGTCCCATGCACCTACACAAACAAACTGAGAACTCGCAACCAACGCGATAAAGGGGATGTCAATCCCTTCACGGCCACTTGCGAAAGTGAGATCTGATAGAGATAGTATGATAAGATAAATATTTTTTTGGTATTTTATAATATAGATGCAAAAAAGTAAAGATGCAAATAAAAGTAAATTGGAAGCAAATATGATAAGAGATAGACCCGGGGGCCATAGGTTTCACTAGAGGCTTCTCTCGAGATAGTATAAGTATTACGGTGGGTGAACAAATTACTGTCGAGCAATTGATAGAAAAGAGAATAATTATGAGATTATCTAGGCATGATCATGTATATAGGCATCACATCCATAACAAGTAGACCGACTCCTGCCTGCATCTACTACTATTACTTCACACATCAACCGACTCCTGCCTACATCTAGAGTATTAAGTTCATAAGAACGGAGTAACGCTTTAAGCAAGATGACATGATGTAGAGGGATAAACTCATGCAATATGATATAAACCCCATCTTTTTATCCTTGATGGCAACAATACAATACGTGTCTTGCAACCCTTTCTGTCACTGGGTAAGAACACCGCAAGATTGAACCCAAAGCTAAGCACTTCTCCAATGGCAAGAAAGATCAATCTAGTAGGCCAAACCAAACCGATAATTCGAAGAGACTTGCAAAGATAACTCAATCACATAAAAGAATTCAGAGAAGATTCAATTATTATCCATAGATAAACTTGACCATAAACCCACAATTCATCAGATCTCGACAAACACACCGCAAAAAGAGATTACATCGAATAGATCTCCACAAGAGAGGGGGAGAACATTGTACTGAGATCCAAAAAGAGAGAAGAAGCCATCTAGCTAATAACTATGGACCCGTAGGTCTGTGGTAAACTACTCACAACTCATCGGAGGGGCAAGGATGTTGATGTAGAGGCCCTCCATGGCCGATTCCCCCTCCGGCAGAACACCGGCGAAGGCTCCAAGATAGGATCTCGCGGATACAGAAGGTTACGGCGGTGGAAATTGTGTTTTGGTTACTCCCTGGATGTTTTTGGGGTACGTAGGTATATATAGGAGGAAGAAGTACGTCGGTGGCCGCCCGAGGGGCCCACAAGACAGGGGGGCGCGCCCTACAGGGGGGGCGCCCTCCTATCTCGTGGCCGCCTCGGCTGCTTCTTGGCTTGCACTCCAAGTCCTCTGGATCACGCTCGTTCCAAAAATCACGCTCCCGAAGGTTTAATTCCGTTTGGACTCCGTTTGATATTCCTTTTCTTCGAAATACTGAAATAGGCAAAAAAACAACAATATGGGCTGGGCTTCCGGTTAGTAGGTTAGTCCCAAAAAATGATATAAAAGTGTAAAATAAAGCCCATAGACATCCAAAAGGGGTAATATAATAGCATGGAACAATAAAAAATTATTGATACATTGGAGACGTATCAGCACACAAAGTGTTCCTCCGGTAAACGGGAGTTGCATAATCTCATAGTTATAGGAACATGTATAAGTCATGAAGAAAGCAATAGCAACATACTAAACGATCAAGTGCTAAGCTAACGGAATGGGCCAAGTCAGTCACATCATTCTCCTAATGATGTGATCCCGTTAATCAAATGACAACTCATGTCTATGGTTAGGAAACTTAACCATCTTTGATTAACGAGCTAGTCAAGTAGAGGCATACTAGTGACACTATGTTTGTCTATGTATTCACACATGTATCAAGTTTCCGGTTAATACAATTCTAGCATGAATAATAAACATTTATCATGAAATAAGGAAATAAATAATAACTTTATTATTGCCTCTAGGGCATATTTCCTTCAGTCTCCCACTTGCACTAGAGTCAATAATCTAGTTCACATCACCATGTGATTTAACACTAATATTCACATCTGTATGTGATTAATACCCATAGTTCACATCGTCATGTGATCAACACCCAAAGGGTTTACTAGAGTCAATAATGTAGTTCACATTGCTATGTGATTAACACCCAAAGAGTACTAAGGTATGATCATGTTTTGCTCATGAGAGAAGTTTAGTCAACGGGTCTGTCACATTCAGAGCCGTATGTATTTTGCAAATATTCTATGTCAACAATGCTATGCACGGAGCTACTCTAGCTAATTGCTCCCACTTTCAATATGTATCCAGATTGAGACTTAGAGTCATCTGGATCGGTGTAAAATCTTGCACCGGTGTAACTCTTTACGACGGGCTCTTTTATCACCTCCATAATCGAGAAATATTTCCTTAGTTCTTACTAAGGATATTCTTGACCGCTGTCTAGTGATCTACTTCTAGATCAAAAATTGTACTCCCTTGGCAAACTCAGAGCAAGGTATACAATAGGTCTAGTACATAACATAGCATACTTTATAGAACCTATGATTGAGGCATAGGGAATGACTTTTCATTCTTCTTCTATTTTCTGCCATGGTCGGGTTTTGAGTCTTACTCAACTTCAACACAGGCAAGAACTCCTTCTTTGACTGTTCCATTTTGAACTACTTCAAAATCTTATCAAGGTATGTGCTCATTGAAAAATCTTATCAAGCATCTTGATCTATCTCTATAGATCTTGATGCTCAATGTGTAAGCAGCTTCACCGAGGTCTTTCTTTGAAAAACTTCTTATTTAAGTATCCTTTTATGCTATCCAGAATTTCTATATCATTTCCATTCAACAATATGTCATCTACATATAGTTTTAGAAATGCTACAGAGCTCCCACTCACTTTCTTGCAAATACAGGCTTCTCCAAAAGTCTGCATAAAACCATATGCTTTGATCAACTCATCAAAGCGTATATTCAAACTCCGAGATGCTTGCACCAGTCCATAGATGGATCACTAGAGCTTGCACACTTTTTTAGCACCTTTAGGATTGACAAAACCTTCTGGTTGCATCATATACAACTCTTCTTTAATAAATTCATTACGGAATCCAGTTTTGACATCCATTTGCCAGATTTCATAAAATGTGGAAATTTGCTAACATGATTCAGACAGACTTAAGCATTGCTACGAGTGAGAAAATCTCATCGTGTTCAACACCTTGAACTTGTTGAAAAACCTTTTGCGACAAGTCAAGCTTTGTAGATAGTAACACTACTATCAGCGTCTGTCTTCCTCTTGAAGATCCATTTATTTTCTATGGCTTGCCGATCATCGGGCAAGTCCACCAAAGTCCACACTTTGTTCTCATACATGGATCCCATCTCAGATTTCATGGCCTCAAGCCATTTCGCGGAATCTGGGCTCATCATCGCTTCCCCATAGTTCGTAGGTTCATCATGGTCTAGTAACTTGACTTCCAGAACAGGATTACCATACCACTCTAGTGCGGACTGTATGTTGGAAGACCTACGAGGTTCTGTAGTAACTTAATCTGAAGTTTCATGATCATCATCATTAGCTTCCTCACTAATTGGTGTAGGAATCACTAGAACTGATTTCTGTGATGAACTACTTTCCAATTCGGGAGAAGGTACAATTACCTTATCAAGCTCTACTTTCCTCCCATTCACTTCTTTTGAGAGAAACTCCTTCTCTAGAAAGGATCCATCTTAGCAACAAATATCTTGCCTTTGGATCTATGATAGAAGGTGTACCCAACAGTTTCCTTTCGGTATTCTATGAAGACGCACTTCTCCGATTTGGGTTCGAGCTTATCAGGTTGAAACTTTTTCACATAATCATCGCAACTCCAAACTTTAAGAAACGACATCTTAGGTTTATTGCTAAACCATAGTTCATACGGTGTCGTCTCAACGGATTTAGATGGTGCCCTATTTTAACGTGAATGCAACTATCTCTAATGCATAACCCCAAAATGATATTGGTAAATCGGTAAGAGACATCATTGATCGCACCATATCAAAGAAAGTGTGGTTATGACGTTCGGACACACCGTTACATTGTGGTGTTCCGGGTGGCATGAGTTTGTGAAACTGTTCCACATTATTTTAACTGAAGGCCAAACTCGTAACTCAAATATTCATCTCCACGATCATATCGTAGAAACTTTATTTTCTTGTTATGATGATTTTCCTCTTCACTCTGAAATTCTTTGAACCTTTCAACTGTTTTAGACTTATGTTTCATCAAGTAGATATACCCATATCTGCTTAAATCATCTGTGAAGGCAGAAAATAATGATACCCGCCACGAGCCTTAATATTCATTGGTCTGCATACATCAGTATGTATTATTTCCAATAAGTCAGTAGCTCGTTCCATTGTTCCAGAGAACGGAGTTGTAGTCATCTTGCCCAAAAGGCACGGTTCGCAAGCATCAAATGATTCATAACCAAGTGATTCCGAAAATCCATCTTTATGGAGTTTCTTCATGCGCTTTACACCAATATGACCCAAACGGCTGTGCCACAAATAAGTTGTACTATCATTATTAACTTTGCATCTTTTGGCATCAATATTATGAATATGTGAATCACTACGATCGAGATCCAACAAACTATTTTCATTGGGTGTATGACCATTGAAGGTTTTATTCATGTAAACAGAACAACAATTATTCTCTGACTTTAAATGAATAACCGTATTGCAATAAACATGATCAAATCATATTCATGCTCAACGCAAACGCCAAATAACATTTATTTAGGTTTAACACTAATCCCGAAAGTATAGGGACTGTGTGATGATAATCATATCAATCTTGGAACTACTTCCAACACTCATCGTCACTTCCCCTTCAACCAGTATTTGTTTATTCTGTAACTCCTATTTCGAGTTACTAATCTTAGCAATCGAACAAGTATTAAATACTCAGGGGCAACTATAAACACTAGTAAGGCACACATCAATAACCTGTATATCAAATATACCCTTGTTCACTTTGCCATCCTTCTTTATCCTCCAAATATTCAAGGCATTTCCACTTCCAGTGATCATTTCCTTTGCAGTGTAAGCACTCAGTTTCAGGCTTTGGTCCAACTTTGGGATTCTTCGCGGGAGTGACAACTAGCTTGTCATTCTACTTGAAGTTCCCTTTCTTTCCCTTTGCCCTTTTCTTGAAACTAGTGATCTTGTCAATCATCAACACTTGATGCTATTTTTTGATTTCTACCTTCGTCGATTTCAACATCACAAAGAGCTTGGGAATCGTTTTCGTCATTCCTTGCATACTATAGTTCATCACGAAGTTCCAGTAACTTGGTGATGGTGACTAGAGAACTTTTTCAATCACTATCTTATCTGGAAGATTAACTCCCACTTGATTCAAGCGATTGTAGTACCCAAACAATCTGAGCACATGCTCACTAGTTGAGCATTTCTCCTCCATCTTTTAGCTATAGAACTTGTTGGAGACTTCATATCTCTCAACTCGGGTATTTTTCTTGAAATATTAACTTCAACTCCTGGAACATCTCATATGGTCCATGACGTTAAAAACATCTTTAAAGTCCCGATTCTAAACCGTTAAGCATGGTGCACTAAACTATCAAGTAGTCATCATATTGAGCTAGCCAAACGTTCATAACGTCTACACCTGCTCCTGCAATAGGTCTGTCACCTAGCGCTGCATCAAGGACATAATTCTTCTATGCAGCAATGAGGATAATCCTCAGATCACGGATCCAATCCGCATAATTTCTACTAACATCTTTCAACATAGTTTTTCTCTAGGAACATATCAAAATAAACATAGGGAAGCAATAACACGAGCTATTGATCTACATCATAATTTGCAAAATACTACCAGGACTAAGTTCATGATAAATTAAAGTTCAATTAATCATATTACTTAAGAACTCCCACTTAGATAGACATCCCTCTAATCATCTAAGTGAGCACATGATCCAAATCAACTAAACCATGTCCGATCATCACATGAGATGGAGTAGTTTTCAATGGTGAACATCACAATGTTGATCATATCTACTATATGATTCACGCTCGACCTTTCGGTCTCAGTGTTCCGAGGCCATATCTGTATATGCTAGGCTCGTCAAGTTTAACCTGAGTATTCTGCGTGTGCAACTATTTTGCACCCGTTGTATTTGAACGTAGAGCCTATCACACCCGATCATCATGTGGTGTCTCAGAACAAAGAACTTTCGCAACGGTGCATACTCAGGAAGAACACTTATACCTTGAAATTTAGTGAGAGATCATCTTATAAAGCTACCGTCAATCAAAGCAAAATAAGATGCATAAAGGATAAACATCACATGCAATCAATATAAGTGATATGATATGGCCATCATCATCTTGTGCTTGTGATCTCCATCTCCGAAGCACCGTCATGATCACCATCGTCACCGGCGCGACACCTTGATCTCCATCGTAGCATCGTTGTCGTTTCGTCACCTATTGCTTCTACGACTATCACTACTGCTTAGTGATAAAGTAAAGCAATTACAGGGTGATTGCATTGCATACAATAAAGCGACAACCATATGGCTCCTTCCAGTTGCCGACAACTCGGTTACAAAACATGATCATCTCATACAATAAAATATAGCATCACGTATTGACCATATCACATCACAACATGCCCTGCAAAAACAAGTTAGACGTCCTCTACTTTGTTGTTGCAAGTTTTACGTGGCTGCTACGGGCTGAGCAAGAACCGTTCTTACCTACGCATCAAAACCACAACGATAGTTCGTCAAGTTAGTGCTGTTTTAACCTTCTCAAGGATCGGGCATAGCCACACTCGGTTCGACTAAATTTGGAGAAACTGACACCCGCCAGCCACCTATGTGCAAAGCACGTCGGTACAACTAGTCTCGTGTAAGCATATGCGTAATGTTGGTCTTGGCCGCTTCATCCAACAATACTGCTGAACCAAAGTATGACATGCTGGTAAGCAGTATGACTTGCATCGCCCACAACTCACTTGTGTTCTACTCGTGCATATAACATCAACGCATAAAACCAGGCTCGGATGCCACTGTTGGGGAACGTAGTAATTTCGAGAAAAAAAATCCTACGCACACACAGGATCATGATGATGCATAGCAACAAGAGGGGAGAGTGTGTCCACGTACCCTCGTAGACCGAAAGCGGAAGCGTTAGCACAACGCGGTTGATGTAGTCGTACGTCTTCATGATCCGACCGATCCAAGTACTGAACGTACGACACCTCCGAGTTCAGCACACGTTCAGCTCGATGACGTCCCTCGAACTCCGATCCAGCCGAGCTTTGAGGGAGAGTTCCGTCAGCACGATGACATGGTGACGATGATGATGTTCTACCGACGCAGGGCTTCGCCTAAGCACCGCTACGATATTATCGAGGTGGAATATGGTGGAGGGGGGCACCGCACACGGCTAAGAGATTAATGATCAATTATTGTTGTCTCTAGGGTGCCCCCCTGCCCCTGTATATAAAGGAGCAAGGGGGGAGGTGCGGCCGGCCAGGAGGAGGCGCGCTAGGAGGAGTCCTACTCCCACCGGGAGTAGGACTCCCTCCCTTCCTTGTTAGATTAGGAGAAGGGGGGGGGGAAGAGGAGGGAGAGAGAGGAAGGAAAGGGGGGGCACCGCCCCCTCTCCTTCTCCTATTCGGACTAGGGAGGGAGGGGCGCGCGGCCCTGCCCTGGCCTCCTCTCCTCTTCTCCACTAAGGCTCACTATACCATTAAGCCCCCGGGGGGTTCCGGTAACCCCTCGGTACTCCGGTAAAATCCCGATTTCACCCGCAACACTTCCGATATCCAAATATAGGCTTCCAATGTATCAATCTTCATGTCTCGACCATTTCGAGACTCCTCGTCATGTCCGTGATCACATCCGGGACTCCGAACAATCTTAGGTACATCAAAACTCATAATATAACCGTCATTGAAACTTTAAGTGTGCGGACCCTACAGGTTCGAGAACTATGTAGACATGACCGAGACACGTCTCCGGTCAATAACCAATAGCTGAACCTGGATGCTCATATTGGCTCCTACATATTCTATAAAGATCTTTATCGGTCAAACCGCATGACAACATACGTTGTTCCCTTTGTCATTGGTATGTTACTTGCCCGAGATTTGATTGTCGGTATCTCAATACCTAGTTCAATCTCGTTACCGGCAAGTCTCTTTACTCGTTACGTAATGCATTATCCCGTAACTAACTCATTAGCTACATTTCTTGCAAGGCTTATAGTGACGTGCATTACCGAGAGGGCCCAGAGATACATCTCCGACAATCGGAGTGACAAATCCTAATCTTGAAATACGCCAACTCAACATGTACCTTCGGAGACACCTATAGAGCTCCTTTATAATCACCCAGTTACGTTGTGACGTTTGGTAGCACACAAAGTGTTCCTCCAATAAACGGGAGTTGCATAATCTCATAGTCATAGGGACATGTATAAGTCATGAAGAAAGCAATAGCAACATACTAAACGATCAAGTGCTAAGCTAACGGAATGGGTCAAGTCAATCACATCATTCTCCTAATGATGTGATCCCGTTAATCAAATGACAACTCATGTCTATGGTTAGGAAACTTAACCATCTTTGATTAACAAGCTAGTCAAGTAGAGGCATACTAGTGACACTATGTTTGTCTATGTATTCACACATGTATCAAGTTTCCGGTTAATACAATTCTAGCATGAATAATAAACATTTATCATGAAATAAGGAAATAAATAATAACTTTATTATTGCCTCTAGGGCATATTTCCTTCATGTACATCAAGCAAGTAGGCAGGCCATGCAAGAGCGGAAGAAAAGAACCAGGTGAAGTAATCTGCAGTAATGGTGGCAAGAAAATGTCTAGGCATGGTGTCATCATGCACTGCAAAAACTGTGGAGAGGCAGATCACAACACTAAAGGATGCAAGTACCTCAAGGCAGGAGTACCTCCTCCAAATATGCAGGCAGCATCAGCACCACAAGAAAATCATGAAGCAACATCACCACCTGAGCAACATGTGCAAGATGAAGATCCTGTCATTACTCAGGTATGTTTTTGCACTAAATAATGCATACGATGTTTCAGTTTGGCATCTATGTTGGATCACTTGATTATTGCTTCATTTTTGAGCAGGAACACAACCCTGCAGAAAATCCTATCATAGAAGATCTTATGGTTGATCAAATGATAGAAAGGGTAAGTTTTGTCATACATGATCTCATATATTTTGCCAAGCCTACTATTATTGTGTAGTACATGATCTCATGGTAAGTTTTGTCATACATGCAGAGGCATGTGCCAAGAGTGATTGCACAAGGACCTGTTCTAGAGTCTACATTCCTTTCTATTGCTCAATCAAAACCAAGGGAGCACAAGCACCATTTAGCAAGGAGAGATGCCCAAGAAGTTACTTGCATTAAAAAAGCAGAGAGACAAAGACATAGAAGACAAGAAAAATGCTATACTTGCAGCATGGAGAGAAGAACAAGAAAAGAAGGCTCAAGAAGCTGCCAAGAAGAGACATCTACAAGAGGAGAAGAAAACAACAGAGGCAGAGAGGAAGAGACAGGCAGCTGCTCAGAATAGAGAGAAGAAGAAAGAAGAAGCAGCAATAAAAAAGCAAGCTCAAGCGGATCAAGGCAGATTCTTCTGGAGGTTAAGAAAACTATAGCTGCTGAGAACAAAGCAAAGAAGGAGGGTGAGAAGAAGGCTAAAAAAGAACAAGAAGCTAGCACAGAAAGAGGCTGCTGCAGCAAAAAGAAGAGCAGATAAAAAAGTAGAGAAAGAGACTGTTGCAGCACAAAGAAAAGAAGAACTTAGGCTAATATCTATTGCGATGGGTAAAAGACAGGATGATTCACAACATCAAGAAGATGGTCAGCCAAGGAAGGCTAGCAGAACATCCATGTTTGATATCTTCAGATGATGAGACAGTGGAGAGCCAGAACATCCATTGTAATATGCAACCTTCTTATTTTGTAACCAGTTGGTAATGTAGGAATGTTGCAATTGATCCATAATGATGTAGACACATGAGTATGGATCAATTGTTGCTCATTTTGTAACCAGTTCTACAAGATACTTCTTTGCCCTACTTATGACTATGCTTAATGCCCTGGTTATAACATTGCCCAACATATGACAATGGTCACATTTGTCCTCTTCAACTTGCAGCAGTTCCATAGTTATCTTGCAAGCAAAATGAACACAATATTTCATTGCCTAAATTGACAGCACACACACAAGCCAAATATGACAATGGTCAAATGTGCCCAAATTGACAGCACCACCTACCTTTCCAATGTACACACAACCCAAATATGATAACATAATAATGATATCTTCATAAGACATCAAGATCATCATCCATTAACTTCCATTTGCAGTACAAGATTGTCACTTACATTACATATTGCAAAAGCATCGTATACAATGCAAAAGATTGTCACTTGACACTAACAATACTACCACATAGTACTAGTTCATCTCCTAACAAACTAGGCAATAGCCATACTGCATGAACTACATATTGCATCAACTCCATCACTTCTTCAGCAGAAAAATAACTACAAGCACTGCAACTACAATGAGTGCTGCCAACAGTGCCTTCATCATCACCAACATTTCATTGCCTAACCCTACGAGTGCCTCTACTTGCTGATTGCTCATTTGCCCTGGAACTCTTCCGTGATTTCCATCTTCAAAGCCTGGAAGATCAACTGCACCTCCACCTGCATATCTTCGATTCCTTACTCGCACCAGCTCTTCCCTCCTATCTTATGCAGCTCCTAATGCATCTACGGCTTCATTGCCCGCGAGAAATTGATTTTCAAGCAAGTAGCCAACGTATTCCAACTCCCAATGCCAGAAATGGTCTTGAAGATCAAAAGAAAAGAACAAACGCCAAAAATCACCATTACAAGTTCCCCAAAATTCGACCAAAATGAAGAACAGGGATGCACTCCACTTACACCAATAGGACACCTGTAGAAGACCCAGCCCTCGTGCTTCTCCGTGTTGGAGAGATAAAACTTAACACGAGTGCGGGAAGAAGGGCATCTGATGAGAGGCACCACCACCGAACGGCCGCCGAGCAAAGACCTGACTGAGCTTGTCGACATGGCGGAGTGAAGCAACTGGTGGCGGCTAGCGGCAGGAAGACGCCGCCGGCAAGCAGCACAGAAGAGGGCGACGGTGTCGGCGACAGAGTGGGGAATTAGGGATTCCGCCGCAGAGTGGGGTATTTCAGGGTGGTCGATGGATAATTACATGCGCCGGGCTAATTTACAGAAATAACCCTGACCGGGCCGACGTGGACGGCACTGACGGGTCAAACCGAGCGGCGGCGGGTGGCGTATGAGCAACGGTGACCGTACAAACACGTCCTGTCGTATTGGGTGACCATATTGACCGTATTTCTAAGGGCATCTCCAGCCGTTGGCCCCCTAGGAGGGGCAAAAAATCGCCCCTTGGGGGCGCACCGGCGCTAAATCGCGCACTGGGGGCATGATGCCCCCCAGTCGCGGCGCCCACGGTTCATTAAAAAAAATCAAATTCGGCGCAAAACGACTCAAATTTAACATAAACATCGGCGAGTTCGTTCAAACTTAAACATTTTAAAAAAATAAAATAAAAAAACTACCGCGGGCTACCCCCGCCGTCTCCCTCGCCGCCCACGCGGTTCTACATGCCGAGGAGGCTGTAGAACCGCGTGTAGTCGCCGCCGCCGTCGTCGTCATCGTCGTCGTCGTCGTCCCTGCCGACGCCTCCGCCGTCCCTGCTGCATCCCTCCCCCGGTTGGCGCGGCGGGTTGGACGGTCCGGGGGCGGCGTCGTCGTCGTCGTCGTCGCTGTCGAGGACTACGATGCCGTGGGCGTCCTCGCGCCCATGCTTGCGGGCAGTGATCTCCTCCAGGGCCCGGCGTTGCCGGACCGTCTCGTCACGGAGGTAGTCGTCCCGCGCCCACCGCATGGCGTCCTCGTCGGAGAAGCCGCGCCGGGCTATCTCCTCGTACTCCGCGGGGAGGCCGGGCTCCGGCTTGGGCTCGACGAGGACGAAGCGGCCGGTGGATGGAGAGGCGTTGGCGCCGATGCGGACGCCGGAGCTGCGGGTGCGCGCGGCGACCGGTGTGCCCTGGGGCTCCGGCTTGACGGGGCGGAGGCAGGGCGAGCCGCCGGACGAGGAGGAGGACCCCCCGGTCTCCATGCGTCTCGGGGTCCAGGAGCTTCCCCGGCGGTGTGAGAAGGAAGGGGGAGCGGGGTACTCGAGGCGCGGCGTGTTGCCGCCCTCGATGTACTCGAGGACGGCCTCCAATGTGCGCCCGGGCACGCCCCACCACCGACGCCGGCCGGCGGAGTTGAGCCTGCCGGAGGGCACGACGCCGTTGGTGGCCTCGAGCTGCTGGGCGTGACGGCGGCGGATGTACGGGTCCCAGAGCGGGCTGTCGGGGACGTACCATGGCCCCTCCCTCACCGCACGCGGCAGGTTCGAGCGGATGCGTGCGATCTCCGGACGCCGCACCGTGCTGATCCTCCACGCCCCGGGCACCCGCATGTCCGGCGGGACCGGGTACTCGGCCTCGTAAAGGAGGCGAGCCTCGTCTTCATGAAGATGGCGGCGGCCGAAGCCGTTCGCCGCCGCGCCGTCGCCAGAGAAGCGCTCGGCCATGGGTGCGAACTGGTGACGGCGAAAAAGAGGAGAGGGGAGGGATGAACGACGACGGCGGGAGAGTGTGACTCGCCGTGTGCGTCGGGGCGCGTCATATATAGGCCGAGGCGCCGCCCACACGCGTGGCACCGTGTGTACGCGTGGCGGGCGAGGGACGCGCGTCGTCCGGTCTTCACTGCGCCGCCCGTGAGGCATCAATGGCGCACGCTGACCGGCGCGGCAGCTTTGGCATTGATTCGTCGCGGGAAACGAGGCGATGAGGACGACGAAGGGCCGAGAAGTGAGCCGTGTCGCTGACGTGGCGGCCCCGCGGCTTCTTCGCGCCAAAAAAATTCGCCCGGCGCCCCCGAGTGCCCCCCAGCGCGCCGGGTTCGGGCTGGGTTCGCCGGCGCTGTTTTCGGTCCAAGCCGGCGAAAATCGGGCTCCTGGGGGCGCGACTGGGCCGTTTTTTCGGCACCGACGCGAAAAAAACGCCTGGGGAGGCCTTCTTGGGGGCGCGGCTGGAGATGCCCTAAATACAGTGACCAAACTGAGCGCTCTTCGCAAGTTAATTGACTGCCAGTGCATTTTACTCTCAGATATACATCAGGCACATCTTTATATTCATACAACAAACCTGGCTAGCCTTTTTTTTGCGAGTAAAAACCTGGCTAGCCTTCAACAACCTATGTAAAAGAAGGATATAATTTTTTTCTCGTGCTTTAATTATATATTTCCATGATTAGCCGCAGAATGGACATGACAAATCTGGTCCTAAATTTGACACGAACTTGTGAGCAAGTCCTGTTGGTTGTTCGGGCAATTTATAACATGTAGGCCAAGCCAGGCGTCAAGCCGAGGAGCCGTTGTTGCCAAGGTTTTTCACCCGCGGGTTTTTCGTCATCCTGATTGTTCTTCGATCAGAGTGAGAGTGAGCCGTTGTTGTACTGGCCGCCAGCCTTCCACCCATATCCTAAGGATTCGCCGTCGTCAAATTAATTCAGTAGGGCGCTGGGCGCCCATGTGCAAAGGTCTACTCCTCTTGGGTGTATTCCATGTTGCACATCTGCTTTCATTGCGACCCCCAGTGGCGGTGCCAGAAATATAGCCTTGTATAATCAGTTTCAAATTGTTTTTTTTAAAGGAGGAGGACCCCCGGCCTCTGCATCTGAACGATGCATGCAGCTACTTTATTAATTATTCACACAAGATCTTACAAAGTCATACAACAGTAAGACTAAAGTCACCGTATAGGCAACATCTGTCGCTATGAATTTATACAAATATGTCCCAATATTTCTAATATTATGCTAATTTCACCAAAAAGCCGGGTAGCCAATTGACTACCCAGCTTGTATGTGGCTTCCCCTTGTCCGTTCTCACCGTCTTACTGATATTGTAGGTACTCCATCTCAGTTTACAAGTCCTACACGTATACCTAGATTGCCAATTTTATCATCCTAATATAAACTATATAACATAAAAATTATATCTTTTGAAAATAGAACATCTAAAGTTTATATTGATATATTTTTTGTAATATATGATTTGTATTAGATTGGTCAAATTGACGACCTAGGGGTACGCGCACGCCCTGTAAACAGAGAGAGAGGAAGTAATTAACTTGCGTATATAAATAGATGTGAATAGGCCTAAATGAACGAGGTGGGGCAATTTACCATGAGTTCAATTCGATCAACCAGCACTGGCTTATTTCTGGTGTGACTCAATGGCCCATAAGAAAAGGCTTAGCGGTGGGGGATCGGACCCCATGGTAGAGATAATCGAAGATATTTTTGCGCATCCGAAATCGCTAGTGAAAATTGTCAGCGAAGAGGGCATCAGGGGCAATGTAGTCGTACATCAGCGTCAAATAATGGTTGTGCTCACTGTTGCGGCTGACCACTCAATGACCCTTGATCAATACCTTCAAATTGAGGATATGCTCTTCCGCACACCTCAGGTCTGCAATAACCACCAGTATCATCATCGTCTCGTCCGTGTACTCCTCGTCAGACGAGCCTTCTCACGACTCAACATAGTGCTCGTATATTACTCCATACCCGAATCCATTGTTTCAAAGATGAAGGGCCAAACAAATTTAGCACAGGCATTTCATCGAACAGTTGCCGGGCATGGTGAGTACCATAGGAGCTGATGGTATCTGCGGCGGTCGGAGGAGAGGTGTGAAACAGCGGCGGAGAAGAAGCGGCTTGGATCCCTGGTGTACCACTGGAGGCGACGGACTCACCTGGGCGGCGGGGGTGGTGGAGCGGCGGCCAAGGCAACAGAGGGAAAAAAGAAGAAGATAAAATGAGAGGATGGAGGCGTGGGGTCAAGGAGGGGTTTTGGTAGGGCTGGGGATGTTGGGAGTCCTACGCGTCTGCAGTCCGGACTCTTGCAAAGGCCTCCAGTTTATCTCGTGTTCGCCCAAAAAAAATACGCCTAGCCCGCTCAGTGAACTGATATAGACCCGCGTTAGATGGCACAACATGTCCGGACTGTGGACCGTACAGTCCGGGACGGTTTGAGCCACTTTGGAGATGCCCTTGATTAGCCAAAATGTGCCTACCTAGTGAGTAGTGATCACATAAACAGGGTGACATTTGACAGGCCTTCCTGTGTAGCTATAGCTAGTTCTGGATCGACCTGCCTGATGCACAGACTAGCATGCACCTGTCGTCTCTCTCTCTCTCTTCACGTGGACTTTGAGAGGGCCAGCTTTGTTCTGTAGCGTTCAGCTACATCCAAACATTGCATAGCGACCCGGCTACATTTGTATACGTCAATCCACCCCTATATGTGTAGTGCCTCAGCCAGGCCGGATCACAACACACACAGTGTCAGCAGTGCAAGCAATTTTTTGCTTGCAGACGATCGACGAGGGGCATGCAAAGTCAAGAGGCCAACCAAGATCGAGGGAATAATTAGTGGTGCAATCTACGAGTACGTGGTGCAATCTACGAGTACGTGCTCACAAGTCACAACCATAGCCAGAGCTAGCAGCAGCGGCTGCTCATCGATGAGCCATGCATTGGGGATGCGTGCCTTGGATCATCTGCTTGTATCTTCCTCCCCTGTCGTGTGCTTCATGTCTGGTCTCGCCTGAGACCTACATAAACGTACACACTGATGCATCCATCCAGCCTCACTGACTGGTCATAAGCTGAGGACGTACCGGCTAATTAATGCCCACTGTGCTTGCTTGCTGATCAGCCCCAGTCGTCCTTTCAGCTTTGAAAGCAGCGCCACCCAGAGAAGAAACCAACATGAAATATAAAGCCGGCGCTGACATAGATATTAAATTGTATACTCTGATGATCATCATCCAGACATTAGCGCAGGCATGCATGCATGCATGTATCAAGCAGGCAGTAAAACCCCAAATGGTAACAGATTAAGTTCCGGTCTGGTCCGGTCTTCACATCTCACATCCAAGTTCCAAGGAGACCGGCCAACCAAATGTACATCACATACATACATGCATGAAACATGGCAAAATTAAACTGAAATTCTGGTCTAGCTAGTTTGCCAAAGAGGACACGTCCACTAATTAATTAACATCACGAAAGATTACCCAAGAAACTAATTTATTAACCTCTGTTCTTCTAAATGCAGTAATATGCACGCTCTCTTCATTCTTGCGTCGCCATGCACGCACCTTACCTTGAGAGCTTTCCATGCATTTCTTGTTGTTTCTCTTGACGATAGATCGATCCTGCTGTAGGTTGCTACTTCAGCTCGGCAGGGTTGCTACTTCAGCTCGGCAGGGTCCAGCGAGCCCATGTGGAGCCCGGCGCCGCCGCTGTGCCGCCGGGGCGGCCCCATGCCGGCTTGCACCACGCCGCCAGGGCCGACGCCGAGGAAGTCCCGAGTGCTCAGCTTGCCGTCGTCCACGGGGAAGCCCCCGCCGCTGCCGAACGCCCCGGCGCGACCGCCGGTTGTGGCACTGGCGCCGCTCCCGCTACCCAGAGAGTTCATGATGAGGTCATGGAACGACTGCCTCTCGCTCGCCGCCGCTGCCGCGGCCGACGACCCGCCTTCCCCGCTGCCGCCCCTCATACCCGGGCCACGGAGAAGCCCGGCGCCGCCGGCGCCAGCGTTATGGCTGCTCGTCGTCGCGCCCATCTGCGCCGCCTTCTGCAGCAGCGCAGTTGCGGACATCTGCGGGAGCCCGCCACCCGCCTCAGACGAGCTGTAGAGCGAAGGGAAGCCCCCGCCACCGCCTCCCAGGATGCTGCCGGAGGCGACCATGCCGCCATTCTCTCCATTTCCATTGCTGCTGCTGCCGTTTCCGGCGCTGCCGTTGTACTGGTTCTGGAAGACCAGGCGCGAGTCCTGGCCGCCCCCGTTGCCATTGCCTGAGAAGAAGCCAAGGTTCAGGAGGTTGTTATTACCGTTGCCGCCGCCGCTTCCCTGGTGCTGGTCCGGAAGTTGCATCAGGCCATCAAAGGCCGCGGGAGACTTTCCCTGGAGGAGGGAGCCTTGGTTGCCATGGGAACGGTGGACGTCATCCTCGGCAAAGTCCTGGGCGGCGCCGCCGCCCATATAGAATGGGGAGGAGTTGGCGGCCTGGGAGCGGAACATGGAGGACCCGGAGGACGATGGCATGAGGTGCTCGAACTGACCGGCGTTGCCGCCACCACCACCGAGGTTGAGGACGTCGATGGCCGAAGCTGACGAGTGGTGGCCGGATTGGTCTGGGAAGCCGCCGGCCATCTGTGGCGCCAGGACGGAGAGATTACTGAGGGCCATGTTGCCGGGGCCGCCGTACATGCCGGCGCCGATCGGCGGCAGCCGCGCGCTCTCCTGGGCTAGCGCGTCGCAGAAGGCGCGGTGGGTGATGAAGCTGTCCCTCCTGCATGCGTACGTGGAAAATATGTCAAAAACTTTTCATGCCTAATGCGCATGAGTGCACGTCACAATATAATTGTCACCAACTCATCATATATATAAAATGTCACATTATAATTGTCTGATCAGATAATTTAGAATCAAACATGCATCCTAGTCAAATTAAATCGAGGCGAAAGCTCGACCTACAAATAAATTCCAGCAACAAAAAAACTACATGAATGAACAGTCAAGTTCACATATGGCCGCAGGGGAGTCTATGAAATTAATCGGCTAATCAGGTGATGAACTGGATTTATCATTTAATAGTTAATCATTGGCTTATACACAAACATTGACACCAAGACACATGCAATATAATTCGTCTTCTCTTAAAAAAACATAATTCATCTTCTCTAAGAGAACGCCAAATCCCCCACATCCTAGTCGATTTTTGGACGCGGGGCGGCTGTGGAAGAGCTCGTTGGCTGATAATTTAGGTACTCTTGTACCAGTTAATTGGGATTCTCAATCGGGAATCTACCGATTAACAACACTGTCAATGCCACCACTGTGAAAGAAAACACGCCATCAAAAGATCAAATGCACATATCCTATCAATTCTACATTTCTACTGAACACCAGATATACATAGCATACCATTGAGATCTATAAAAACCCCAAAAATTGTCTGGTAGCAATGCACCGGATGGTCTCTATTGATAAACTTAATTATGTGCCCGTTATGCGACACACCCATATTTTTGTAGTAATTGAAACCAAAATCAATACTACGAAAACATTGAAATCGATCAACATTTTTTTGTTGTTGAAATTTTGTGTAATTGTAGTGGGTAGTAAAATATGTTTGTACCTCAAATGTTTGGATTAGATCCAAACTAAAATAAAATGATATTTAATGTGGTCAAACTTCAGTGAATAGTGACAAAATTAATTCGGAAAATTAACCCGTGCTACCAAATTAATGTCTTTCTCTTTCTCCAACACAATATTTCGCAAAACTGTATGGATTTCCCTTCTATTTAAATAGTCATAAAATCTGCTTACTAGGGGGGGGGGGGTGTATATCGTAAAATTTAAATTTTATTACTTATTTGCATATAACGACGAAGTTGCTCAAAATGTGCCGATTTATTACGCCAGTTGGGTAGCTTGCAATCCTTTATTGTGTTCATCTATATAAGATTGTAGTTTCTTTTGCTATCCGAGGCAATGCTAGCTGGCAATTAATTTCGACATATGTTTTTTGAGAAATATTCCAATCTCATTCGACTACGGAGATTAAGATATAGTTGGCACAATGCTTTATTTTGTATGGAAAAAAGGCTAAATTGAAACAATAATGATATCATCAAAATGTGGCAAACTAGCCAATTTTGCATGACAAATATTCATTGCCCTAGCTATAGGTAATTCACCAAAATTAACCATGCTACCAAGTCTGTTTCTCTCTCTCCAACACAATATTTCACAAAACATTATAAATTTGCCTTCTATTTAACTAGTCATAAAATCTGCTTACTAAAGAGGGGGGGGGGGGGGTCGTCAAATTTTGGCTTTCCTATTGTTTGCATACAACTGCAGAGTTGCTGTAAATGTGCCGATTTATTACGCTACCTGGGTAGCTTGCAATCCTACACTGGGTGCATCGATGATAGATTTTCATTTCTTTAGTTATTTGAGGGAATGCTATCTGGCAATTAATTTCGCCTGATGATTTTGAGAAATATTCGAATCCGTTCCGACAGAGCAGATTAAGTTATATGGCACAATGCCTTTTTCTTTTAAGGAAAAAATAAAGGCTAAGTTGAAAGCATGATAAGATCATCAAAATGAGGTAAAGCTAGCCAAAGGTGCATGACAAATATGCATAACTTTAACTATAGTAATTCAAAATATTAACTTGTGCTACCAAATCTCTCTCTCTCTCTCTCTCTCTCTCTCTCCAACATAATATTTCACAAACTTGATAGCTTTGCCTTCTATTTAACTAGTCATGGAATCTTCTTACAAGAGTGGGGTGGAAATCGTCAAATTTTGGTTTTCCTACTTGTTTGCATATAACGACGGAGCTGCTGTAAATGTGCCGATTTATTATGCCAGTTGGGTAGCTTGCAATACTTTACTGGGTGCATCGGTGGTAGATTGTCGTTTCTTTCGTTATTTGAGGGAATGCTAGCTGGCAATTAATTTCAATCGATGATTTTGAGAAATATTCTGATTTGATTCGATAGAGCATTCTTTCATTATTTGAGGGAATGCCAGCTGGCAATTAATTTCAATCGATGATTTTGAGAAATATTCTGATTCGATTCGATAGAGCAGATTAAGTTATAGATGTCACAATGCCTTAGTATTGAAGGAAAAAAGACTAACCTGAAAGCATGATAAGACCATCAAAATAAGGTAAAGACTAGCCAAAAATGCATGACAAATCTGCATTACCCTAACTATAATAATTCAGAAAATTAACCCTGTTGGGTAGCTTGCAATACTTTACTGGGTGCATCGACGGTAGATTGTCATTTCTTTCATTATTTGAGGGAATGGTAGGCAATTAATTTTGACCGATGATTTTGAGAAATATTCCGATCAGATTTGACATAGCAGATTAAGTTATAGATGGCACAATGCCTTATTATTTAAGGAAAAAAAGACTAAGCTGAAAGCATGATAAGAACATCACAATGTGGTAAAACTAGCCAATGGTGCGTGACAACTATAGTAAGTCAAAAAATCAGCCCATTCTACCAAATCTCTTTCTCTCTCCCCAGCACAATATTTCACAAAACTATAGATCTGCCTTCTATTTAGCTACTCATAAAATCTGCTTATTATGAGGGGGGGGGGGGGGGGGGGGTCGCCAATTTTTGGTTTTCCTACTTGTTTGCATATTACGCGAAGTTGCTGGTAAATGTGCCGATTTATTATGGCAGTTGGGTACATTGCAATCCTTTGCTGGGTGCATCTATGATAGATTGTCGTTTCATTCGTTAGTGCAGGGAATGCTAGCTGGCAATTAATTCTGACCGATGATTTTTGAGGAATATTCCGAGCCGATTCGATGGAGCAGATTAAGCTATAGATGGCACAATGCTTTATTTTGTAAGAAAAAAAAAGACTAAGCTGCAAAATGAGGTAAAATTAGCCAAAGTTGCATGACAAAAATACTCCCTTCGTCCGGAAACACTTGTTATAGAAATGGATGTATCTAGACGTATTTTAGTTTTAAATACATCTATTTTGATCCATTTCTTCAACAAATATTTCGGGACGGAGGGAGTATGCATCACCCATTCACCCTAACTATAGTGCAATCAGTTACATGTAAGACAACACCGACATGTAGATGACATGCATCAAGAAAAAGCCGCAGCAGCAGGCTTTGTGGCTAATCCATCCATCGGATGGTGCTGATTGCAAGCGAGCTAAAAGCATGTTAGGCATGGCCAGCCAGCAGCAGTACTTGGCATGACTTTGCCAGTTGCCATGCATCACATGAGAAGGCAAGGAAGGCTGCGTGCTGCCATGGCTGAGGCTGGACCCCCTTTGGTTAGCTAGCTGCAAGGAGGAGTGCGTGCCGGCAGCATGTATGTCATCACGTGAACATACATGTGGGGATCCATGCCAGGTCGATGCAGATGAGAGAGAGTGGGAAGAGTGCGGATTCCGAGGTGTAAAAAGGCGGGACTGCCGCCAGATGACCGTGTCAGGGTGCGTCCTGGCTGCATATCTCCAGTCCCCTCCCGACAAGAGCGATTCACGTGGGAGCAGAGCAGAGCCCGCTAGCTGCAGCAGGTCGACTGCTACCTCTAGCTGCATCCTCCATCCATCCCCTTCCATTCTCTCTCTCTCTCTCTCCCTCCCTCTCTCTCTGTGCAGGGAATCCAATTCCAATCCAACCCAGCCAAAAGTTGCGCGCACACACATACTCACACTACACGAGAGCCCATGTACCTAGCTAGGTGGGCACGTAGTACCAGCAGTAACAGCCCTAACCCTAGGCAGCTACCTAGGGCCAGCATCCCATCCATCCGTCACCACCCGTCAAATCGAATCGCCCCTAGCAGCCTAGCTAGCTCCCCATCAAAGTTTCATCATGACCCAATCATTCGCTCATGCATACCCAAAATCGAACAGCAAACAGTACTATAAGCATACGCCTATATGAAACCGAAAATGAACTGAAACATCGATCTTGGACGGATGGATCAATGGCGTGCATGGTATGTATACCTGGAGAAGAGGGTGCCGCAGTCGCAGCGGTACTCGCGGGTGCCGCAGGTCTTGGAGTGGGCCTTCCAGTCCGACTGCACGGCGTAGCGCTTGGCGCACTTGTCGCACTTCCACTTCTTCTCGCCGTGCTTGCGGCAGTAGTGCTTCTTGATGCCGGTGAGGTCGCCCAGCGCGCGCGCCGGGTCGTGGTGCACGCACGTCGGCTCCGGGCACAGGTACACCCGCCGCCGCGTCTCCTTGGGGTTCTTCTGCTTCAGCTTCCACGGCAGGTTGTGGCCGCGACGGTGCAGCTGCAGGTTCTGCTCCCGCTGGAACCCCTTGCCGCACACCTCGCACACGAACCGGTTCGTCGCCATCAGGGACCGCGGCGACAGCGCGATCACCTCCGCGTCAGGATCTGCATCAATACAGGGAGACCGACGATACTCAATTAATAATCACTTGCTAGTAGAATTAAGATTGGTAAAGGAATAGCTGGACGGATTAATTACTCACTTGGGTTGCCCGGCTGGTTGCGCTTCTTCTTGGGCGCCGGCGC
This sequence comes from Triticum aestivum, assembly GCF_018294505.1. Classification (NCBI taxonomy): domain Eukaryota; kingdom Viridiplantae; phylum Streptophyta; class Magnoliopsida; order Poales; family Poaceae; genus Triticum; species Triticum aestivum. Next base: position 541,676,522 of record NC_057807.1, on the reverse strand, counting down.
GGCGGCAGCGGGGGCGGGGGGCTGCTGCGCGGGCATCAGCGGCTGCATCTGCGCGTCGGAGAGGCCGAAGAAGGGAGCGGAGGACGCGGCGGCCATGGATGGATCGGAACAAAACAAGATTAGCTAACAGCTTCCTCCAATTGCTTGTTTGTCGTCGTTGAGCGCCGCCACACACCGACCAGTCCAAGCCTGTCCAACCCAGTCTAGAGAGCACAAGCCGACGACGACACGGCGTGTACGTACGTTCCTTGCTTGCTCCCGGCGTCTTGCGGGCGGATCTAAAAGACAAACGAAAGAGAGGATGGATGGATCAGAATTCAGAATAGATAGCGGCGCCGCCGCGCTTGTACGTGAGAAAGACATAAATATGACCAAGATCCAGCGAGCAGGCAGCAGCGACCATGTATGTAGAGGACAAACCAAGGCACACACACCATGCCATACCCCTTGCGAGCAAGAGAACAAAGCAAGGGAGATGACAAATCCACAGGTAGCTGCCTATAAGTCACTCACACAACACACACGCACACGCAAGGAAGTAATCGACAGACGGAGGACGAGGAGGGGCACGCACCGCGCCAAGCTAGGAGAAGAGTCCGGCGAGAAGATTGCTCAAAACCAACACACCCACACACACACGCACATACACGAGAGAGGGAGAGAGAAGGAGGGATGGGTTGGGGAAAGGCGGGGCGAGGAGGGCTGGGGGAGTGGAGGAAAAGGAACCAAACCCAGCCCCTCAAAACAACAGGAGCAAGGCACCAAACGGCGGACAGCAAGCGGCCGGGGACGACGACGATAATAAAGATATATAAAAACGGTGCGTGATTCCGATGGAGAATTTGGGGGAGCGGTCGGCGAACCCTACCCGCTTGTTGCTTTCCCCTCCGGCCGCTTCCCCTCGCCTTGGAGTCTAGGGGGGGATAGGATATCTGCTCTCTCTCTTTCTTCCGCTCCGGGAGTGGTTGCAATGGCTTGTAGCTGAGGGCCAAATATATCGCCGCGCGGGGGGAGGGAGGGGCAGGGGTCGCGAGGTCCACGCGCGGGCGGGGCCCACGGGTCGCGTGCACGGTCGCCCTCGTGCCCGCGGCTTTGATTCTGCGACCTGTACACGTCGACGGCAACGTGCGGGCTTAGGCCGTCGATTCGGCTGATCCGACGGCTGGCGGAGGGGTGTTTGGATTGAGTAAGCGAGTGAGCTGGCGTGTGGGGGGTCTATCTGGTGGTGACCGGGTCACGCCGGCCGGCCGTCCATGCGCGCGCGCGCCTGCACGGCTTTGTCCCGGCCGCCCGGCCGTGCGCGTACATGCATGCGAGTGCAACTGACGGGCGGTGGGTGGCGCACTGCCGGGCGAGCAGCTAGCTGGCTGCCGCTACACTCCTACTGCTGGGTGTGCAGGCACGCACGCCACGTACAGACAAGCGTGTAGGTGTGGTCGATGGTGTGCGGAAGAAGCCTGACTACTGACCCAACGGCACTGCTGGCATGAGTGTACTGCCGCTTAGATGGAAGTCCGATCGTGGCGCCGGCCGACGGGCAGCTCTAGCCTTGACGAACATCCGCGCCGAAGGAGTGCTGTGTTGAAAATGTTTTTAGTCCAGCGCTGAAAATGGCAAGTGTTTATTTTTATCCTATGTATACGATTTTTATTATTATTTATTCCTTTGACTATGTCAGACATGATATTTTGGATGCAAATTAACCCTTGAGTATAACCGTGCCCGCCCTCCGACCACGTGTGGAAGCTTGATAGGTCGCGACACGCGGCCGAGACGTGCTTTGGGGGGGGGGGGGGGGGGGGGGGGGGGGGGGGGGGGCACGCTCTTCCTCTCTCACACACAGACTTACTGTGGAGCCAGCCCTCCAGCCACGTGTGGTAGCATGCTAGGTCGCGAGACGTGCTAGCGGGGCCCAACCACGTGCACCACACACACTCTTCCTCTCTCTCTGACACACACACACACACACACACCACACACACACACACACACACACCATGCGTGGAGCCCGCCCTCCGGCCACGTGCGGGAGTGCGCTAGGTCACGATACGTGCTAGGGGCGCCCACCCACGTGCACCACACACATTCTTCTCTCTCTCACACACACAGGCCCACCATTGCATGGAGCCCGCCCGCCCTCCCACCACGCGTGGGAGCGCTCTAGGTCACCAGACGCTGCGAGATGTGCTAGGGGGACCCACCCACATGTACCACGCGCACTCTTCCCCTCTCTCTCTCACACAGCACAGACCCACCATTAGCCCGCCATCCGACCACATGTGGGAGTTGCCCTAGGTCACGGCACGCTCCTGAGACGTGCTAGGGTCCCCACCCACGTGCACCATGTGAGCTCTTCCTCTCTCACACACATACATACCTAATTTGGAGCTCGCCCATCTGACCTTTTTCTTAGGCTTTTAGAAAGTTGAAAGTTGAAACTCCCAAAAGTTCAAATACAATTTTCTAGAGTTTGAAATCCAAAAGCCACATCCCTGTTTTTCTATAAGTGCACACATGCATTTTCGGAAGTTGATAAAAGCAGGAATTGCTAGAAAGGAAGTATGACCATCATCGGAAGTTTCCAAAACAAAAGAAGCCATGTCCGAAATCAACCTATGATGCGTGTACATCTATTTAGAAAGAGTCCTGATCGGTGGCAGCCGACCTGGACATCGCCTTTACATCCAGGCAAAGAAGAGGGGTAGGTGATGGTGTCCTGGACTAGGGGGTACTCACCATGTCGTCTTCCCGCTAGATGGGTCGGGCCGTGGACCCACCAAGGAGGTTCATGTTGGGGAACGTAGCATGCAATTAGAAAAAATTCCTACGATCATGCAAGATCTATCTAGAAGATGTATAGCAACGAGAGGGGGAGAGTGTGTCCACGTATCCTTGTAGACCGAAAGCGGAAGCATTAGGTTAACACGGTTGATGTAGTCGAACGTCTTCAATATCCAACCAATCTAGTGCCGAATGTACTGCACCTCTGAGTTCAGCACACGTTCAGCTCAATGACGTCCCTCGAACTCTTGATCCAGCTGATGGTCGAGGGAGAGTTTCGTCAGCACGACGACGTGATGATGGTGATGGTGTTGTGATCCGTGCAGGGCTTCACCTAAGCACTACGACGCTATGACCGGAGGTGTAAACTATGGAGGGGGCACCGCACACGGCGAAGAAAACAAATTGATGTGCCTTTGGGGTGCCCCCCTCCCCCGTATATAAAGGAGGGGAGGAGGAGGCCGGCGGCCAGGAGGGGCGCGCCATGGGGGGGAGTCCTACTAGGACTCCACTCCTAGTAGGATTCGCCCCCCCTTTCCTTTCTTCCACTGGAGGGAAAAGGGGGGAGAGGGAGAGGGAGAGGGAAAGGGGGTGAGGGAGTCCTGAATTAGGGGGTATCCGGACAGCCGGACTGTGTACAACGTTCGGACTATTGAAGCGTGAAGATACAAGACTCAAGACTTCGGCCCGTGTCTGGATGGGACTTTCCTTGGCGTGGAAGGCAAGCTTGGCGATCCGGATATTATATTTCCTTCCTTGACACCGACTCCATGTAAACCCTAGCCCTCTCCGGTGTCTATATAAACTGGAGAGGTTGGTCCTTAGAAGGCCGATCACAATTACATTCATACCATCATAGGCTAGCTCCTAGGGTTTAGCCCCTACGATCTCGTGGTAGATCTACTCTTGCACTACCCATATCATCAATATTAATCAAGCAGGAAGTAGGGTTTTACCTCCATCGAGAGGGCCCGAACCTGGGTAAACATCTGTGTCCCTTACTTCTTGTTACCATCAACCTTGACGCACAG